>NC_091355.1:22671481-23018981 GCF_038502225.1 Cherax quadricarinatus | reverse complement strand
GGAGGCAAAAACTAGGTGTACTAGAGAATGGAAAAGGTACAGAAGACAGAGAACTCAGGAAAATAAAGAGATTAGCAGAAGAACCAGAAACGAATATGCACAGATAAGAAGGGAGGCTCAGCGACAATATGAAAATGACATAGCTATTGTACAGCCACATCAGGAGGAAAACAACAGTCAAGGACCATTATTATTATTATAATCAAAAAGAAGCGCTAAGCCATGTCAAGGACCAGGTAATCAGACTGAGGAAGGGTGATGAGGAGTTCACAAGAAACGACTGAGAGGTATGTCAGGAGCTCAACACGAGATTTAAAGAAGTATTTACAGTGGAAACCAAAAGGACTGCAAGAAATCAGAACAGGGGGGTACACCAGCAAGTGTTGGATGAGGTACATATAACCAAGGAGGAGGTGAAGAAGCTACTATACGAACTTGACACCTCAAAGGCGATGGGACCAGACAACATCTCTCCGTGGGTCCTTAAAGAGGGAGCAGAGATACTGAGTGTGCCATTAACAAAGATCTTCAACACATCATTTGAAACTGAGCAACTCCCTGAGGTATGGAAGATGGCAAATGTAGTCCCAATTTTTAAAAAGGGAGACAGACATGAGGCACTAAACTACAGACCTGTATCACTAACGTGTATAGTATGCAAGGTCATGGGGAAGATCATCAGAAGGAGAGTGGTGGAACACCTGGAAAGAAACAAGTGTATAATTGACAACCAGCACGGTTTCAGGGAAGGAAAATCCTGTGTCACAAACCTACTAGAGTTTTATGACAAGGTGACAGAAGTAAGACAAGAGAGAGAGGGGTGGATCGACTGCATTTTTTTGGACTGCAAGAAGGCCTTCGACACAGTTCCTCACAAGAGGTTACTGCAAAAGCTAGAGGATCAGGCACACATAACAGGAAAGGCACTGCAATGGATCAGAGAATACCTGACAGGGAGGCAACACCGAGTCATGGTACGTGACGAGGTGTCAGAGTGGGCGCCTGTAACAAGCGGGGTTCCACAGGGGTCAGTCCTAGGACCTGTACTGTTCTTGGTATATGTGAACGACATAACGGAATGGATAGACTCAGAAGTTTCCTTGTTTGCAGATGATGTGAAGTTAATGAGAAGAATCAAATCGGATGAGGATCAGGCAGGACTACAAAGAGACCTGGACAGGCTACAAGCCTGGTCCAGCAACTGGCTCCTTGAGTTTAACCCCGCCAAATGCAGTCATGAAGATTGGAGAAGGGCAAAGAAGACCGCAGACACAATATAGTTTAGATGGCGAAAGACTGCAAACCTCACTCAAGGAAAAAGATCTGGAGGTGAGTATAACACCGAGCATATCTCCTGAGGCGCACATCAATCAGATAACTGCTGCAGCATACGGGCGCCTGGCAAACCTACGGATAGCGTTCCGATACCTCAGTAAGGAATCGTTCAAGACTCTGTATACCATTTACTTTAGGCCCATACTGGAGTATGCAGCACCAGTTTGGAATCCACACCTAGTCAAGCATGTCAAGAAATTAGAGAAAGTGCAAAGGTTTGCAACAAGACTAGTCCCAGAGCTACGGGGATTGTCCTATGAAGAAAGGTTGAGGGAAATCGGCCTGACGACACTGTGTCAGCATAGTTGCTGATCCCTGTGTTGTATAGCATATCAGTATCATCCATGTGCTTTAGATAGGAGATCCCTAGGCCTGTGACTGTTTGTGTGACGTCACGGGATGCGCATGTGTACGTTCGTACCTCTGCCTCCCTCTCAGTCGGCGTTTGACACAGGTTAGAACAGGCAGAGGCTGGGCTCCACCTCCCATCATCACAGTCTGACAATATATCGTTACCATCCAACAAGTGTGTCTACCTTCAACCCTCAATATCTCCATTTAAGAACCCCTACGATAACTGGAGGACAGGAGGGTCAGGGGAGACATGATAACGACATATAAAATACTGCGAGGAATAAACAAGGTGGACAAAGACGGGATGTTCCAGAGAAGGGACACAGAAACAAGGGGTCACAATTGGAAGTTGAAGACTCAGATGAATCAAAGGGATTTTAGGAAGTATTTCTTCAGTCATAGAGTTGTCAGGCCGTGGAATAGCCTAGAAAGTGACGTAGTGGAGGCGGGAACCATACATAGTTTTAAGGCGAGGTATGATAAAGCTCATGGGGCAGGGAGAGAGAGGACCTAGTAGCAATCAGCGAAGAGGAGGGGCCAGGAGCTTTGACTCGACCCCTGCAACCACAAATAGGTGAGTACAAATAGGTGAGTACACACACACACACACACATACACACACACACACACACACACACACACACATACACACACATCCACAATGAATCGACCCATGCAACCACAATTAGGTGAGTACACCTGCAACATACTGGTTAGTACATACACACATACACATATATTCACACAGACATCCACATGTTCAAGCACTATTACAAACACACACACAGAGCTGTCTATACACTGGAAGGTCAGGTACTTGAGTTTCGCTACCAATAAGCTGCAATCAGAGGAAGTTATTAAAACTAATCACAAAGCTTGAGGAGAGCAGAAATGTGATCCCAGAAGTCGGAAAGAAGAGGAAGGCGAACAGAAGAGAAATGGACTGAGAAAGAAGTGCTTGTAGCTGGACTCAGATGCATGATGTATCAAGAGGAAAAAAATAACGGAGTATTGCAAAATGATGGAGGAGAAGGTAGAGAAGGTATTTGCAGAGAGCAAGGGATGGGAGAGACGAGCTGCAGCTGCTGAAGCTAAGGTACAAAGCCTGGAAGAAGATCTGATTGAGCTGTAGAGAGAAAGAGCTAAAAAGATGGGAGTATAAAGAGTAACAGGAGGTGAAGGGATGATGACAATTGTATAAAAGACTGACAAAGGGATGAATAAAACAAGTGTATAACAGTTAGGTATCTTCACTGTTGAAAATTTATGCCTCCCTCACAGAGGAGAATAAAATGGAGGCAGAAGGAATAGTATCGTGGTAAAGATGAAGTAATTCATCCATCAACCTTAGAGAAAAAACTGTAGAGGTAGTGAGTGACTCAGCCTGAAGAACACAGCTCCATAGTCTGGAACAATGACACCAGAGTAAGTCATGGCTCTGAAGAGTGCATTATCAGAATGCACCATGGATTAACAAGGTAGCAGTGAAGGTGCACCATGGGTCTCCAAGGTAGCAGTGAAGGTGCACCATGGGTCTCCAAGGTAGCAGTGAAGGTGCACCATGGGTCTCCAAGGTAGCAGTGAAGGTGCACCATGGGTCTCCAAGGTAGCAGTGAAGGTGCACCATGGGTCTCCAAGGTAGCAGTGAAGGTGCACCATGGGTCTCCAAGGTAGCAGTGAAGGTGCACCATGGGTCTCCAAGGTAGCAGTGAAGGTGCACCATGGGTCTCCAAGGTAGCAGTGAAGGTGCACCATGGGTCTCCAAGGTAGCAGTGAAGGTGCACCATGGGTCTCCAAGGTAGCAGTGAAGGTGCACCATGGGTCTCCAAGGTAGCAGTGAAGGTGCACCATGGTTCTCCAAGGTAGCAGTGAAGGTGCACCATGGGTCTCCAAGGTAGCAGTGAAGGTGCACCATGGGTCTCCAAGGTAGCAGTGAAGGTGCACCATGGGTCTCCAAGGTAGCAGTGAAGGTGGGTCTCCAAGGTAGCAGTGAAGGTGAACCATGGTCTCCAAGGTAGCAGTGAAGCACCATGGGTCTCCAAGGTAGCAGTGAAGGTGCACAATGGGTCTCCAAGGTAGCAGTGAAGGTGCACCATGGGTATCCAAGGTAGCAGTGAAGGTGCACCATGGGTCTCCAAGGTAGCAGTGAAGGTGCACCATGGGTCTCCAAGGTAGCAGTGAAGGTGCACCATGGGTCTCCAAGGTAGCAGTGAAGGTGCACCATGGGTCTCCAAGGTAGCAGTGAAGGTGCACCATGGGTCTCCAAGGTAGCAGTGAAGGTGCACCATGGGTCTCCAAGGTAGCAGTGAAGGTGCACCATGGGTCTCCAAGGTAGCAGTGAAGGTGCACCATGGGTCTCCAAGGTAGCAGTGAAGGTGCACCATGGGTCTCCAAGGTAGCAGTGAAGGTGCACCATGGGTCTCCAAGGTAGCAGTGAAGGTGCACCATGGGTCTCCAAGGTAGCAGTGAAGGTGCACCATGGTCTCCAAGGTAGCAGTGAAGGTGCACCATGGGTCTCCAAGGTAGCAGTGAAGGTGCACCATGGGTCTCCAAGGTAGCAGTGAAGGTGCACCATGGGTCTCCAAGGTAGCAGTGAAGGTGCACCATGGGTCTCCAAGGTAGCAGTGAAGGTGCACCATGGGTCTCCAAGGTAGCAGTGAAGTAGCACCATGGGTCTCCAAGGTAGCAGTGAAGGTGCACCATGGGTCTCCAAGGTAGCAGTGAAGGTGCACCATGGGTCTCCAAGGTAGCAGTGAAGGTGCACCATGGGTCTCCAAGGTAGCAGTGAAGGTGCACCATGGGTCTCCAAGGTAGCAGTGAAGGTGCACCATGGGTCTCCAAGGTAGCAGTGAAGGTGCACCATGGGTCTCCAAGGTAGCAGTGAAGGTAGCAGTGAACCATGGTCTCCAAGGTAGCAGTGAAGGTGCACCATGGGTCTCCAAGGTAGCAGTGAAGGTGCACCATGGTCTCCAAGGTAGCAGTGAAGGTGCACCATGGGTCTCCAAGGTAGCAGTGAAGGTGCACCATGGTCTCCAAGGTAGCAGTGAAGGTGCACCATGGGTCTCCAAGGTAGCAGTGAAGGTGCACCATGGGTCTCCAAGGTAGCAGTGAAGGTGCACCATGGGTCTCCAAGGTAGCAGTGAAGGTGCACCATGGGTCTCCAAGGTAGCAGTGAAGGTGCACCATGGGTCTCCAAGGTAGCAGTGAAGGTGCACCATGGGTCTCCAAGGTAGCAGTGAAGGTGCACCATGGGTCTCCAAGGTAGCAGTGAAGGTGCACCATGGGTCTCCAAGGTAGCAGTGAAGGTGCACCATGGGTCTCCAAGGTAGCAGTGAAGGTGCACCATGGGTCTCCAAGGTAGCAGTGAAGGTGCACCATGGGTCTCCAAGGTAGCAGTGAAGGTGCACCATGGGTCTCCAAGGTAGCAGTGAAGGTGCACCATGGGTCTCCAAGGTAGCAGTGAAGGTGCACCATGGGTCTCCAAGGTAGCAGTGAAGGTGCACCATGGGTCTCCAAGGTAGCAGTGAAGGTGCACCATGGGTCTCCAAGGTAGCAGTGAAGGTGCACCATGGGTCTCCAAGGTAGCAGTGAAGGTGCACCATGGGTCTCCAAGGTAGCAGTGAAGGTGCACCATGGGTCTCCAAGGTAGCAGTGAAGGTGCACCATGGGTCTCCAAGGTAGCAGTGAAGGTGCACCATGGGTCTCCAAGGTAGCAGTGAAGGTGCACCATGGGTCTCCAAGGTAGCAGTGAAGGTGCACCATGGGTCTCCAAGGTAGCAGTGAAGGTGCACCATGGGTCTCCAAGGTAGAAGTGAAGGTGCACCATGGGTCTCCAAGGTAGCAGTGAAGGTGCACCATGGGTCTCCAAGGTAGCAGTGAAGGTGCACCATGGGTCTCCAAGGTAGCAGTGAAGGTGCACCATGGGTCTCCAAGGTAGCAGTGAAGGTGCACCATGGGTCTCCAAGGTAGCAGTGAAGGTGCACCATGGGTCTCCAAGGTAGCAGTGAAGGTGCACCATGGGTCTCCAAGGTAGCAGTGAAGGTGCACCATGGGTCTCCAAGGTAGCAGTGAAGGTGCACCATGGGTCTCCAAGGTAGCAGTGAAGGTGCACCATGGCTCTCCAAGGGAGCAGTGAAGGTGCACCATGGGTCTCCAAGGTAGCAGTGAAGGTGCACAAGGTAGCATGGGTCTCCAAGGTAGCAGTGAAGGTGCACCATGGGTCTGCAAGGTAGCAGTGAAGGTGCACCATGGGTCTCCAAGGTAGCAGTGAAGGTGCACCATGGGTCTCCAAGGTAGCAGTGAAGGTGCACCATGGGTCTCCAAGGTAGCAGTGAAGGTGCACCATGGGTCTCCAAGGTAGCAGTGAAGGTGCACCATGGGTCTGCAAGGTAGCAGTGAAGGTGCACCATGGGTCTCCAAGGTAGCAGTGAAGGTGCACAAGGTAGCATGGGTCTCCAAGGTAGCAGTGAAGGTGCACCATGGGTCTCCAAGGTAGCAGTGAAGGTGCACCATGGGTCTCCAAGGTAGCAGTGAAGGTGCACCATGGGTCTCCAAGGTAGCAGTGAAGGTGCACCATGGGTCTCCAAGGTAGCAGTGAAGGTGCACCATGGGTCTCCAAGGTAGCAGTGAAGGTGCACCATGGGTCTCCAAGGTAGCAGTGAAGGTGCACCATGGGTCTCCAAGGTAGCAGTGAAGGTGCACCATGGGTCTCCAAGGTAGCAGTGAAGGTGCACCATGGGTCTCCAAGGTAGCAGTGAAGGTGCACCATGGGTCTCCAAGGTAGCAGTGAAGGTGCACCATGGGTCTCCAAGGTAGCAGTGAAGGTGCACCATGGGTCTCCAAGGTAGCAGTGAAGGTGCACCATGGGTCTCCAAGGTAGCAGTGAAGGTGCACCATGGGTCTGCAAGGTAGCAGTGAAGGTGCACCATGGGTCTCCAAGGTAGCAGTGAAGGTGCACCATGGGTCTCCAAGGTAGCAGTGAAGGTGCACCATGGGTCTGCAAGGTAGCAGTGAAGGTGCACCATGGGTCTCCAAGGTAGCAGTGAAGGTGCACCATGGGTCTCCAAGGTAGCAGTGAAGGTGCACCATGGGTCTCCAAGGTAGCAGTGAAGGTGCACCATGGGTCTCCAAGGTAGCAGTGAAGGTGCACCATGGGTCTCCAAGGTAGCAGTGAAGGTGCACCATGGGTCTCCAAGGTAGCAGTGAAGGAGCACAAGGTAGCATGGGTCTCCAAGGTAGCAGTGAAGGTGCACCATGGGTCTCCAAGGTAGCAGTGAAGGTGCACCATGGGTCTCCAAGGTAGCAGTGAAGGTGCACCATGGGTCTCCAAGGTAGCAGTGAAGGTGCACCATGGGTCTCCAAGGTAGCAGTGAAGGTGCACCATGGGTCTCCAAGGTAGCAGTGAAGGTGCACCATGGGTCTCCAAGGTAGCAGTGAAGGTGCACCATGGGTCTCCAAGGTAGCAGTGAAGGTGCACCATGGGTCTCCAAGGTAGCAGTGAAGGTGCACCATGGGTCTCCAAGGTAGCAGTGAAGGTGCACCATGGGTCTCCAAGGTAGCAGTGAAGGTGCACCATGGGTCTCCAAGGTAGCAGTGAAGGTGCACCATGGGTCTCCAAGGTAGCAGTGAAGGTGCACCATGGGTCTCCAAGGTAGCAGTGAAGGTGCACCATGGGTCTCCAAGGTAGCAGTGAAGGTGCACCATGGTCTCCAAGGTAGCAGTGAAGGTGCACCATGGGTCTCCAGTGAAGGTGCACCAGCAAGGTAGGTGCACCTTGGGTCTGCAAGGTAGCAGTGAAGGTGCACCATGGGTCTCCAAGGTAGCAGTGAAGGTGCACCATGGGTCTGCAAGGTAGCAGTGAAGGTGCACCATGGGTCTGCCAGGTAGCGGGGACGGTGCACCAAGGGTCTCCAAGGTAGCAGTGAAGGTGCACCATGGGTCTCCAAGGTAGCAGTGAAGGTGCACCATGGGTCTCCAAGGTAGCAGTGAAGGTCTCCAAGGTAGCAGTAAAGGTGCTCCATGGGTCTCCTAGGTAGCAGTGAAGGTGCACCATGGGTCTCCAAGGTAGCAGTGAAGGTGCACCATGGGTCTCCAAGGTAGCAGTGAAGGTGCACCATGGGTCTCCAAGGTAGCAGTGAAGGTGCACCATGGGTCTCCAAGGTAGCAGTGAAGGTGCACCATGGGTCTCCAAGGTAGCAGTGAAGGTGCACCATGGGTCTCCAAGGTAGCAGTGAAGGTGCACCATGGGTCTCCAAGGTAGCAGTGAAGGTGCACCATGGGTCTCCAAGGTAGCAGTGAAGGTGCACCATGGGTCTCCAAGGTAGCAGTGAAGGTGCACCATGGGTCTCCAAGGTAGCAGTGAAGGTGCACCATGGGTCTCCAAGGTAGCAGTGAAGGTGCACCATGGGTCTCCAAGGTAGCAGTGAAGGTGCACCATGGGTCTCCAAGGTAGCAGTGAAGGTGCACCATGGGTCTCCAAGGTAGCAGTGAAGGTGCACCATGGGTCTCCAAGGTAGCAGTGAAGGTGCACCATGGCACCATGGGTCTCCAAGGTAGCAGTGAAGGTGCACCATGGGTCTCCAAGGTAGCAGTGAAGTGCACCATGCAAGGTAGCAGGTGCACCATGGATCTCCAAGGTAGCAGTGAAGGTGCACCATGGGTCTCCAAGGTAGCAGTGAAGGTGCACCATGGGTCTCCAAGGTAGCAGTGAAGGTGAACCATGGGTCTCCAAGGTAGCAGTGAAGGAGCACCATGGATCACCAAGGTAGCAGTGAAGGTGAACCATGGGTCTCCAAGGTAGCAGTGAAGGTGAACCATGGATCTCCAAGGTAGCAGTGAAGGTGCACCATGGGTCTCCAAGGTAGCAGTGAAGGTGCACCATGGGTCTGCAAGGTAGCAGTGAAGGTGCACCATGGGTCTGCAAGGTAGCAGTGAAGGTGCACCATGGGTCTGCAAGGTAGCAGTGAAGGTGCACCATGGGTCTGCAAGGTAGCAGTGAAGGTGCACCATGGGTCTGCAAGGTAGCAGTGAAGGTGCACCATGGGTCTGCAAGGTAGCAGTGAAGGTGCATGGGTCTGCAAGGTAGCAGTGAAGGTGCACCATGGGTCTGCAAGGTAGCAGTGAAGGTGCACCATGGGTCTCCAAGGTAGCAGTGAAGGTGCACCATGGGTCTGCAAGGTAGCAGTGAAGGTGCACCATGGGTCTGCAAGGTAGCAGTGAAGGTGCACCATGGGTCTCCAAGGTAGCAGTGAAGGTGCACCATGGGTCTCCAAGGTAGCAGTGAAGGTGCACCATGGGTCTCCAAGGTAGCAGTGAAGGTGCACCATGGGTCTCCAAGGTAGCAGTGAAGGTGCACCATGGGTCTCCAAGGTAGCAGTGAAGGTGCACCATGGGTCTCCAAGGTAGCAGTGAAGGTGCACCATGGGTCTCCAAGGTAGCAGTGAAGGTGCACCATGGGTCTCCAAGGTAGCAGTGAAGGTGCACCATGGGTCTCCAAGGTAGCAGTAAAGGTGCTCCATGGGTCTCCAAGGTAGCAGTGAAGGTGCACCATGGTAGCAGAGAAGGAGCACCATGGATCTCCAAGGTAGCAGTGAAGGTGCACCATGGGTCTCCAAGGTAGCAGTGAAGGTGCACCATGGGTCTCCAAGGTAGCAGTGAAGGTGCACCATGGGTCTCCAAGGTAGCAGTGAAGGTGCACCATGGGTCTCCAAGGTAGCAGTGAAGGTGCACCATGGGTCTCCAAGGTAGCAGTGAAGGTGCACCATGGGTCTCCAAGGTAGCAGTGAAGGTGCACCATGGGTCTCCAAGGTAGCAGTGAAGGTGCACCATGGGTCTCCAAGGTAGCAGTGAAGGTGCACCATGGGTCTCCAAGGTAGCAGTGAAGGTGCACCATGGGTCTCCAAGGTAGCAGTGAAGGTGCACCAT
Source organism: Cherax quadricarinatus (assembly GCF_038502225.1). Lineage (NCBI taxonomy): Eukaryota > Metazoa > Arthropoda > Malacostraca > Decapoda > Parastacidae > Cherax > Cherax quadricarinatus. Next base: position 23,009,369 of record NC_091355.1, on the reverse strand, counting down.
GGGTCTCCAAGGTAGCAGTGAAGGTGCACCATGGGTCTCCAAGGTAGCAGTGAAGGTGCACCATGGGTCTCCAAGGTAGCAGTGAAGGTGCACCATGGGTCTCCAAGGTAGCAGTGAAGGTGCACCATGGGTCTCCAAGGTAGCAGTGAAGGTGCACCATGGGTCTCCAAGGTAGCAGTGAAGGTGCACCATGGGTCTCCAAGGTAGCAGTGAAGGTGCACCATGGGTCTCCAAGGTAGCAGTGAAGGTGCACCATGGGTCTCCAAGGTAGCAGTGAAGGTGCACCATGGGTCTCCAAGGTAGCAGTGAAGGTGCACCATGGGTCTCCAAGGTAGCAGTGAAGGAGCACCATGGGTCTCCAAGGTAGCAGTGAAGGTGCACCATGGGTCTCCAAGGTAGCAGTGAAGGTGCACCATGGGTCTCCAAGGTAGCAGTGAAGGTGCACCATGGGTCTCCAAGGTAGCAGTGAAGGTGCACCATGGGTCTCCAAGGTAGCAGTGAAGGTGCACCATGGGTCTCCAAGGTAGCAGTGAAGGTGCACCATGGGTCTCCAAGGTAGCAGTGAAGGTGCACCATGGGTCTCCAAGGTAGCAGTGAAGGTGCACCATGGGTCTCCAAGGTAGCAGTGAAGGTGCACCATGGGTCTCCAAGGTAGCAGTGAAGGTGCACCATGGGTCTCCAAGGTAGCAGTGAAGGTGCACCATGGGTCTCCAAGGTAGCAGTGAAGGTGCACCATGGGTCTCCAAGGTAGCAGTGAAGGTGCACCATGGGTCTCCAAGGTAGCAGTGAAGGTGCACCATGGGTCTCCAAGGTAGCAGTGAAGGTGCACCATGGGTCTCCAAGGTAGCAGTGAAGGTGAACCATGGGTCTCCAAGGTAGCAGTGAAGGTGCACCATGGGTCTCCAAGGTAGCAGTGAAGGTGCACCATGGGTCTCCAAGGTAGCAGTGAAGGTGCACCATGGGTCTCCAAGGTAGCAGTGAAGGTGCACCATGGGTCTCCAAGGTAGCAGTGAAGGTGCACCATGGGTCTCCAAGGTAGCAGTGAAGGTGCACCATGGGTCTCCAAGGTAGCAGTGAAGGTGCACCATGGGTCTCCAAGGTAGCAGTGAAGGTGCACCATGGGTCTCCAAGGTAGCAGTGAAGGTGCACCATGGGTCTCCAAGGTAGCAGTGAAGGTGCACCATGGGTCTCCAAGGTAGCAGTGAAGGTGCACCATGGGTCTCCAAGGTAGCAGTGAAGGTGCACCATGGGTCTCCAAGGTAGCAGTGAAGGTGCACCATGGGTCTCCAAGGTAGCAGTGAAGGCACCATGGGCAGGTAGCATGGGTCACCAAGGTAGCAGTGAAGGTGCACCATGGGTCTCCAAGGTAGCAGTGAAGGTGCACCATGGGTCTCCAAGGTAGCAGTGAAGGTGCACCATGGGTCTCCAAGGTAGCAGTGAAGGTGCACCATGGGTCTCCAAGGTAGCAGTGAAGGTGCACCATGGGTCTCCAAGGTAGCAGTGAAGGAGCACCATGGGTCTCCAAGGTAGCAGTGAAGGTGCACCATGGGTCTCCAAGGTAGCAGTGAAGGTGCACCATGGGTCTCCAAGGTAGCAGTGAAGGTGCACCATGGGTCTCCAAGGTAGCAGTGAAGGTGCACCATGGGTCTCCAAGGTAGCAGTGAAGGTGCACCATGGGTCTCCAAGGTAGCAGTGAAGGTGCACCATGGGTCTCCAAGGTAGCAGTGAAGGTGCACCATGGGTCTGCAAGGTAGCAGTGAAGGTGCACCATGGGTCTCCAAGGTAGCAGTGAAGGTGCACCATGGGTCTCCAAGGTAGCAGTGAAGGTGCACCATGGGTCTCCAAGGTAGCAGTGAAGGTGCACCATGGGTCTCCAAGGTAGCAGTGAAGGTGCACCATGGGTCTCCAAGGTAGGTAGCAGTGAAGTGGTGCACCATGGTTCTCCTAGGTTGCAGTGAAGGTGCACCATGGGTCTCCAAGGTAGCAGTGAAGGTGCACCATGGGTCTCCAAGGTAGCAGTGAAGGTGCACCATGGGTCTCCAAGGTAGCAGTGAAGGTGCACCATGGGTCTCCAAGGTAGCAGTGAAGGTGCACCATGGGTCTCCAAGGTAGCAGTGAAGGTGCACCATGGGTCTCCAAGGTAGCAGTGAAGGTGCACCATGGGTCTCCAAGGTAGCAGTGAAGGTGCACCATGGGTCTCCAAGGTAGCAGTGAAGGTGCACCATGGGTCTCCAAGGTAGCAGTGAAGGTGCACCATGGGTCTCCAAGGTAGCAGTGAAGGTGCACCATGGGTCTCCAAGGTAGCAGTGAAGGTGCACCATGGGTCTCCAAGGTAGCAGTGAAGGTGCACCATGGGTCTCCAAGGTAGCAGTGAAGGTGCACCATGGGTCTCCAAGGTAGCAGTGAAGGTGCACCATGGGTCTCCAAAGTAGCAGTGAAGGTGCACCATGGGTCTCCAAGGTAGCAGTGAAGGTGCACCATGGGTCTCCAAGGTAGCAGTGAAGGTGCACCATGGGTCTCCAAGGTAGCAGTGAAGGTGCACCATGGATCTCCAAGGTAGCAGTGAAGGTGCACCATGGGTCTCCAAGGTAGCAGTGAAGGTGCACCATGGGTCTCCAAGGTAGCAGTGAAGGTGCACCATGGATCTCCAAGGTAGCAGTGAAGGTGCACCATGGATCTCCAAGGTAGCAGTGAAGGTGCACCATGGATCTCCAAGGTAGCAGTGAAGGTGCACCATGGATCTCCAAGGTAGCAGTGAAGGTGCACCATGGATCTCCAAGGTAGCAGTGAAGGTGCACCATGGATCTCCAAGGTAGCAGTGAAGGTGCACCATGGATCTCCAAGGTAGCAGTGAAGGTGCACCATGGGTCTCCAAGGTAGCAGTGAAGGTGCACCATGGGTCTCCAAGGTAGCAGTGAAGGTGCACCATGGGTCTCCAAGGTAGCAGTGAAGGTGCACCATGGGTCTCCAAGGTAGCAGTGAAGGTGCACCATGGGTCTCCAAGGTAGCAGTGAAGGTGCATCATGGGTCTCCAAGGTAGCAGTGAAGGTGCACCATGGGTCTCCAAGGTAGCAGTGAAGGTGCACCATGGGTCTCCAAGGTAGCAGTGAAGGTGCACCATGGGTCTCCAAGGTAGCAGTGAAGGTGCACCATGGGTCTCCAAGGTAGCAGTGAAGGTGCATCATGGGTCTCCAAGGTAGCAGTGAAGGTGCACCATGGGTCTCCAAGGTAGCAGTGAAGGTGCACCATGGGTCTCCAAGGTAGCAGTGAAGGTGCACCATGGGTCTCCAAGGTAGCAGTGAAGGTGCACCATGGGTCTCCAAGGTAGCAGTGAAGGTGCATCATGGGTCTCCAAGGTAGCAGTGAAGGTGCACCATGGGTCTCCAAGGTAGCAGTGAAGGTGCACCATGGGTCTCCAAGGTAGCAGTGAAGGTGCACCATGGGTCTCCAAGGTAGCAGTGAAGGTGCACCATGGGTCTCCAAGGTAGCAGTGAAGGTGCACCATGGGTCTCCAAGGTAGCAGTGAAGGTGCACCATGGGTCTCCAAGGTAGCAGTGAAGGTGCACCATGGGTCTCCAAGGTAGCAGTGAAGGTGCACCATGGGTCTCCAAGGTAGCAGTGAAGGTGCATCATGGGTCTCCAAGGTAGCAGTGAAGGTGCACCATGGGTCTCCAAGGTAGCAGTGAAGGTGCACCATGGGTCTCCAAGGTAGCAGTGAAGGTGCACCATGGGTCTCCAAGGTAGCAGTGAAGGTGCACCATGGGTCTCCATGGGTCTCCAAGGTAGCAGTGAAGGTGCACCATGGGTCTCCAAGGTAGCAGTGAAGGTGCACCATGGGTCTCCAAGGTAGCAGTGAAGGTGCACCATGGGTCTCCAAGGTAGCAGTGAAGGTGCACCATGGGTCTCCAAGGTAGCAGTGAAGGTGCACCATGGGTCTCCAAGGTAGCAGTGAAGGTGCATCATGGGTCTCCAAGGTAGCAGTGAAGGTGCACCATGGGTCTCCAAGGTAGCAGTGAAGGTGCACCATGGGTCTCCAAGGTAGCAGTGAAGGTGCATCATGGGTCTCCAAGGTAGCAGTGAAGGTGCACCATGGGTCTCCAAGGTAGCAGTGAAGGTGCACCATGGGTCTCCAAGGTAGCAGTGAAGGTGCACCATGGGTCTCCAAGGTAGCAGTGAAGGTGCACCATGGGTCTCCAAGGTAGCAGTGAAGGTGCACCATGGGTCTCCAAGGTAGCAGTGAAGGTGCACCATGGGTCTCCAAGGTAGCAGTGAAGGTGCACCATGGGTCTCCAAGGTAGCAGTGAAGGTGCACCATGGGTCTCCAAGGTAGCAGTGAAGGTGCACCATGGGTCTCCAAGGTAGCAGTGAAGGTGCACCATGGGTCTCCAAGGTAGCAGTGAAGGTGCATCATGGGTCTCCAAGGTAGCAGTGAAGGTGCATCATGGGTCTCCAAGGTAGCAGTGAAGGTGCACCATGGGTCTCCAAGGTAGCAGTGAAGGTGCACCATGGGTCTCCAAGGTAGCAGTGAAGGTGCATCATGGGTCTCCAAGGTAGCAGTGAAGGTGCACCATGGGTCTCCAAGGTAGCAGTGAAGGTGCACCATGGGTCTCCAAGGTAGCAGTGAAGGTGCATCATGGGTCAGGAAATTATATCTTCATATTTTGTTTTGGTAAATGTATAAAGTCAATGTTACTTATCATTATTTTGTTAAAAAATACATTTAACTTTTACGTCTTTGTTTTAGTCCATTCTTAATTATTAATATCTTATTAATTATTTATATTTACTTGTTTGAGAACTTGACTATCTTATTCACAATTCCCTCACTAGACTTTACTTATGTTAGCAAATTTTTGAGATCCTCTTTAACTTGTGTAAATCGTGCAATCAAGTTTTTAGCCTTCCCTTTACCATGTTGTTTAATGTCCATTAACCTCTTCGTCATCTCGTACAGTCTAATTTTTAACAGATTTTTTAAGTCATATATATTTCTAGAACCTCATATAAACATCGCTGTTCTCCGTTCCCTTAAGTTTTCTCTTAAGTTCTTGCTGTAGTGAAACATCACAAACTTAACTAACCCCAACAATTTAGCTCTGACTACTTAGTTAACCCTTTAGTACAAGTAGTTACTCTTCGTAATAATTGATGATGTACATCGTAGCACAAAATGTGCCGTGGAATGTTTCTTCGTGTGAGCACGAAGAAAGTCTTCTATTCCTTTCTGGAGAAAATGTGGAAAGAGTTGAGAAGAGCTGCTGAGTGATGAAAGTTACTGATATTACCTTGGTATCTCTGGGAGGTAAAAAGAGAACAGGAACAGAGAGAGAGTTGAAGGAAGAGAGAGAGAGAGAGAACATGAGGGATGGAAGCTCAGTTGCTGTGAAATTTTATGAATAGTATACCATTTCATAAGGAAATAAGCATGAAGTAAGGAACCATCAGCATTTTGTCTGCCACAATAGAAGACTTTAGAAGAACAGAGCCTAGCCTCCGTGATCGGAATATTTCACAACTAACACACAATTGTCCAGTAGTTACCACACATCTCTACCCTCACTATTATCCACAATATTATCACAGCACCAAAGTAATGATTACTTTGTAAAGATTAACCCACATTATGCACAAACCTTGTACACCTTGTTGACCATCTGCTCTGCCGAAAGACCTCTTATTTTACTATTTAATATTATTATAACCCAAAAGGTCACTGGAAGGCTATGGATCACATCTCGTAAAATAAATTTAAAAGAATTGATCTGATAGAATAAATAATGGATGGAAGTGTTTCATCCTTGCTTCTTCTCATTTGCCCTTCCAGTCAAGGCACACTAGGCAGCTCCGAGGTATATCATGGTATACCAGTGTGCATGCAGTATCCCAAGAATATTCCTTGCTGCCAAAGAACACCATTTCCCTGCTCCGAGAGAGAGAGAGGTTATAGGTTAACCATTCCTGGATATTCCAGACATGGCCTACTTACCACTGGTGACTCTCCCTCCTCCTGATTCAACTCACCTGACTGTAGTTTATAAACACATATGTTGTACATTTCTAGAAACAATATTGATAAACTAAACACATCGACTCCAGGCTGAGGGACTGATTATCTTATACTCCTCACCTTCCACTGCTATTCTCTATATTGGACTGAAGAAGCCACTGCCTGGTGAAACGTTTCTTCAGTAAAGATTCTCAGATGTAGCATAAGTTTATTATTCTTCAGTAAGGACATTGTGGAGCTCCAGTGGTAAACACTAAAATCATGAATGGAAAATGGGCACTCTACTACTCCATGGCTTAGATGACCTCAAAACCCACTCTACCACAGCTATGTAATGATCATAGTGCAAAACATGAGGAAAACCATTCTCTAGGACGGGAGTTGAGTGTAGCTGGACACAGTTTCCCAGATATTGTCAACAAAGGTGCTCCTCAAGGGGCCGCCAGGAAGGATAGAGGAAGAAATCTCTCAGACAGCAGACAATTCAGAGTCATAATTCAAAAAGGGAAAAAGAAGGTAGGTGACCTAGGATCCAGTATACGTAGCCTGGGAGCCTAGATATGCTATCTGTGAAGGAAGGCACGTGACCTGGGAGCCAAGTTAGTGACCTGGGAGCCAAGTTAGTGACCTGGGAGCTGCGGCATGCTTCATAAAGAAATCGGGAAACTAATACTAAAGATTAATTCACACTGGGGAGGCAGCCAGCGGTCATGTAATTTCCTGGGCTCGAAAAATGTGTGATTAAAATGCAGAGGCAAGTCAGGTGTGACAGAGGCAGGCAGTCAGGTGTGGGAACGTGGGCAAGCAGGTGGAGAGACAAGGATGGGAACGTGGGCGAGGCAAGGTGGTGAGAGACAAGGGTGGGAACAAGAGGTGTGAGGAGACGTGGGAACGAGGCAGGTGTGGAGAGGAGACAAGGGTGGGAACGTGGGCAAGGCAGGTGTGGGGAGGAGACAAGGGTGGGAACGTGGGCAAGGCAGGTGTGGGGAGGAGACAAGGGTGGGAACGTGGGCAAGGCAGGTGTGGGGAGGAGACAAGGGTGGGAACGTGGGCGAGGCAAGTGTGGGAACGTAGGCGAGGCAGGTGTGGGGAGAAGACAAGAGTGGGAACGTGGGCGAGGCAGGTGTGGGGAGGAGACAAGAGTGGGAACGTGGGCGAGGCCGGTGTGGGGAGGACACAAGGGTGGGAACGTGGGCGAGGCAGGTGTGGGGAGGAGACAGGGGTGGGAAGGTGGACGATGCAGGTGTGGGGAGGAAAAGAGTGGGGAAATGGGCGAAGCAGATGAGAAGATAGGTATGCAGTGTCTGGCCGAGGCTAGTTTGAAAACGACCGGGGTAGTAAAGTGGGTGAAGCTGGTGTTAGGAGGATGGGTGTGAGACTGGTGCGAGGGAAACTGATGTGGGATAGTGGGTAAGGTAGTGTGGAGGAGAATGAGGTGGGGATGTGGGTGAGGCTTGTGAGGGGAGAGAAGTGGGTAAGGTTAGTGCAAGGGAAGTGGGTGAGGCTGAAGTTTCACTCACTTCCCAAGTACATTTTCCCTGGTTGGGGCCCAGAAAGTTCCCTTTCATTGGAAGAGGGCCAAAGTGTCCTCTTGCAAATGGCTGAATGAAGTGCCTCTATTTATGGATAATGATTATAATGTAAGTTTACTTTTAGAAGGGGCGCACAAAGTCCATTTTGCTAGTCAAGGTCCCAGTTTGTGAGAGAGAGAGTTGGCAGGTCTGCCGTGAATGAGACGTCAACTCAAACATGCACCCTGGGGCTTAACATGTTTCAATTGCTCTCGTGAAGCGTAATACAAAGGGTGCGCTGCTCTTTGTTGACAGTAACTCATCTCTTCAGCAAACACTGCCTCTCAAACGCACTCAGTTTCTCATTCCCGAGATTCTAAGTCCTGATGGTTCATGCGTACTCCAACTGTTGCTGCAAGGGTCGAATCTCTGCTCCTGGCCCGTCTCCCCTAGCTGCTACAGGGGTAACACTCGTTGCTGTATGAGCCGTACCATATCTACTCTTAAAACTGTGTATGGATCCCGTCTGTACTACTTAAACTCCTGTGACTCATCTGTGTTTTAAGCTACCTGCTCTTCCCTCGCGTGTCTGAGACACTCCTCTCAAACAGAATCGCCTTGTCTACTCTGTCAGTTCCTGTCTAGTATTTTGTACATCATAATCATGCCACCTCTGGTCCAACCTGTTGTCTCAGGTTTACCTCTAACCTCATCTCACAGCTCACATTCCTCAGCTCCGGCACTAGCCCCCTCACAAACCTTTGCTCTTTTAACCTGCTTCTTTACATGTTTTATCAAATGTGAGTTCCATACTGTCGCAGTATACTCCAAAATGGGCCTGATATATGACGTGTATATTTTAGCCAATGCTTCTTTTCTGAGTATCCTGAATGCTACTGCAGAGAATAAACAGTTGGAACTAAACTCTCTGAGATCTTCTTTTAAGAAGGTATGCAGCATTTGTCCTTAAAGCCAGTACTCTGTTCCCTGTCGTCTTTACCATCCTGTCTTTTTCCCAGATCCATTTTGGATCTTTCCTGGTCTACTTCAGTTTATATTCTCTTCATTAGTTTTACATCATCGGCAAACAGGAACACGTTTGAACTGATTTCCTCTGTCTTGGCTTTTTACATACACCAGAAACAGAGCTGATCAAGTGTTGATACTTGTGGAACCCCATTCGTCACACACCAATCCTGACACCACCTCCCGGACAGTAACTTTCTTTCCTACCTGTTTAATATCTCTTGACTGACTGTAGGTGCTTTCTCTGTTATTTTTATCTGCTCCTCTAGCTTTACTCCCAATCTCTTGCTGGGATCGTTATCAAGCATCTTTTTGGAGGCCAAAAAGATTTAGTCCACCCCCCACCCCCGCATCTCTCATGCATAATTTTCTTTAATTTATAATTGAACTTTAACAAGTTTCTGGGAGAGCAGTGACACTCGCCCGTAGATCGACTCCGCCTATCTGTTCCTTTTTATAAATAATGGGATTTCATTCACTGTTTTCCAGCTCTGGTGGTTGTCCTGTTATAAGTGGATTTTTGAAGACCGCTGCTAATGGTTAACACAGTTCCTCTGCTCTCTCTCACAGAACCCACGAGGAAATATTGTATGGTTACATTTTCTTCAAGGTACCTACTACACTCAGAAGATTCATCACCTCTTCTTCCGCTGTGTGTATTATCCATAACTCATGTGTACACTTTCTCTCTGACTCTGGCAATGTTCCTGATTTAATTAAGAATGCCTCCCAATAACTTTGGTTCACAGACTTCTAAGTTATTACTAGTGAGCTCCCCTCCCTCCTTCCTTCTTCTGCCTTATAACCTGGTCCTTCATGGCTTTTATGTGGCTGTTGATCAACTTTGGATCAGATTTAGTTTTCAGTAACATGTCGTTCTCAAATTGTCGTACAGCCTCTTTTTATCTAAGAATTTCTGTTGCTGGCGCTTCTGCTTGCTTCCCTATTCTCCGGTGATATTTGCTTTCTGTTTCTTTCATGGGCTTGTCCTTTTAGAATTTACTCTCCCACACCTTTAGGTGAACCATGGGCATTATTGTCTGTACTTTTCAGTGCTTCTGCTTCTGGGCATGAATTTCTCATAAATAACAAAAAAAGGCACAATACCGTGACTGGAACGATACACAAATAACCCGCTCCTCTCTTCTATGCGCAGGTTATTTGTATATAAATTTCCCTTTTGCTTCCTGGCACTTTCCAGGCAGATACATCATTTGTCTATCTCCCTTTTTTCAAGAAAACCTGTTTAGGAATTGCCTTTTGCTATCGTAGTTTATTCTTATCTAGACAGGTTTGCCACTTCCCTCTATGTATTTCTCTACATGTTCATTACCACTAAGTATTCGAACCTCAGCACTGCGTGGAAGCTAGTTCCAACGAGTTTCACATATTTGATGTCCCCTACATCATTGCCTCTTCTCTCTCTAGTTGTGTCCCTTACATGCTAGCAAATGGAGTTTTCCATAGCAACATTAAGAAACTCAGTTCTCCTTCTTTCTGGTCCCTCGTCTAGTTCAAGTGTTTCCCACTCTGTTGCGAACACAGGTGCTTGTCTAATGACCTGTATTCCTTCTCGACAATATGTATATATGCACTATGTACAGAGAGAAGATAAGTTTGGAACAGTATAAATGAGAGCCACTTGAAGTGCAGTGGAGACGACCAGAGACGATGGAAGTCTACCAGTTCTGCTCGGTGCGTTGAAGACGTCAGTCTGCAGAATTCGCGGGCTTTTAAGTGACTGACTGTTTTGAACCAGTAATTAGCATAGCAATGGGGCACCAGAACTGCTACACTTGAATAGATAGTTCACTTGTCGAGAGGTCATTCCACAATGGGACTGGGCCATATACTCGGCGCACACCACACAGTCTGTTTATTATGGTTCAAGTCTCACATTCTCAATTGTTTTGCATTGCTCCTGTGTGCTTTTCTAGCTACTTCTGCTATGAAGTCCACCATCATCCTCTTCTTGTCATATTTATGTTTTGGTTTGCTGTTTATTGATGGGTTTTATAACTCTTTTAACACCACCTTGGATCACCAAATTTTGAATGTCTCTGCTACGAAATCACTCGACCCATTTCCATTTAATCCACTCATATCCTCAATAATCCGCTGGTTCCTGATCGGCAGCTCTACTCCTACATTTCCTTTGTTTTCTCCATCTCTTCTAATTTGATACCCATCAGGAAAAATTATATCTGTTATCAGTTCTGTATCCATGGACTTCATTATTACTAAAATGTTCGGAGATGGTTCCATTACTCTTATTTTTGTATCATACCTTCATTTTCTTTTCTATTATTTTACTCGGATTTTTGGGTGCTTCTCCTGGTTCTTGCCCATGTCAACTGAGGAAGGGGGAGAATATGGAAACATACATTCTGATGAATAAGGTAAATGCTGTATGTGGGTGGGGTGAATTTTGCATTAGGAGGTGTTACTATAGTTATTGGCGAGAGGCTGGTTAATGTGGAGGGTAAATGGAAAATGGGGGCTGGGATGAAGTGCTTGTGAGAAAAGATCCTGCACTGGAAAGGGTTAGAAATGCGGGTGAAGATGTTTAATGGTGAGAGTAGGGTATGATTTGTTTTGAGCTATTGTGTTTGAGTGGGAAGGTGATTAGGATTTTAGGGGGATTGTTCAGGTGTGAAGTTGTTGATCTTCCAGAAGCAAAGATTCCAGACTGTAGTGTTAAGCTAGGTGTCCTGCTGGAGGTACAGCTTCTGCACCTGTGACATTTCGTTCACTCGTTTGCCTCCATGTTTTATTTTCTCCCTTATATGTGTGTACTTTTGCTGAGTTTTGTCCTGATCGAATTACTATAAAATCTCTCCGTCCCTCTCAAAAGTGATTTCCATCTGATGATCCAATTTCTTGCAATTTCAGATTTAGTTCCTTGATATACTCCCCAGTTCTCAGCCTCACGTTATGTCTGTTCAGTTATGTCATGAATGTCCATTTGTTGCCAATATCTCATCAGTTGTCTCCCCTTCAACCTACCAAATATACATATATAAGCAGCAATCACCTATTCACTTCCCAGTTTCCTTTCCTTCCGGAGTAATAACATCACAGTTCCTCCATATCTCTATTACTTCCCGGTTTCCTGAGAGTATTGCTGAAAGGTCTTTATTAACCCTTTATTGCATTTTCTCACAGATGATATAACATGTCCTCAGCACCATTATCACTTCTTTCTTGTACTGTTCCTGTTTCTAATATTTTCTTCAGCTTTTCCTCCATCGTTATGGGAATACTGAGATTCCCCCCCCCCCCCACGCTTCATACATCATATGTTTGAAAGAAGTGAATGACATTTTCCTCTTTATTCAAGAATTTCTTTCTGCACCACCCCAGCTTAGTCATTCTCCTTAAATATTCTTGAGTTTGCCATTTCTTCACTCTTGAGTTTCTCCAGTTGCTCGATGCTTAAGTATTGTGACCATGTATGTGCTCACCTGTCAGTACTAACCTTAATGTGATTGCAAGGGACGAATTACAGCACCTGGCCCTGCTTCTTCCCTGGTCGCTACTAGGTTCACTCTCCCCTGGCCTTAAGAGCCTTATTGTACCTCTTCTTAAGGCTATGCATTGATTCAGCCTCCATCACTTTATTCTCCAGTTGGTTCCATTCCTGGCTACTCTCAGACTAGAAACACTTTCCTAAACTCCTTAAAACTCATTCGAATTTTCCGATTCCAGCTGTGCCCTCGTGTTCCTGTTCCCCGTCTCTCAAACATTCTATCATTATTTACCTTGTCAATTCCACTTGTTATTTTGTACAGTGGTATGTTCTCTAGTACTCGTATTCTCCAGTGTCATCAGGTTGAGTTCATTAACGTCTCCTTAAAGAACATATCCCTATGCTCTGGGACTAGTCTCATTGTTAACCTCTGCACTGTCTCTACTTTCTTGTTATGCTTGACCAGGTGCGGCTTCTACACTGGTGCTGCTTCCTCCAATAAGGACCTGATGTACATGGTGTACAGTGGTTTTAGATTTGCTGGATGCCCATTTACTGCAGCAATTGTTTGGTTAATGTGCGTCTGATGTGCTGGATATAATACTCACCCAAAGGTCTTTCTTCTTGAGTTAAGCTACAAGTTTTTTCCACGAACCTGTACTCCGCCTCTTCACTGGTCGCTACTAGGTCCACTCTGTCACTGCTAAGAATTTATCATACCTCTTCTGGAGGTATAAACTACACTCTCCAGATTGTTCCACTTCTGACAACTCTATTATTGAAGAAATATTTTGTAACATCCCTGTGACTCATTTGAGTTTTCAATTTCACTGAAACATTGTTCCTATCCACCTTATCAAATCTTATAAGTATTTCAAATGTCGTTACCATGCCTTCTCTCTCTTTGTCCTCCAGTGTCATCAGGCTGATTTCCTTCAACCTCTCATCGTAGGGTATATCCCTTTATCTCATTATCTCAGGGGCTAGTCTTTTTTAAAACCTTCGCATTTTCTGTAATTTCTTGACGTGCTTGATAAGGTGTGGGTTCCATACTGGTGCTGCATATTCCAATATGGGCGTGATGTACACGGTGTACAGAATCTTTATGACCCCTTGCTTATATGTCGAAACGCTAATCTCATGTTTTACAGGCGCCCATATGCTGCACCAGTTATTTGGTTGATGTGCGCGTCATGAGATGTACTCCGTGTGATGCTAACCCCAAGATCCTTTTCCTTAACTGAGTTTTGAACCTTTGACCATCTAGGCTGTACTTAGTCTGTGGTTTTCTTTGCCCTTCCCTAAACTTCAAGACTTTGCACTCGCTGGGGTTAAATTCCAGGAGCAGCCATTTGTTGCACTAGGCTTGCAACCTGTCCAGATCTCCTTGTATGCTTAAGTGATCCTCGCCCACTTGTATTCTCCTCATTAGCCTCACATCGTCTGTGAACAGGGACATCTCTGAATATATCCCTTGTCATGTCATTCACATATGCTAGAAACAGCACCCTACCTTGGACTGACCCTTGTGGAACCTCACTCGATACATTTACCCACTGACACCTAGACACATACCAGCACCCTTTGTTTCCTTCCTTTCAGGAACTCCCTGATCCATTGCAGTACTTTCCCTGCTATTCCTGCCTGCTCCTCTAACTTTTCAACCAGCCTCTTGTGTGGTACTGTATCGAAAGCCTTCTAACAGTCCATGAAGATGCAGTCTATCCATCCCTCTCTCTTTCCTCTTTTACTTCTGTTACCTTATAGTTTGACTCCAGCAGGTTTGTGATGCAGCATTCTCCTTCCCTAAAGCTGTGTTGGTTATCATTTGTGAGCCCCTTTCTTTCTAGGTACTCCCCCACATTTCTGATAATCTTCTCCATAACATTACATACTATACATGTTAGTGACACAGGTCTGTAGTTTAGTGCTGCCTGTCTGTCTTTTTTCTTAAAAATTGTGAGTATTTTTCCTGGACTCCACACCTCAGGCAGTTGCCCTGTTTCAATAGAATTTTTGAAGATTATTGTTACTGGAACACATGATACATCTTCCCCTCTCAAGACCCAGAGAGAGAAGTTATCAGGGTTCACAGCCCATACAACAGTTTCTGCACATCCTCGGTCGTGTGCAGGGTTCCAGCACTTGCTGTGGACCCTACTCCTTTGGTTGGCTGCACGTCTCTGTCTCCATCGTGAATACCTCCCTTAATCTTGAGCTGAGCTCCTCACATACTTCCTGTCACTTCCTGTGAGCTCCCCTCCTTCCTTCCTCATCCTCATCACCTGGTTTTTGACTGTTATTTTCCTTCTCATCTGACTGTATAACAACTCCGGATCAGATTTGGCTTTTGATGCTATATCATTTTCATATTGCATATTCATTTTCTGGCTCTTCGGGTCGATCCCCCTATTTTCCAGAGTCACTTGCCTTCTGTACTTTTTCCATGTTCTAGCACACTTAGCTTTGGCCTCTTCACACCTTTGGATAAACCATGGGTTCACTCTGGTCTTCCCATTCATTTTACTAAACCCTTGGCACAAACTTCTCTGCCTCCTTCTCTTTGCGGTCATGTGTTCCATCATTTCATTTAATGTCTCTCCTTCTAACTCTCTCACTCACGGCACCTCATGCAGGAATTGCGTCATATGTGTGTAGTTCCCTTTTCTGAAGTTTGGTTTCTGAAGTCCTTCTCGTGCTACTTCATTCCTTGTTAACTTTACTATGTAATAGGATCACGTGAACGCTAGTGACGAGGGGCATTTTGTGTGTGATTTCCCCCGATGTCCGAACTGCTCAAGGTGAATACGAGGTCCAGCCTTGGTGGTTCATCATCTCTTTTCTCTGGTTGTGTCCCTAACATGTTGGTACATAAATCTTTTCAGCACCGCCTCCAGTATCTTGGTTCTCTATGTCTCTGGTACCCCATGTGGCTCCAGGTTTTCCTAGTTTATCTCTATGTGATTGAAATCCCCCATGATGAGTAACTCTGCTCTGCTTATATGTATCCTTCTAGCCAACTCAACAAGTGTGACTACCATCGTCGTATTCTCGTCTTAGTCTTCTGCTGTTCGGCGGTGGGTTGTACATCACTGATATCATCACTTTTAGATCCCTAGTTAGAAGAGATTCTACTATGTAGTCATCCACTTCACTTCTGACTAGTCGTCCCATCTCTTCAAACTCCATTGGTCTTTGATGAGCAGTACAACTCTTCCTCCCCTTCTGTTCCCCCTGTATTTCCTCAGTAACTGATATCCAGATAGGAAGATTGCATCTGTTGTCACCCGCATGAACTTTTCCTCTGAGTGCTATGACGTCCGGGATGCCTCAGTGATTCTTTCCAGCCAATCTTCAGTTTTATTTGTTATTCCATCTGTGTTGGTTTACTCGACCCTCAGCTTCCTTTCCAGAACTGTGCACGAGTATCAGTACATGTGTGCATGAATGAGTATTTACTCGCCTATATCTCACCAATATGTGATTGAAGTGGTCGAATCACAACCCCTGGTTCTGCCTCTAACCTGGTCGCTTCTTGCTTCAGTCTCCTGGCTTCAAGAAAATTATCATATGATCCTGCTTTCAACTTCCAGGTGTACCCTACTGTTTTGTTTTCCATCACTCAGTTATTCTTTCCCTATTTACCTTTTCAACTCCTTTCAGTATTTTCTATGTTGATATCATATCCTCATTAGTCCTCCTGTCCTCTAGTGTTATCAGGCTGAGTTCGCTTAACCTCTCCTCTTGCAACATACCCCACGTATTTTGCGACATACCCCCTGTATTTTGTGCCCTGTCACCTTATGCCTTGGGCTGCCATGTGGTAAGGGTAATTCAACGTAGAAATGGGTCCACGAGACGCTGTTTTGTCCTCATTTCCGCGAGAGACACAGCAACTCCAACATCTCCCTCCTCAACTCTCTCACTAGTGTCTCGGCCTGTGGGAAAACACCAATTCCTGTGTACCATTTACCCAATAAATTTTAGTCTCGCCTTCGAAAACCGATTACAATTCCACCAGATACTACAAGTTTCTATGTATGTATTTGGTGGCAGTGGGGGAAAAAAATCGGTACATTTGTGCCCAGCGGTGTGTTATGCCTAGAGAAAGAGGAAGGAACACTATAGCCACATGCTCATCATACTGTACAAGCAGCAACCGCCTCAGTGAACCCGAGAAGTGATATACAAGTGCCACAAACTAGAATAGGAAGGTGAAGGATACAATTTATATAAAACAATTTGAAAGTGGATTCAGTGCCAGGAGACAGAGAGGCCGGAGGCCTAGCGTGGTGGTGTTGTCTCAAATATCAGCAAAGTCAACCAGAATAAGTGTAATCCAGGCCAGAGAGATAAGAGATAAGGATAGATGAGTTGGTGAGTAATTAAAGAACCGTAGAGTGGGGGGAATGAAAAGAAAGAAAATCATAGGGAAAATATAAAATATTCTCGGGACTCTGGTGTTTTTTTCCCCGGGACTAGTGTGTTCAATAACAGGTTAATTGCTCAACTATAGCATAGTGAAATCCTAGAGCGGTATTTGAAGCACGGTTCATGTGAATATAATAAATACAATAAAGAAGAAACGAAAGGGGCAGCAAGGGAATAGGAATGCCTTCACAAGTGAATCATCCTGCATCCACAACTGAGCGGGGATCCTGGACGACACCTTCCAGACATAATGTACAAATCACCTGTTTGTAGTTGCATGTGAAATTGCACACACTGGTCCTGCATCACTGGTAGCTGAGAGTCATAAACCCTGCTCTGGAGAGCTGATTATCGTACATAGAGCACTTCACTTTTAGTAGGGAAGAGAAGCTCGGAAAGGAAGTAGTGATATCACATGCTAGGTCGACACAACATCAGTGAGTGAGCAGCAGGTACTAACGTTGCTGAAAATAAGTGTAGGAGCGGGACAAGAAGGATTTTGAAACTGACAATAACTTAAATAACAGTGAAAACATAAGAGACTCACACATACACGGAAATAAATGGTATAAAATACCGACACAATGGAAATATAAACATTTAAGCAGTATAATATGATCCTTTATTGACAACGTTTCGCCCACATAGTGGGCTTTATTAAGTCACAAACAGATCTACCTGGGTTGAAGGTACGTCAGTATTTATAGGATGAGAATGCTGGGTCAGGTGGAGAATGCTGCATGTGACAATCTTCCGAGTAGGGTGATAGAGTCTAGGACCTTGGGTAGCTTTAAAAAGAGATTGCATAAGTATATGAGTAGAACTTCTGCAGTGTTCCTCCATTCTTATATTCTTAGCTAAGTGGAATAGCGATGAAGAAGTTTTTTGACAAGGAGTTCAGCTACGTTATAGAAGCCGTTGTTCTGGTTGAAGAAACTCCAGCCTGGACGTAACTTCCCTGTTCACCAAAGTACCTACTATATAGCCCATCAATCTCTTATGCAGGAAAATTGACGATTCCCTTGATCTTCCTATTCCAGCCAGCGATTTCATCGACCTTGTTGAACTATGTGTTGGCTTTACTTGTTTCTCTTTCGAAAATCACCTCTTTCAGCAGACTTTCGGACTACCCATGGGTTCGCCACTCAGTGCAGTCCTGGTGAACCTATACATGTAACATCTGGAAGCCGAGCGATTGTTATTCCCTTTTCTGTCACCTGGCTCTGTTATGTTGACATTCTCATCATAACTCCCAGATGCTCCAACGTTCAAGCTCTCCAACACAAACTCAACCAGGTCGAACCCTCTATCCAGTTCACACTTGAAGTCGACAACACTCTTCCTTTCCTTGATGTACTTCTCTGCAAAGCTGGCCATGAACTTTGTTTTAAAGTCTATCGAAAACTTACCTACCAACACGATCTTCTCCACTTCTACTCTCACCACGACACCAAAACCAAAGGTGGTGTAATTATAGGCTTTTTCCTGCGTTCACTCAGAATCTGTAGCAATGAGTTCCATGAGGAAGAATACTCTGTTATTGAACAAGTATTTTCTAACCTTCACTATCCTCGTCACTTCATCAGAGACTACAGACGATGGGCATTAAACATCTTCAACACACCCAAAGAAGACACTGCCGAGAAGAGATACTTAGCCCTTCCCTCCAACTCCATTACCAAACGCGTTTCCAACATCTTTTCCAATACCTCATTCCAAGTATCTTCCTCCACGACTCAAGAAATCGTAATGACACGATTGCAAACAAACCATACCCCCGGTCGGGATTGAACCCGCGGTCATAGAGTCTCAAAACTCCAGCCCGTCGAGTTAGCCACTAGACCAGCTAGCCACAATAAGATTCATCCAACTAGGTATATTTCTACACCATAGGAAAGTTAGCACAGGCACCTCTGTGACCACAAATGCAAGTTTTTACAGACGAATCTCCAGCTAGCATGGCCGTGACGAACTCTAGCTCAAGTCCCTTCACTGCCCTCAACATGACTCAAGAAATCGTAATGACACGATTGCAAACAAACCATACCCCCGGCCGGGATTGAACCCGCGGTCATAAAGTCTCAAAACTCCAGCCCGTCACGTTAGCCACTAGACCAGCTAGCCACAATAAGATTCATCCAACTAGGTATATTTCTACATCACTGGCCCCCTTGGGGCCAGTGATCATGTGGTTTTAAGCTTCAAATACACAGAGTGAACTGACAGTGAAGCCAGTTAATGAGATGATGGAATATGTAGCAACAATGTGCAAGGAGACTGAGGAGAGGTTTGTACCCAAGGGTAACAGGAATAATGAAAATGCCACGATGAGCCCATGGGAGGCAAAAACCAAGTGTGCTAGGGAATGGAAGAAATATAGAAGGCAAAGGACCCAGGAGAATAAGGAGAGCAGTCGTAGAGCCAGAAATGAATATGCACAGATAAGAAGGGAGGCCCAACGACAATATGAAAACGACATAGCAGCGAAAACCAAATCTGACCCAAAGCTGTTATACAGCCACATCAGGAGGAAAACAACAGTCAAGGACCAGGTAATCAGGCTAAGGAAGGAAGGAGGAGAGACAACAAGAAATGACCATGAAGTATGTGAGGAACTAAACAAGAGATTCAAAGAAGTGTTCACAGAGGAGACAGAAGGGGCTCCAGAAAGACGGAGAGGTGGGGCACACCACCAAGTGCTGGACACAGTACACACAACCGAGGAAGAAGTGAAGAGGCTTCTGAGTGAGCTAGATACCTCAAAGGCAATGGTGCCGGATAACATCTCTCCATGGGTCCTGAGAGAGGAAGCAGAGGCGCTATGTGTATCCCTAACAACAATATTCAATACATCTATCGAAACAGGGAGATTGCCTGAGGCATGGAAGACAGCAAATGTAGTCCCAATCTTTAAAAAGGAGACAGCCATGAAGCACTAAACTACAGACCAGTGTCACTGACATGTATAGTATGCAAAGTCATGGAGAAGATTATCAGGAGAAGAGTGGTGGAACACCTAGTAAGGAATGATCTCATCAACAGCAGCCAGCATGGTTTAGGGACGGGAAATACTGTGTCACAAACCTACTGGAGTTCTATGACATGGTAACAGCAGTAAGACAAGAAAGAGAGGGGTGGGTGAAATGCATTTTCTTGGACTGCAAGAAGGCGTTTGACACAGTTCCACACAAGAGATTAGTGCAAAAACTGGAGGACCAGGCAGGGATAACAGGGAAGGCACTACAATGGATCAGGGAATACTTGTCAGGAAGACAACAGCGAGTCATGGTACGTGGCGAGGTGTCAGAGTGGGCACCTGTGACCAGCGAGGTCCCACAGGGGTCAGTCCTAGGACCAGTGCTATTTCTGGCATTTGTGAACGGTATGATGGGCGGAATAGACTCTGAAGTGTCCCTGTATGCAGATCACGTGAAGTTAATGAGAAAAATTCATTCGATCGAAGACCAGGCAGAATTACAAAGGGATCTGGACAGTCTGCAGACCTGGTCCAGCAATTGGCTCCTGGAGTTTAACTCCACGAACTGCAAAGTCATGAAGATTGGGGAAGGGCAAAAAAGAAAGCAGACGGAGTAAAGTCTAAGGGGCCAGAGACTACAAACCTCGCTCAAGGAAAAAGTTCTTGGGGTGAGTATAACACCAGGCACATCTCCTGAAGCGCACATCAACCAAATAACTGCTGCAGCACATGGGCGCCTAGCAAACCTCAGAACAGCATTCCGACATCTTAATAAGGAATCATTCAGGACCCTGTACACCGTGTACGTTAGGCCCATATTGGAGTATGCAGCACCAGTTTGGAACCCACACCTAGCCAAGCACGTAAAGAAACTAGAGAAAGTGCAAAGGTTTGCAACAAGACTAGTCCGAGAACTAACAGGTATGTCCTGCGAGGAGAGGTTAAGGGAAATCAACCTGACGACACTGGAGGACAGGAGAGATAGGGGGGACATGATAACGACATACAAAATACTGAGAGGAATTGACAAGGTGGACAAAGACAGGATGTTCCAGAGATTGGACACAGTAACAAGGGGACACAGTTGGAAGCTGAAGACACAGATGAATCACAGGGATGTTAGGAAGTATTTCTTCAGCCACAGAGTAGTCAGTAAGTGGAACAGTTTGGGAAGCGATGTAGTGGAGGCAGGATCCATACATAGCTTTAAGCAGAGGTATGATAAAGCTCACGGCTCAGGGAGAGTGACCTAGTAGCGATCAGTGAAGAGGCGGGGCCAGGAGCTCGGACTCGACCCCCGCAACCTCAACTAGGTGAGTACAACTAGGTGAGTACACACACACACACACACACACACACACACACACACACACACACACGTATGCGCCTACACGTGTGTTTGCAGTAATTAAAGGTTAGATTGCGTGAAAAATAGAACGCCATGAATGTTTATGGAGTTCATTTACCAGAAAACAACGTAAGTTGGCTGGAATACGAAATGAGCAGTAGCGGGAAGGGAAGCGAGGGAGGGAAGGTGAAGGGAGGGAGGGCGAAGGGCGGGAGAGTGAAGGGATGCTGAGTTCATGCATATAGCGATAATGCAGTCTCGAGCGGTCCTTGGTACTGAAGATAAAATTGGCTTGGAGAGCTTCTCTAAGATCAGAATGGTGAGGAACAATTAGGAATCAGTTGCAGTCAATGACTTTTGTACCTTCTGCAAATATCCTTGCTAATTACGCTGTGGTAGTTAAGTCATTTAGGTTTTGCTCAGTTTACCTAATAACCAATTATCAACTAGATTTGTTTTAGTCTCTGCGGGATCGAGGAACGTGTTACATAACCCCCAGTTCCCTGTGCGCCAGTGCAGGATATTGGAAGATCGAGGAACATATTACATAACCCCCAGTCCCTTGTGCCTCAGTGCAGGATATTGGAAGATCGAGGAACGTATTATATAACCCCCAGTCCCTTGTGCCTCAGTGCAGGATATTGGAAGATCGAGGAACGTATTACATAACCCCCAGTCCCTTGTGCCTCAGTGCAGGATATTGGAAGATCGAGGAACGTATTACATAACCCCCAGTCCCCTGTGCCTCAGTGCAGGATATTGGAAGATCGAGGAACATATTACATAACCCCCAGTCCCCTGTGCCTCAGTGCAGGCTATTGGAAGATCGAGGAACATATTACATAACCCCCAGTCCCCTGTGCCTCAGTGCAGCATATTGGAAGATCGAGGAACATATTACATAATCCCCAGTCCCCTGTGGAAGATCGAGGAACGTATTACATAACCCCCAGTCCCTTGTGCCTCAGTGCAGGATATTGGGACATCGAGGTTACCTGGAGGTTACCTGGAGGTTATTCCGGGGATCAACGCCCCCGCGGCCCGGTCCACGACCAGGCCTCCCGATGGATCAGGGCCTGATCAACTAGGCTGTTACTGCTGGCCGCACGCAGTCCGACGTACGAGCCACAGCCCGGCTGATCCGGCACCGACTTTAGGTATCTGTCCAGCTCTCTCTTGAAGGCAGCCAGGGGTTTATTGGCAATTCCCCTAATGCTTGATGGGAGGCTGTTGAACAGTTTTGGGCCCCGGACACTTATGGTGTTTTCTTTAGTGTACCAATGGCGCCCCTACTTTTTATTGGCGGCATTTTGCATCGCCTGCCCAGTCTTTTACTTTCGTAGGAGTTTACCTGGAGTTACCTGGAGAGAGTTCCGGGGGTCAACGCCCCCGCGGCCCGGTCTGTGACCAGGCCTCCTGGTGGTTTAAAAAATGGTTTAAAAAATGGTATAAATAATATTGGCACACTTGCAAAAGAATATTAGACTCACCAGTTGATGTGTATTGGATGCTTGGCATGATTTGTTTACTTTTGAACTTAGGTAAAAATCGATCATTTCTTCTACTTTGAGCTCAATTTCAAGGTACTTTTCATTGTAAAACCAGGGAGTGATTTCTGTGTGCAGATTTGGGACCATTCCTTCCAAGATTTTCCAAGTGTAGATTATGATATATCTCTCCCTCCTGCGTTCCATCGAGTACAAGTCAAGTGCTTCCAAGCGTTCCCAGTAGTTAAGGTGCTTGACAGAACTTATACGTGCAGTAAAGGATCTCTGTACACTCTCTAGATCTGCGATTTCACCTGCTTTGTATGGAGATGTTAATGTACAGCAGTATTCCAGCCTAGAGAGAACAAGTGATTTGAAAAGGATCATCATGGGCTTGGCATCTCTCGTTTTGAAAGTTCTCATTATCCATCCTATCATTTTCTTTGCACGTGCGATCGTGGCACTGTTGTGATCCTTGAAAGTGAGATCCTCAGACATTACTACTCCCAGGTCCCTTACATTATTTTTCCGCTCTATTGTATGGCCGGAGTCAGTAGTATACTCTGTTCTAGTTATTATCTCCTCCAGTTTTCCATAACGGAGTAGTTGGAATTTGTCCTCATTGAACATCATATTGTTTACCGTTGCCCACTGGAAAACTTTGTTTATATCTTCTTGGAGGTTAACCGCGTCCTCAGCAGATGACAGCCTCATGCAGATCCTAGTATCATCCGCAAAGGATGATACGGTGCTGTGGTGTATATCTCTGTTTATGTCTGAAATACGTTCCTTGATCTTCCAATATCCTGCACTGAGGCACAAGGGACTGGGGGTTATGTAATACGTTATGGAACGTATTACAAAACCCCCAGTCCCTTGTGCCTGAGTGCAGGCTATTGGAAGATCAAGGAACGTATTTCATAACCCCAGTCCCTCGTGCCTCAGTGCAGGATATTGGAAGATCGAGGAACGTATTACATAACCCCCAGTCCCTTGTGCCTCAGTGCAGGCTATTGGAAGATCAAGGAACGTATTTCATAACCCCCAGTCCCTCGTGCCTCAGTGCAGGATATTGGAAGATGAAGGAACGTATTTCATAACCCCCAGTCCCTCGTGCCTCAGTGCAGGCTATTGGAAGATCGAGGAATGTATTTCATAACCCCCAGTCCTTTGTGCCTCAGTGCAGGCTATTGGAAGATCGAGGAACGTGTTACATAACCCCCAGTCCCTTGTGCCTCAGTGCAGGATATTGGAAGATTACAGAGTGCGTCAGAAGTTAAATATCAGTGTTGAAGATTTAAAAGGAATCAGAAGAATCATTCACAAGTCGTTACATGAAAACTAACTTCCAAATTTCAACTCTGTGAAATGACCACAACACAAGACACAGATCTCTTTTTGATATACCTCGTGTCCATATCACACTGTGTACAAACTCTATGCACATAAAGGGCCATAAAATATGGAATTCATTACCAGAAGATACTAAAGTAACCCAGTCTGAAAATCAGTTTAAGACTCTTCTCAAAAGCCACTTAATCACCCTAAACTAAATGCTCAATACTCAGTATTTAAATACTCAATACATATTCCCATGTCATAATTTCAATAATAATTTTGATCTATTATCCATTGTCGACAGGCTAAAATAAATTGTTCTTGTTATAATAAGGTTAGGTAAGTTTTCTAAGATTCTTTTAGTGCAAAATTATAAATTTTTACATTAACATTAATGAAAAAATATATCTTTAAACGAATAAGAGAAATTTTTAGAAAGGACTTAATTTAAATGAGTTCTTGCTAATTGACCAGTTTTACATATTCGGCACGAGACACACACACACACACACACACACACACACACACATATATATATATATATATATTCACCACACTGGGTGCCAAGGTATTGGCACCCAGTTTCTGAAAGCTGGCTGCCTTGGATCAACGTCTAGTGCAAGCTAGGCACCAAGGTATTGTCCAGTGAGGTGAGAATGGCAAAGCACTGCGTACCTTGTTCCAATTTTCTTAGGTTAGGTTCGAGTCTCCTTCGGCCAGAGATCAGTGAATATATATATATATATATATATATATATATATATATATATATATATATATATATATATATATATATATATATATATATAGGGGGGGTGTGGACCTTGTGTTTACAGTGAAACATATAAGTGAACAGTATTTAGAAAGGCTAAAATAGTTTTTGTGGCATTTATGGATTTGGAAAAGGCGTATGACAGTGTGGATAGGGGGGCAATGTGGCAGATGTTGCAGGTGTATGGTAGGTTACTGAAAGCAGTTTAGAATTTTTACGAGGATAGTGAGGCTCAAGTTAGAGTATGTAGGAAAGAAGGAGATTATTTCCCAGTAAAAGTAGGCCTTAGACAAGGATGTGTGATGTCGCCGTGGTTGTTTAATATATTTATAGATGGGGTTGTAAGAGAAGTAAATGCGAGGGTCTTGGCAAGAGGCGTGGAGTTAAAAGATAAAGAATCACACACAAAGTGGGAGTTGTCACAGCTGCTCTTTGTTGATGACACTGTGCTCTTGGGAGATTCTGAAGAGAAGTTGCAGAGATTGGTGGATGAATTTGGTAGGGTATGTAAAAGAAGAATATTGAAAGTGAATACAGGAAAGAGTAAGGTTATGAGGATAACAAAAAGATTAGGTGATGAAAGATTGGATATCAGATTGGAGGGACAGAGTATGGAGGAGGTGAATGTATTCAGATATTTGGAAGTGGACGTGTCAGCGGATGGGTCTATGAAAGATGAGGTGAATCATAGAATTGATGAGGGGAAAAGGGTGAGTGGTGCACTTAGGAGTCTGTGGAGACAGAGAACTTTGTCCTTGGAGGCAAAGAGGGGAAAGTATGAGAGTATAGTTTTACCAACGCTCTTATATGGGTGTGAAGCATGGGTGATGAATGTTGCTGCGAGGAGAAGGCTGGAGGCAGTGGAGATGTCATGTCTGAGGGCAATGTGTGGTGTGAATATAATGCAGAGAATTCGTAGTTTGGAAGTTAGGAGGAGGTGCGGGATTGCCAAAACTGTTGTCCAGAGGGCTGAGGAAGGGTTGTTGAGGTGGTTCGGACATGTAGAGAGAATGGAGCGAAACAGAATGACTTCAAGAGTGTATCAGTCTGTAGTGGAAGGAAGGTGGGGTAGGGGTCGGCCTAGGAAAGGTTGGAGGGAGGGGGTAAAGGGGGTTTTGTGTGCGAGGGGCTTGGACTTCCAGCGGGCATGCGTGAGCGTGTTTGATAGGAGTGAATGAAGACAAATGATTTTTAATACTTGACGTGCTGTTGGAGTGTGAGCAAAGTAACATTTATGAAGGGGTTCAGGGAAATCGGCAGGCCGGACTTGAGTCCTGGAGATGGGAAGTACAGTGCCTGCACTCGGAAGGAGGGGTGTTAATGTTGCAGTTTAAAAACTGTAGTGTAAAGCACCCTTCTGGCAAGACAGTGATGGAGTGAATGATGGTGAAAGTTTTTCTTTTTCGGGCCACCCTGCCTTGGTGGTAATCGGCCAGTGTGTTAATATAAAAATATATATATATATATATATATATATATATATATATATATATATATATATATATATATATATATATATATATATATCAATAACAACACTGCGCTAGCCAATGATTCGAACCCATGTACTGGCCTGCCTCATGGTAAGCGAGAACCACATGACGCTTTAAACCACAAAACCACCCAACCCTACAAGAATGGCGCAGCCAGCACGGAGCTAGCTATTGGGCTATCCGATGGCATACGTAGGTGTGGCAGCTTCTAAGCTAATTTCATTCTCATCCCTGTTTGGTGTACTAGCCTCACGAGCAGTACAACATGGGTTCGAATCTTTGGCTAGTGCAGTTTTGTTATTAATCAGTATCACTCGCTCGTGGTTACAATAATATATATATATAATATATATATATATATATATATATATATATATATATATATATATATATATATATATATATATATATATGTAACACATCGGCTAATTCCCACCTAGGCAGGGAGGCCTGAAAAAGAAAAACTTTCATCATCATTCACTCCATCACAGTCCTGCCAGAGGCACGCTTACACTAGTTATAAAACATTAACACCCTTCAGAGTGCAGGCACTGTACTTCCCATCTCCAGGACTCAAGTCCGGCCTGCCGGTTTCCCTGAACCCCTTCATAAATGTTACTTTGTTCACACTCCAACAGAACGTCAAGTCTTAAAAACCATTTGTCTGCATTCGCTCCTATCTAACACTCTCACGCATGTTTGCTTGAAGTCCAAGCCCCTTGCACACAAAACCTGCTTTACCCCCTCCCTCCAACCTTTCCAAGGCCGACCCCTACTTTGCCTTCCCTCCACTACAGATTTATACACACTCGAAGTCATTTTATTCTGTTTCAACCTCTCTACATGTCGGAACCACCTCAACAACCCCTCCTCAGCCTTCTGGATAATAGTTTCGGTAATCCTAATTTCCAAACTACGTATTTCTGGATTATATTCACACCACACATTGGCCTCAGACATAACATCTCCACTGCCTCCAGCCTTCAGGCAGGTGGTCTTAAGCTTGTTTTCTCATCTTTTCATTTCATCTCATCGACCTGACATTAGTGTTTGTGAACATTTATCCTGTTCTACGAATTCTAAACATTGTAAAAATCTCTCGTCGGTCGCTGCATGCAGTGGACGAAATGAAAATCTGAAAACCACCTGCCTGAATGCTGGCTGCCTTGGACCAAAACATCTAGTGTTAGCCGGGACCCAAGGAATTGGACCATTGTGGTGCGTATGTTTATTCAGGTATACACAAATACAGTTACATAGATTATCATAAATAGCAGCTTATGTGTAGAGAACCTGGGATAACACAAACAAGTCAGAGTGACTTATCTCCACTGGGGTCCTTTTGTTACCTTAATATTATTACATTAATACAAAAAATCAAATGTGGTAGATAAGAAATTATATAAAAATGACACATAAAACAAATTATATAAAATATTAAATGAAAGATGATCAAGATAGAATGAGTAGATCAGAAGAATTATGACAATATAAATATCAATATGAAGAATATTAAATTTTAATAGATTTCACTCTGAAAATTAATTATCAATCTGTAGCAATACAATGCAAAAGAGAAGACAATGAATATCTATCAGAAATTAATAAACATTCTAAGGAATGCATTTATTGCCACAGTAACAGATGTTGCTAAGTGTTTGTCCCTTCTTGGTGAGACAACCAGACAACCATTGCAATGAGCAGCAGGTTGTGTCAGGATCTGCTGCTTGCAGGGGCACCACTGACCCTTCCCATGAGCTCAGCGAATTTGCTAGCAGCCCGAGGGAGAGCTGCTCTGGGGATGTGTCAGCGTCCAGGTGGACGTTAATTTGACTGCAGATCCCAGGTTTTATAGAGGTGAGTAGAGCACTGCGTACCTTGTTCCGAGGTTCGTAGGTTCGAGTCTCCGTCGACCTCAGATTAGTGTTGTGAATATATATATATATATATATATATATATATATATATATATATATATATATATATATATATATATATATATACACGAATGGTATACAATACCGACAAAATGAGACTAAGACACATGTGCAACATCTGGGTATCTTTATTACCCAGATGTTGCACATGTGTCTTAATCTCATCTTGTCGGTATTATATACCATTCGTACACAACTTGTCAGACACTGCAACATCATGGAATCTTAATTCTGAGGACATGTACATAACCTTCACGACTACGACAACTACTACTACAACTAACCCATCTCTTTGGGAAGGACCTACTTCCACTGGGGAATCCCGCCTACCAGTGAATATGCCCTCGTCTGCTACACCTGACGTTACTATATAAGCGCCAGGATCCTTTCTTCTGCTTCAGAATCTCCACGACTATGGTGCTCTTCGTACCTACTCCTAGGATGAGGGACTGATTACCTCATCTTCTGTACATAGTTCTACTGTCTTCAAGTTATGTCCTAGAATTTGTATTGATAAAGCCACTGGATGGCGAAACGTCTACAATAAAGATACCCAGATGTTGCACATGTGTCTTAATCTCATATATATGTATATATATTTATATATATATATACATATATATATATATATATATATATATATATATATATTATATATATAAATATATATATTATATGCAATAAGATCACAGTAAACAGGTGATTTCAGAATATGCAAAACAACCACTGTGAAAGAATAGAGAAGTTCCAAGCGCTTTCATGACTACTCACATTATCTTTCGCAGTGGTTGTTTTGCATATATATTATATATATAATATATAAGTATATATATATGTATATATTATATATAATATATATGTATATATATATAAATATGTACATATAAATATACATATATATAAATATATATACATATATATATGTATATATAAATATATACATATATATAAATATATTTATATAAATATATACATACATATAAATACGTATATATATATATATATATAGGGAAGTACCACCTCTATAGCTGGTCTGGGGACCCCTCATCCTCAGAGAAGACAATAAACGTACCTCAGGGAAAACTCAAGGTTCTCCCCGGAGCTGTTTGAATATTTGCTTCTCCTACCACCCCCTATATATTTTATATTCTATGTGAACATTTATTAATAAACCGAATACATTTACAGAAAAAACATAAACATGAATACAATGGCGCAATGTATCAAAGATCATGAATTTCCTCCAGCTCCTCCGAGGCTGGACGTGAGCCAAGTATGCAGCAAGCATTTCCCCTCTGGATGGCGACGCTGAGGCGCTGGAACATGTGAAGTGGCTGCCCTTGGGTCCCTGGTGGTGTCGATGAGTCTGGAACCCAATTCTTTAAGGAAACGTGTGGCATTTTTTCCCCATGATCCCAAGGTCTCTGATCCCACTGGGACAAATTGATACTGTTGGCTAATGTCCCTGTACTTGCTGATCTTGTACTCCTCCCTGTGGTCAGCAGCTCCTCCCTGTCGCCCCACACTGTGATGGATATAGGTGTCAGCCAGTGTGGACACACAGGTATAGTCCCATGCTAAGAGCTTGCCAATCTTCCAAGGATAGATGGTGATCCCGTCGGGGCGGTTTGCTGGGTTGTGGGTATTGTTTGCTGCAAGTGATCGTGGCTCCCTCTCGGCAGGGCATCCAGCTGTAGCAAGGGTTCTCTTAATGATGTCGTTGACCTCATTGTGTCTTGCATGCCAGCCCTTGGTTTTGGAACAGTTAAGACCATGTAGACCGTATTGGTCTGCTTGCACTTCGCCGCAAATACACATATATTCTGTGTGAATTGGGGCAGCAAGGCGCAGAGCCACTGCAATACGGAGGGTCTTAGGGTCGAGTCGCGTTCCCATTGCCGATATGGGAACTGTTTGGAGGAAGTCCCCGGAGTGAGTTGCACTCACAGCCTGGAGACGGGCTGATGTTGCAGCCCTGAGCATGTTGGCAAGCACCTTTTCAGCAATTGGGCCATCCCAGCTTGACTGTCTGTGAGCCAGCGCTGCACTAGGGTTTGGTGCTGGAGCAGCAAGAGTCTCCCATTCGGTGATGGCACTGGCATAGCTAGGGTCTTCTATTCCTGCTGAGTCACTGAGGGTGTCAGGAAGAATTTGTCTTATCAACTCGTTTGATGCAATGGAAGAGGATAGGAAAGCTGGTAGAGCAATCTGGGAGGATCTGCGTACTCCTAGCCCTCCAAGCCTGACCGAAAGTGAGGCTTGCAACCACTGTCCATCGTCAAGGGAAAGATTCAATACACTCTCTAGCATGGCCTTAAGGAGAGAGTCATATTCCTTGAGTTTTGGACTGCTGAAGGCTGGGGAGCATCTCAGAAAATAGGTAAGTTTTGGGATTGACAGGCACCTGGTGAGTAGGTAGAAGGCATCATGTGTGTCAATGTCTTTCATCCTGCTTTCCATCGTCCGGAGGTCTGAGACTTTTTTTCCTAGGATCAGATCGATGGCATTGGACCCAAGAGGAGCACCAAGGGGAGTGCTATTTGCTGGATCAATGGCTCGTGCTCCTGGTAGAACTGCGGTAATATTCTGGATCATCTGTTGATTGGTAGAAACTATTTCACATTTGGTGGGGTTTAAAGAAAGGCCTAGGCTTTCTCCCATGTCTTTAATTTTATATATATATCAGATCACTTTCTAGTTGTAGCTACACTGAGAGTAAAAGGTAGATGGGATACAAGGAGAATAGAAGCATCAGGGAAGAGAGAGGTGAAGGTTTATAAACTAAAAGAGGAGGCAGTTAGGGTAAGATATAAACAGCTATTGGAGGATAGATGGGCTAATGAGAGCATAGGCAATGGGGTCGAAGAGGAATGGGGTAGGTTTAAAAATGTAGTGTTAGAGTGTTCAGCAGAAGTTTGTGGTTACAGGAAAGTGGGTGCAGGAGGGAAGAGGAGCGATTGGTGGAATGATGATGTAAAGAGAGTAGTAAGGGAGAAAAAGTTAGCATATGAGAAGTTTTTACAAAGTAGAAGTGATGCAAGGAGGGAAGAGTATATGGAGAAAAAGAGAGAGGTTAAGAGAGTGGTGAAGCAA
Source organism: Cherax quadricarinatus (assembly GCF_038502225.1). Lineage (NCBI taxonomy): Eukaryota > Metazoa > Arthropoda > Malacostraca > Decapoda > Parastacidae > Cherax > Cherax quadricarinatus. Next base: position 22,978,480 of record NC_091355.1, on the reverse strand, counting down.
TGTAAAAAGAGAGCAAATGAGAGAGTGGGTGAGCTGTTATCAACAAATTTTGTTGAAAATAAGAAAAAGTTTTGGAGTGAGATTAACAAGTTAAGGAAGCCTAGAGAACAAATGGATTTGTCAGTTAAAAATAGGAGAGGAGAGTTATTAAATGGAGAGTTAGAGGTATTGGGAAGATGGAGGGAATATTTTGAGGAATTGTTAAATGTTGATGAAGATAGGGAAGCTGTGATTTCGTGTATAGGGCAAGGAGAAATAACATCTTGTAGGAGTGAGGAAGAGCCAGTTGTGAGTGTGGGGGAAGTTCGTGAGGCAGTAGGTAAAATGAAAGGGGGTAAGGCAGCCGGGATTGATGGGATAAAGATAGAAATGTTAAAAGCAGGTGGGGATATAGTTTTGGAGTGGTTGGTGCAATTATTTAATAAATGTATGGAAGAGGGTAAGGTACCTAGGGATTGGCAGAGAGCATGCATAGTTCCTTTGTATAAAGGCAAAGGGGATAAAAGAGAGTGCAAAAATTATAGGGGGATAAGTCTGTTGAGTGTACCTGGTAAAGTGTATGGTAGAGTTATAATTGAAAGAATTAAGAGTAAGACGGAGAATAGGATAGCAGATGAACAAGGAGGCTTTAGGAAAGGTAGGGGGTGTGTGGACCAGGTGTTTACAGTGAAACATATAAGTGAACAGTATTTAGATAAGGCTAAAGAGGTCTTTGTGGCATTTATGGATTTGGAAAAGGCGTATGACAGGGTGGATAGGGGGGAAATGTGGCAGATGTTGCAAGTGTATGGTGTAGGAGGTAGGTTACTGAAAGCAGTGAAGAGTTTTTACGAGGATAGTGAGGCTCAAGTTAGAGTATGTAGAAAAGAGGGAAATTTTTTCCCAGTAAAAGTAGGCCTTAGACAAGGATGTGTGATGTCACCGTGGTTGTTTAATATATTTATAGATGGGGTTGTAAGAGAAGTAAATGCGAGGGTCTTGGCAAGAGGCGTGGAGTTAAAAGATAAAGAATCACACACAGGGTGGGAGTTGTCACAGCTGCTCTTTGCTGATGACACTGTGCTCTTGGGAGATTCTGAAGAGAAGCTGCAGAGATTGGTGGATGAATTTGGTAGGGTGTGCAAAAGAAGAAAATTAAAGGTGAATACAGGAAAGAGTAAGGTTATGAGGATAACAAAAAGATTAGGTGATGAAAGATTGAATATCAGATTGGAGGGAGAGAGTATGGAGGAGGTGAACGTATTCAGATATTTGGGAGTGGACGTGTCAGCGGATGGGTCTATGAAAGATGAGGTGAATCATAGAATTGATGAGGGAAAAAGAGTGAGTGGTGCACTTAGGAGTCTGTGGAGACAGAGAACTTTGTCCTTGGAGGCAAAGAGGGGAATGTATGAGAGTATAGTTTTACCAACGCTCTTATATGGGTGTGAAGCATGGGTGATGAATGTTGCAGCGAGGAGAAGGCTGGAGGCAGTGGAGATGTCATGTCTGAGGGCAATGTGTGGTGTGAATATAATGCAGAGAATTCGTAGTTTGGAAGTTAGGAGGAGGTGCGGGATTACCAAAACTGTTGTCCAGAGGGCTGAGGAAGGGTTGTTGAGGTGGTTCGGACATGTAGAGAGAATGGAGCGAAACAGAATAACTTCAAGAGTGTATCAGTCTGTAGTGGAAGGAAGGCGGGGTAGGGGTCGGCCTAGGAAGGGTTGGAGGGAGGGGGTAAAGGAGGTTTTGTGTGCGAGGGGCTTGGACTTCCAGCAGGCATGCTTGAGCGTGTTTGATAGGAGTGAATGGAGACAAATGGTTTTTAATACTTGACGTGCTGTTGGAGTGTGAGCAAAGTAACATTTATGAAGGGATTCAGGGAAACCGGCAGGCCGGACTTGAGTCCTGGAGATGGGAAGTACAGTGCCTGCACTCTGAAGGAGGGGTGTTAATGTTGCAGTTTAAAAACTGTAGTGTAAAGCACCCTTCTGGCAAGACAGTGATGGAGTGAATGATGGTGAAAGTTTTTCTTTTTCGGGCCACCCTGCCTTGGTGGGAATCGGCCAGTGTGATAATAAAAAAAAATATATGTATATAAACAAAACTGCAACTAGCCGGGGATCGAACCCATGTTATTTTAGCCCACCTCATGGTGAGTGAAAATTCATGATGGTCTAACCCACCAGACCATACAATCCTACAAAAATCAAGCACCCAGCAGAGCTAGGTGTTATACCGTGATCCGATGACATACGATGGTGTGTCTTTAATTAGAGCATAATCAAATAAATATATCCAAGTATTCTATTTTTTAATATTTATATCAATCTACAGAAGGTAGTATATGAGTCACTGAGGGGAATGTAAATAATGTGCTAGAAATATCTAGCGTAGACAGGACTCGCAGCAATGGTTTTAAGTTGGAAAAATTCAGATTCCGGAAGGATATAAGAAAGCACTGGTTTGGTAATATAGTTATGGATGAGTGGAACAAACTCCCGAGCACCGTCATAGATGCTAAGACCTTGCGTAGTTTTAAAAATAGGTTGGATAAATACATGAGTGAGGGGGGTGTGAGTTGGACCTGACTAGCTTGTGTTGGTAGGTCTGATGCTGTGGCCCTTCCTTAAGTGGATGTGACCTGACCTGACTAGGTGGGTCATTGGTCTAAGCCGGGAGGTGACTTGGACTTGCAGTGCATGGGCCAGTAGGCCAGCTGCAGTGTTCCTTCTTTCTTATGTTCTTAAAACGTTGGATACAAGTCACTGGAGAAGGTCACAGGGAAAGAAGGGTCTAACAACAACTTGTGAATTGGAATTTTTGTTAATTTTACCTTTATTAATATGTTACACAAGACTTCAACAGACACAAATTAGCAGCTCCCTCACTAAGAGTCTCAGACAGCTGTCGTTTCCTTCTTTCAACGAAATACCTTGATACTGATGGTGAAAGTGGCTTTGTCCAAGGAATTAAAGTTATTGTCGTTTTCCTTGATTCAAAGGCAAGAGATATCAGTAGGGCGGGGAGAATGTCTTCAGTAATTCCACACAGGGCTCGGTGGATGCTGCAGCATCAGTCACTCCACACAGGGCTCGGGAGATGCTGCAGCATCAGTCACTCCACACAGGGCTCGGTGGATGCTGCAGCATCAGTCACTCCACACAGGACTCGGTAGATGCTGCAGCATCAGTCACTCCACACAGGGCTCGGTAGATGCTGCAGCATCAGTCACTCCACACAAGGCTCGTATTACAACCCAGGATTCCAAATGGCCTGTTATCCCGGGTGTAATGGGAGCAAAATAAACACAGCAGAAAAAGTTTAGACTTATATTATCATTCACCAATTTAGAACAACAATATGTACACTATGTACAGTGATAAGTATAGTGCACTTCACGGTAAGCAAGGCAGAAATAGAAGCCACAAGATAGCAGACCGTGCTTCAACCAGCTCTAGAATGGGAATGACAAGGGCAGACAGGAGAATGGTACCCACGTAACCTCTGCGATTGCCAAAACCATCTTCTTATTGGCTAGAACCTGGTCACTAGTTGAACGACGGGGCCCCATCATCAACTCTTAGCAACCTGGTTCGCTGGTTGGGGGAGATAGACTGTAAATGAGGGTGTGTACATGCGCCGAATAAAGGTTACGTACTCTTTGCATGCCACACCCCCACCCCGAGAAGGCTCAGGATTAGGCTGCCACCTCCCAGTGGTAACCCTGCCGCCATGGCACAAAATAATGGGACCTCCTTTCCTCTCCACCATCCAACTCTTAGATAGAGCTCAGCTTTTCTCGTGACAAAAAGCCAAACACTAAACTCAGAGTGAGACAGCAGTCAGTCAGGCTAGCATAGGTCCAAGATACAGGCGGACGGTAGCCCGCATCCCCTCACTAAAAAAAAACCCCACACCAGGGGATAAAAAAAAGAGCGTGAAAAGGGGTTACCACAAATAATATAACATCCTAACCTAAATAAATAAAAATATTAGACTCTAGATAAAGAGTCCGCCAACACATTTTCTTTGCCGGCAATATATTTAATTCTGAGTGAGTATGGTTGCAGTCTTAGCATGCAGCGCATGAGCCTTGTGTTGTGGTTCTTCATGGCTTGGAGATATATTAGAGGATTGTGATCACTGTAGACTGTGACCACCTGCGATGTCTGGCCCACATATACATCGAAATGCTCCAAAGCCAGTACCAGCACGAGGGCTTCTTTTTCAATGGTAGAGTAAGCCCTCTGATGCGGCTGGAACTTGGCTGAAAAGTATGCTACAGGCTGCAACTCCTCATTCTCGTTTTGCAATAGTACTGCCCCAACCCCAGACTCACAAGCATCAACCTGTAATGAAAAAGGTTTGGAGAAGTCTGGAGACAAGAGAATGGGTGCAGTACACAATATTCTTTTCGCTTTGTCAAAAGAAGTTTGACAATCTGGGGTCCAATTAAAGGGAACTTTGTGACTGGTAAGAGACGTAAGAGGGGCTACAATATCTGAGAAATTCTTACAGAATCTTCTGTAAAATCCTATCATGCCTAGGAAACGTTGAAGAGATTTCCTATCATGAGGAACTGGATAATCTTTAATAGCAAGAACTTTAGCAAGTTTAGGTGCAACTTTACCACTACCTACTTCATGGCCTAGAAAAGTGACAGTGGCCTGGCCAAAGGAAGAGTTAGATAAATTAACTGTTAAATGGGAACTCTTAAAGGTCTCAAAAAGAGCCTTAAGTCTAAGTAGGTGTTGATCCCAAGTATCAGACACCACAACAATATCATCTAGGTACGCTGCCGTGCCTTCAAGTCCTTTAATTGCCTGATGGATAAGTTTCTGGAATGAAGAGGGGGAATTTTTCATTCCGAAGGGGGTAACTGTGTATTGAAAACGACCTCCTGGAATTACGAAGGCAGAGATTTCCTTCGCCTTATCCGTCAAAGGTACCTGATAGTAACCTTTAAGGAGATCTAACTTGGACACAAAAGTAGCCTTACCCACAAAGTCAATTACGTCATCCAGATGAGGAAGAGGGTAAGCATCTGTAATTGTGACCTCATTCACCTTACGGTAGTCTGTACACATACGAAACCCTCCATCAGCCTTCTTCACAAGGATGCACGGTGAAGCCCATGGACTAGATGACTCCTCCACTAAACCATGCTTTAACAAAAATTATATTTCCTTGCTTTTCAGGATTAGCTCTGTAGGGGGAGAGTTTAATTGGTTTAGAGTTTCCCACATCCACATCATGATAACCTAACGTACATTTTTTCGGCACATCCGAAAAAATATTAGGGTATGACTGTAGAAGTTCAGTTAAATTTGTTGCTTGCGTTTCAGATAGTCCCTTCATTAAAGGGCTAGGATCCTTGAGGAGGACAGAATTTGAAAGTTTAATATTAATTTCAGAGACAGAGTGCAAAGAATCAGAGTCATCCTCAGAGGTAGAGGACAGAGTCATTACTGGGACTTTATCTGGTATATGGAAATATTTTAATTGATTAATGTGGTAAGTTTTAGTTTTTGAGGTCTTATCAATGGGAGCTACCACATAATTTACATCAGATAATCTACTTACAATCTGCATAGGTCCCTTAAATCTAGCTTTCAAGGTGTGGCCAGGTATAGGTTCATGCACCAACACCTTGTCTCCTGGATGGAAGGAGCGGAATTGTGCACTTCTGTCATACCTCTGTTTCATCCATCCATCCTTCTTTGAGCACCCGAAGAGGACCTCGTACATTGTGCCCAAAGATCAGCTCAAACGGACTATACCCTGTAGACTCTTGCACCGTCTCTCGTACTGAGAACAGCAAAAAGGTAGTGATTCATCCCAGTCTGTAGGAAAGTGCATGCAAAAAGTTCTCATCATGGTTTTTAATGTCTGATGGAATCTTTCCAAGGCGCCTTGGGACTGAGGATGATAGGCAGTGGATAAGTTGTGGATTATCCCTAACCTAGTTAATACTTCTCTAAATGCTTTGGCAGTAAAGTTAGTACCTTGATCACTTTGAATAGTTTTAGGAATGCCAAAACAAGAAATGAATTTTGTTAAAGCTTTGAGAATAGCTTTAGTATTAATACTGTGCATGGGAATTGATTCAGGATATCTGGTTACTTTATCCATAATCGTAAATAAATATTGTTTTCCAGATTTTGACCTAGGTAGTGGACCTACACAATCTATAATTAAATCTGCAAAAGGTTCTCCATCAGCAGGTATAGGTTGGAGAAGTGCAGGTTTAATGGAATGTCCAGGTTTCCCTACTTGCTGACATTCTCGGCAGCACCTAATATGATTCTTCACATCTTTCTTTAATTTTGGTCAATAAAATTCTTTTGTGATTCTATACAAGGTTTTTGTAATTCCTAAGTGACCTCCTAATGACGTATTATGAGCTATATTTAATATTTGAGGTCTAAACTAGGTTGGAACCACTAACCTGTCATACAATTGCCGGCCCTCTATCTCCTTACCAGTCTCAGTGCAGATCAAATAATCGTTTTTAACTTCATACTTGACCGGATGACCCAAAGAGGATTTACCCATGGCTGCCTGAAAAGCGAATTTTAAAGAAGGGCCATTTCGTTGTTCCTCCCGGAAGGACAGTCCCTCGGGCATGGAAACAGAGATATCTGGCAATCCTGTAACCTGGGAATAGGAAGGCTTGATCGGGGTCTGTTCTCTTGATTTACGAGGCTCCGGCCGGTGTGCCTCATAAAACAACGTGGCTATTCCGAGATCGGAGTCGTCCAAGGATAGGTCAAAATTCTCTCCAGACAACCCTTGGGATGTTGCCCGAGTTATGGCCAACACCGGAGAAGAATTACTCATTATAGGTTCAGGACACGCATTAACAGTAGTAATGTTATTACCCAGTAATAACATGGCATCTTTCATGGGGAATCCTTTTTAGACACCTACAGTCAAGTACCCAGTGTAATATTTGCACTGTACATAAATTTTATGCAAAGGAACAGAATATATAGCTCCTGCAAATGCTTCCAATAAAACAGAGGAATTCAAGGAAGTGTTGTTCTCTGAAAGGGGTAATATTCCTTCGCTTACAAGTGAGCAATATGCTCCAGTATCTCTAAAGGTCTTTACTTCAGTTGTTTCTGAGTTTTCCTGAAGGGAAATAAGACTCTTGCAATAACAAGGGGCCATACCTTTTTCTACTTCTCTCGGGGACATGTTACTAGGGATATTAGAGATTTTCCCAATGGGTTGGGGTTTGTGGGGGATGTTGGGACGGATATGACCTACTTTGTTACAAAGGAAGCAGACGACAGGCTTGATCTTTACTCCCTGCTGACGTTGCATATGGTGTCGTTCTGGCTGGTGTCTCTCTGGATACTGTTGTCGAGATGCACCATGAGTAGTTTGCCAATCCGCAGATGGACCATAAGTTGAGAAGCGTGGCTCACCAGGTGACTTAGTTGGCTGACGTAGACGTTCTCCCTCCGGCTGGCACTTCATTCTCCAAGGTTGACGATCTCTGCTCATGCCAGGCTGTTGAAAAGAGAGACGGGACCGCTCGGACAAGGAGCGGTTAGTTTCAAAGGTATCAGCAAACCTGGCTGCCTCCAATGCAGTGGTTAAGTCACGATCCTGCAGAAAGACTCGAACCTCTGGTCCCACAGACTCAGCAGGTTATCAATCAGAATAAGCTGTACCAGCTCCTCAAAGGTAGAGACACCACTTGCTTTATACCAGCTGGTAAAAGCTTTGGTTTGCTGTCTCACAAAGTCCACTAGGAATTGACCAAGCTGTCGTCTGCCCAGCTTAAAAATCTTTCTATATTTGGCTGGGATACATGTATATGCTCCCAACACTGTGGTCTTCACTACTTTATAATCAGAAAATTTAACATCATTTAATACTGACGTAAATTCCTGTGCCTTACCCAATAATGATGTATGAACCAACGATACTCAATGCTGTTCCAGCCACCTCAAGGCTCGAGCCTGATTTTCGAAGCTTTCGAAAAATTGTTCTGGTTCGGCCTCATTGATGCGGGGAACAAGCTGTACTGCTTTTTGTAAACTAAAATCATTTACAGAATGCGAAAACTGCCTCCTTTCTCTTTCCCTATCAAATTCTTCCCTTGCGAATGCTCTCTGTTCCCTAGTTTGCTCAAGATTGATTTTTGCCAGCTCAAGTGCAAACGACGCTGATTCACCTTGAGACAACCCAGCTGCACTATACTGGCCATTTTGCTCCGTAGGTGTATCATCTTTCTCCTGCAAGAACATAGTTTTTGCCCTAGCTCCCATAGAGGGAGGAGTCTGATGTACCATCTCTTCTTCTACAAGTTTCTCAGCAATCAGTGAACGCAGTTGCACAGCTGTGAGAGTGCGTTTGTATTTAATGCCAATGGAACGAGCAATTTTCTGACAACACTGTAGGGACAATTTAGGTAGGTTATGCAAAGTATATGCCGACACCAGACGTCTGACTCATCTAGGTGGCATAAGTTATTCGCTATGCACAGTACGATTGCAGAATACCCCAACGTAACACGTTAATTTGCAGAACACGCTTAGCTGTGCACAGTACGATTGCAGAATACGCATACAAGCAAAGCCGACTGCAAAATTCTCCACACCGAACAGGCTAGTAACAACTAACACGCAAAATTTGTAAAGCAATGCCAGACAGCTACACTGTACTAGGAGATTGACTGCAGCGAAGCAAGCACACCGAACAAGCTAGTAGCAAGCTGTTGAACGATCACACAATAGCAAGGCTGACCATAAGGTAACTGAAATGCAAAATTTGTAAAGCGTAGGCAAAGCTAATGCAATGCCAGACAGCAAGCTGCACAATGTTCCTGCTACAAGCTTCACCCTAATCTCAACCGTTTCTCTAAGTCCAGCTCCAGCTCCCGGACAGGCCCCCATATTACAACCCAGGATTCCAAATGGCCTGTTATCCCGCGTGTAATGGGAGCAAAATAAACACAGTAGAAAAAGTTTAGACTTATATTATCCTTCACCAATTTAGAACAGCAATATGTACACTATGTACAGTGATAAGCATAGTGCACTCCACGGTAAGCAAGGCAGAAATAGAAGCCACAAGATAGCAGACCGTGCTTCAACCAGCTCTAGAATGGAAATGACAAGGGCAGACAGGAGAGTGGTACCCACATAACCTCTGCAATTGCCAAAACCATCTTCTTATTGGCTAGAACCTGGTCACTAGTTGAACGACGGGGCCCCATCATCAACTCTTAGCAACCTGGTTCGCTGGTTGGGAGAGATAGCCTGTAAATGAGGGTGTGTACATGCGCCGAATAAAGGTTACATACTCTTTGCATGCCACAGCTCGGTAGATGCTGCAGCATCAGTCATTCCACACAGGGCTCGGTAGATGCTGCAGCATCAGTCACTCCACACAGGGCTCGGGAGATGCTGCAGCATCAGTCACTCCACACAGGGCTCGGTAGATGCTGCAGCATCAGTCACTCCACACAGGGCTCGGGAGATGCTGCAGCATCAGTCACTCCACACAGAGCTCGGTAGATGCTGCAGCATCAGTCACTCCACACAGGGCTCGGGAGATGCTGCAGCATCAATCACTCCACACAGGGCTCGGTAGATGCTGCAGCATCAGTCACTCCACACAGGGCTCGGGAGATGCTGCAGCATCAGTCACTCCACACAGGGCTCGGTAGAAGCTGCAGCATCAGTCACTCCACACAGGGCTCGGGAGATGCTGCAGCATCAGTCACTCCACACAGGGCTCGGTAGATGCTGCAGCATCAGTCACTCCACACAGGGCTCGGGAGATGCTGCAGCATCAGTCACTCCACACAGGACTCGGTAGATGCTGCAGCATCAGTCACTCCACACAGGGCTCGGTAGATGCTGCAGCATCAGTCACTCCACACAGGGCTCGGTAGATGCTGCAGCATCAGTCACTCCACACAGGGCTCGGTAGATGCTGCAGCATCAGTCACTCCACACAGGGCTCGGGAGATGCTGCAGCATCAATCACTCCACACAGGGCTCGGTAGAAGCTGCAGCATCAGTCACTCCACACAGGGCTCGGGAGATGCTGCAGCATCAGTCACTCCACACAGGGCTCGGTAGATGCTGCAGCATCAGTCACTCCACACAGGGCTCGGGAGATGCTGCAGCATCAGTCACTCCACACAGGGCTCGGTAGATGCTGCAGCATCAGTCACTCCACACAGGGCTCGGGAGATGCTGCAGCATCAAACATTTCCTTCGTACAGAGGTGTAGTTAATGTTACTTGGACAATACTGTGACTCAGGTTGTAGTCTACACAGTGTTGTTACATCCTCACATAATATATTAGAGTCAGACATGAGAAGGACTACATCAATGAACTTACTAATGAGCAATAAAATTTATTATTTTCAAATCCAAATAAGACTGTTTGTTGCCTATAATTGTTTTAGGAAGCACTGGCAACTACATTGTCTCCACTTTATATTCGCCTGATTGAACAATGTTAATAGGTAAATAAAAAATACCGTAATAAATAATAGAATAGGTAAAATAAGAAAATAAATATCTCTTACTAAAAAAAAAAACAGTTATTTTACTTTACATATAATTTTCCTAATAAATTCTGAAACTAGGCTCCCCCGGACCTACTCATTACGGATCAGGACTCGTAAAAGAGTTGGCTAACTTGAGTTGGCAGCGAGCTGTTTAGACAGCGCTTCTCCCCACTGCCTCGTACACACCTACCTGATGACACACTTTTGATATATACCTTTCTGAAGTTCTGTCTTTAGTAGTCACAAGGCTACACTTAAGAAAAAGTGTAAGTATTGCGATACTTACCACAGTCCTTATGTATAAGTACTCTGGTAGTGATCACTACTTATGGTGTTATGTGTACATGGTGTGGTAGTGATCAACACGTACTGTACTGCAGTACACACACTGTGCTCACACACTTGCTGCTCACACTGTGCTCACACTCTGCTCACACTGTGCTCACACACTTGCTGCTCACACTGTGCTCACACTCTGCTCACACTGTGCTCACACACTTGCTGCTCACACTGTGCTCACACTCTGCTCACACTGTGCTCACACACTTGCTGCTCACCTCTACATAAAACAAATGTACACTTTCTAAAATATTGTTTTTATTCATTGACAGTTTTTAAGGCTTAATTTAGGTTTAATGTGTTTCAAATTGACTTTTATTGCCTAAGTATAAGAAAAATATTAACCGATATTTATCATCTTTGAATCAACCATTTTCTTTATATTATCAATTATTAAATTGACATAATAAAGGAAAATGTATTAATCCTTCTAATGTTTACCTTCAAAAAAACAAATGGAATTAACTTCATTTTTGTTTAATATACCCAGGAAAAAAGGTCAGGAAAAATTCTTTAAGCAGTGTTATTACGGTGAGTCTTGTAACTGGTTTATCTTCTGACAGAAACCTGTAAAACTTTAATGTTTACATCAGTTTCTTAAAAGTGTTGATAATCCAGAATATGATTTTTTTTTTATATAAAATCACAAGTATTCTTAAATCTTATAATTTATAAATTTTATCAAATATTCCCTCAGCTGTGACGTGACTACTGGAAAGAATTTATCTTGTTCCTCTGATCCGGGATCAGAGGATCGAGCCTTTGTATTTACGTATATATACTTTTTGTTGTTCCTTTCAAGAGTGGTGCTTTTATCTGGTTCAAGGAATGGAAGATTACCTTCCTTTTCTCTGGTCAAAAATATCTCTCTCCCATTCCTCACATGTTTCGTCACAGTTATAGCGTTGCACCTTGACGGAGTCCTAAGATGTGGGAAGGATAACGCATTACTAGGGAGTCCTGCAAAAAGATGAGATTAGTCCAATTAGTCCAACCTTCATTGTGGGAAAATTTGTGGAATCAGTAACTACCAAGGCTATTTGAAGTCATCTTGAAAGACTGAAAGACTTGTTGATTAATGAATCTCAGCATGGTATTACAAAAGGGCATTCCTGCCTTAGTAAATTACTAACTTTTTTCACTTAGATTTTTGAGAAGGTAGATAGATGGTTTCCCATCGGAAATTGTTAATAGTAGAGGCACACGGAATAGGAGAGGAAATTTTCTCCTGGATCGAGGTGTTGTTGAGAGACATGGTACAGAGTGTTTGCATAAATGGGAGAAATCAAGACTGGGGGAGGGGGGAATCACTATCTGCGTTCTTCAGGAATCAGTAAATGACATAGATGAGAGAATAAATAGCGACGTAAGTAAATTTACCGATTGTACTAAAACAGCCGGTCAGAGAAATTTTGATAAGGACACTGGAGAGCTACAGGAAGATCTGGCAGAGAAAGTTTATTTATATTGTGGCAGAGAAAGTTTATATAGACATGGGAACGCTTCTGAGAGTTTGAAAGTAGAATAAACATGTCACTTACAAACTGAGTAATGTAGACTTCAATCACTCTGCGAAAAAGATTAAGGAGTTCTGGTTAGCAGTAATCTAAAGCCAAGACACGAGTGTATAAGTGTTCGCAATAAAGCTAATACAGTTTTTGGCTTCATATCATACATATCAGAAGTTGTCTGGTTATACTTCAAGTTTATATCCTTGATAAGGCTTCATGTAGACTATGCTGCTCAGTTCTGGTCACCATATTACAGAATGGATTTAAATGCTGTGGAAAACATACTTAGAAGGATGACGTAGGTATCAGTAATCTTTCCTACAAGGATAGACTGAAGGCACTGAATCTACACGCTCTGGAAAGTAGAACTGGGGATATGATTGAGGTACATAAATAGAAAGCAGGAATAAAAAAAGGAATATAAATACACAAATATTGCAAATAGGAGAGTGAAGCACATGACGACGTTTCGGTCCGACTTGGACCATTTACAAGTCACATTAATACACAAAGGTGAAAGAACCGGTGCGTATATATACGTGATTGGGACAGGGACGGGACAAGGAGAAAAAGAAAGATGGAAATGGAGAAGTAGAGGTAGAGGTAATTCTGGTAGTGGAAGTAGAAGTGTTAAATAGACAGAGTAGTAATAGAGGCACAAGAAACAGAAAGGGAAGTGAAACTAAGCACAAATAACCCGCACATAAAAGAGAGAAGCTTACGACGACGTTTCGGTCCGACTTGGACCATTGACAAAGTCAATGGTCAGAACGTTGTGTAGCTTTAAAAATAGGTTGGATAAATACATGAGTGGATGTGGGTGGGTGTGAGTTAGACCTGATAGCTTGTGCTACCAGGTCGGTTGCCGTGTTCCTCCCTTAAGTCAATGTGACCTGACCTGACTAGGTTGGGTGCATTGGCTTAAGCCGGTAGGAGACTTGGACCTGCCTCGCATGGGCCAGTAGGCCTTCTGCGGTGTTCCTATGTTCTTATGTTCTTATGTATCGTTCCAGTCATGGTATTGTGCCTTTTTTGTTATTTAAGTGAAACTAAGCATAGTAGTAAGTTAAATTAGACACATGTGCAACACTTGGGTATCAGTCCTGTAAAGATTGATGGACTGATCACATCGACTAAAGGCTGAGGGACTCATTACCTCGAACTCCTGTTCTTCACCATCCTCCTTTGTATGGACTGATGAAGCCACTGTGTGGCGAAACGTTTCCTCATTAAAGATACCCAAGTGTTGCACATGTGTCTAACTTATCAACAAGTCGGTTCTCTGAACCATTCATCTACAATAGTAGTAGTTGTAGTGGAGTAAGTCTATGGACAAGAAAAAGAACACTGCAGGAGACCTACTGGTCCACAAGGGTGGGGCCAAAAACAGTGGGGGGGGGAGGATGGCACACTGAAGGGCAGAGCACACCGTGGATAAAATATCTAGCCAAGACAGGACTTGCAACATTAGGCTGAATTTAAAAAATATATAGAAAAGCACTGATTTTGTAATGGATGAGCGGAACTATCTCCAGAGTAGTCATTGAGGCAACAACCTTGGGAGCTTAAAAAATAGGTAAGTACATAAGTGGGTGTGAGTTGGAACTGTCTGGCATGGGCCAGTAGGCCTGTAGCAGTGCTCCTCCTTTCTTATGTTTTGTTCATATTTAGGAGTCTTGGAGGGATATACAGGATAGACTGAGGCCCTGAATCTGCACTCTCTAGAAATGCTTAGAATTAGGGAAGATATGATTGAGGTGTATAACTGGAAAACAGAAATAAATAAAGGGGATGTAAATAGCATGCTAAAAATATCTAGCCAAGACAGGACTCGCAGCAACGGTTTCAAGTTGGAAAAAATCAGATTCAGGAAGGATATAGGAAAGCACTGGTTTGGTAATAGAGTTGTGGATGAGTGAAACAAACTCCTGAGTACCGTCATAGAAGCTAAGACGTTGTGTAGTTTTAAGAATAGGTTAGATTAATAATTCCAAAATTCCAGAATCTCTACAACTACGGTGCTCTTCACACCAGCTCCAAGGCTGAGGGACTGATTACCTAATCTTTTGTATATAGTTCTAGGGTCTTCAAGTTATGTCCTAGAATTTGCATTGATAAAACCACTGGATGGCGAAACGTCTACAATAAAGATTCCCAGATGTTGCACATGTGTCTGATTTTTATCTGGTTAGATAAATACATGAATGGGAGTGACTTAGACCTGACTAGCTTGTGCCGTGCTCCTTCCATAAGTGAATGTGACCTAACTTGACTAAGTGGGTCATTGGTTTAAGCCAGAAGGTGGCTTGGATCTGCCTCACATGGGCCAGTAGGCCTGCTTCAGTATTCCTTCTTTCTTATGTTCTTATGTAAGTACACTACATGCGTTCTGCAGGAGTCCTGAAGGTGGGAGATACAGTGGCAGCACTCTGAAGGAGTCCTGAAGATGGGAAGTGCATTATCTGAACTCTTAAGGAACTCTGGAGGCGGGAAGTGCTGTGTAGCACTCTGAAGGTGGGAAGCACAGTTCCTACACTCTGTAATCGTAGAGGGAAAAAGTACAGTTCCTACACTGTGAAGGAGAGGTGAAAATGCTGCAGTTCGTAATGTCTTTTGAACTGTGATGTCAGTGGTCTTTAGGCAAGACTGCTGTCGAATAAGTGATTCACATTCTACCATCGTACCACCATTACCCTCGTACCACGTCTACCATCATACCACCTATCACAACCCAGGTAATCAAGGCCTGTATCCTGGGTGTAAAAAGGAAGCTTGGAGTAAAATAAACACAGCAGAAAACATTGAATTATATTATCCTTCACCAAGTATAAACAGAAGTATGTACACTGTATACACTATGTACAGGAAATAGGTATTAGTGCACACCACGATAGTCAAGGCAGAACAGCAGCCAAGAGACAAAAGACAACCGTGCTTCAGCCAGCAGCATAATGAAAATGAGAAGGGTGAAAACGTGAGTGGTAACCACATCACCTTCACAGTTGCCAGATTCACATTATGATTGGCTGAACCTAGGTACTGATCTGACGATGAGGCCCCAAACGTCAGACCCTTAGTGCCTGGTTCGCTGGTTGCGGAGATAGCCTATGTGAGAATGTGGACATACTCCAAATGAAGGTAAC
This sequence comes from Cherax quadricarinatus, assembly GCF_038502225.1. Lineage (NCBI taxonomy): Eukaryota > Metazoa > Arthropoda > Malacostraca > Decapoda > Parastacidae > Cherax > Cherax quadricarinatus. The sequence continues at coordinate 22,962,964 of NC_091355.1, read as the reverse complement.
ATATTCTTTGCATGCCACACCATCATTATCCTCGTACAGCTTCTACCATCATGCTACCATCACCATTACCATCATACCACCATCATCATAATTACTACCATCATAATAATATAAGAACATAAGAGAGAAATAACACTGCAACAGGCCGACTGACTCATGCAGAGCAGGTCCATGTCCCCCTCGGATAAGCCCAATGACCCCCCCCCGGATAAGCCAAATGACTCACCCAGTCTGCTCACCTCCACTCAAGGATGGAGCACGGCACCAGACCCAGCAGCACAAGTTAGTCAGGTCCAACTCACACCCACCCACACCCACTCACCTATTTATCCAACCTATTTTTAAAACTACACAACGTTTTAGCCTGAATGACTGTACTCGGGAGTTTGTTCCACTTATCCACAACTCTATTACCAAACCAGTGCTTTCCTACATCCTTCCTGAATCTGAACTTTTCCAACTTGAAACCATTGCTGCGAGTCCTGTTTTGGCTGGAAATTTTCAGCACGCTATTTTCATCCCCTTTATTTATTCCTGTTTTCCATTTATACACCTCGATCATATCCCCCCTAATTCTACACCTTTCGAGAGAGTGCAGATTCAGGGCCCTTAGTCTATCCTCATAGGGAAGATTTCTGATACATGGGATCATCTTTGTCATCATCCTCTGTACGTTTTCCAGAGCATTTATATCCATTCTGTAATACGGTGACCAGAACTGAGCAGCATAGTCTAAATGAGGCCTAACCAAGGATGTATAGAGTTGAAGAACAACTTGAGGACTTCTATTATTTATACTTCTAGATATGAAGCCAAGAATTATGTTAGCTTTATTGCGAACACTAATGCACTGTTGTCTTGGATTTAGATTACTGCTAACCAGAACTTCTAAATCCTTTTTGCACTCAGTAGTATTAAGATCTACATTATTTAGTTTATATGTGGCATGGTTATTTACCTGTCCAACATTTAGAATTTTACATTTGTCAATATTAAACTGCATTTGCCACTTCTCCGACCAATGCATCAGTCTATTCAAATCATCTTGGAGTGCTCTAGTGTCCTCATTAGAATTAATTGGACGGCCTATTTTGGCGTCATCAGCAAATTTGCTTACGTCGCTATTTATTCCCTCATCTATGTCGTTTATGTAAATTGTGAACAACAACGGGCCCAACACTGACCCCTGAGGAACAGCGCTTGTGACATGCCCCCATTCTGATTTCTCTCCATTTATGCAAACTCTCTGCTGCCTATTTGTCAATCATGCCTCTACCAAGGAAAAAATTTCTCCTCCTATTCCGTGTGCCTCAAGTTTCCTCAACAGCCTCTGGTGTGGAACTCTATCGAAAGCCTTACTGAAGTCCATATACACAATATCATGTTCATTACCATGATCTACCTCCTCAAACACCTTAGTGAAAAAAGTAAATTCGTAAGACAGGAACGCCCATTTGTAAAACCGTGTTGAGATTCATTAATCAATCTGTGCCTGTCAAGATGGCTACGAATTGCTTCGGCAATTATTGGTTCCATAAATTTTCCCGCTATGGAGGTAAAGCTTATTGATCTATAGTTCAAAGCCAAGGACCTGTCACCTGCCTTGTAAATAGGTATTACATTTGCCATTTTCCACTTATCAGGCACTATGCCAGTTTGTAGTGATATGTTAAAAAGATTAGCCAATGGTATGCTAAGTTCCTCTTTACACTCCTTTAACACCCTTGCAAACAGTTCATCAGGACCTGGGGATTTGTTAGGTTTTAGTTTCTCTAATTGTCCGAGGACCATGTCACTAGTTACTGCAATGGTACATAGTTTATCCTGTTCTATATAATCTATTATTTCAGGAATATTGCTAGCATTTTCCTGGGTGAAAACTGAGAGGAAGTAGGTATTTAGAATTTCACACATATCCTTATCACTGTCAGTGACCTGACCAGAGTGGGCCAATCTTGTCCCTAATCTTACTTCAGTATACCTGAAAGAACCCTTTTGGGTTAGTCTTTGAATCCCTTGCGACCAGAGCCTCATAATCCCTTTTTGCTTTTCTTATTCCTTTTTTTTATTTCTCTCTTTAATTGAATATATTGATTTCTTAACTGCCCATCCCCTCTTTTGCTATGCCTATATATTCCTCTCTTTTAATCAATGAGATGTTTTAATCTATTGTTCATCCATTTGGGATAATTTTTATTAGATCTAATTTCCCTACTCAGAACAAAAGTTGTCTGGGCAGCTAGAACTATACTCTGAAAAACGTCATATTGGCAACCAAGATCTCCTACCTGACCCATAGTCAGGACATCCCAATTTAGCCCACCCAAGTAATTTTTCAGTCCCATGAAGTCGGCCAAGCGAAAATCTGGGACAGAGATTTGATTGCAGCTATCTGGATAATTCCATGATATATTGAAACTAAGTGATTTGTGATCACTTTCCCAAAGCTCATCATTAACCTCAAGATTATTAGTTAGTGAATCTTTGTTGGCAAGAACCAAGTCAAGCAGATTGTTTCCTCTAGTTGGTTCTGTGACAACCTGTTCTAAAAAGCAATCCTGAACCGTATCAAGAAAGTCACTAGACTCAAGATTTCCTGTCATATTGTTCCAATCAATTTGTCTAAAGTTAAAATCTCCCATTATCACAACATTTTCATATTTAGATGCCTTATGAATTTCATCCCATAACAGCTTACTGCACTCCCTATCAAGGTTTGGGGGCCTATAAATCTCACCCAAAATTAATTTGTCACGTCCCTCGAGACACTGTAGCGAAACAGATTTTGTGTTCGATGTTTCTAATCTTATATCATGTCTAAGACAACAATTTAAATTTTCTCTGACATACTTCGCCACACCACCACCCTTCCTGTTGACCCTATCAGTGTGGAATAGTTTATAACCCTGTATGTTGCATTCGGAAGGCCGAACCAGATCTCTGTTATACCAATAATATCTATATTACCTGCGCTTGCAAGTAATCTTAGCTCATCTATCTTATTTCTTAGACTCCTACTATTTGTATACTAAACCTTAATTAAGGGAGCTAGTCACTCGTTGCCCTCTACTATCTCTCTTTGTTTGTTGATCAATTGATTTGCCATTACTAGCAACTTTATTTTGAATACTGTCTTTTAAACATATCCCTGAGGTATCCCGGTAATAACTGCTGTTTTTAATCCTAATGCTGCAGCCTGATTGTTTCCCACAAACACCCATACCTCTATGATCTATCAGTTTAAATTCCTAGACAAGTTATCAGTTACCCTCTCAATTGAATTGACTAATGCAACCACTCCATCCCCAGAGAGATGAACCCCATCCCTTGCATACATTTCACGTTTGCCAAAGAATAGGTCCCAGTTATCAATGAATGGGATTGCAAGTTCCTTGCAGTACCTGTCTAGCAGCAATTTATACCAATTGCCCTAGACATCCATTCATTGTCCACTCCCTTTCTAGGCAAGATGCTACATACGACTGGGATTCCTCCCTTAGACCTAACTACTTCTGTGGCTGACCTGTACTTATCCAGCAGCTCCTCTCTCCTGCCCTTCCCAATGTCATTACCTCCAGCACTAAGACAGATAATGGGCTTGTTCCCATTACCTGCCATAATATTATCCAACCTGCTGACTATGTCACCAACACCAGCTCCAGGATGACACACTCTCTGTGTGACCTTTCTGTCTCTATTACAAAATGCACGGTCCATATATCTTACCTGAGAATCACCTACTATTAAAATATTCTTACCTTGATTAGCAAGGGAATCAATGGTACTTTCAACCTCACTAACCACTTAAGTACACTCGTCTTGGAGAACAGAGAATCGATTTCCTACCTTCACATCTTCTGTATTAACTCTCCTCATCTTCCTTCTTTCTGAACTGTGAACCACTTGTGTTGCAACCCCTGAATGGGTTGCAATGAATATGTATATACATAATTATTACCTTTTCATTTAATTTTATATTGCTTATATTTCCGATAATAGCTAAATCGTAAATGTATTGCTTTATATTGTTATTTGATTTGTTAGGTAGGCTGTAACATATTATGTGCTCAGTTCAAGTCTTGATTGTCTAACTACTGTAATTATCGCTCTTGGCTCGTTAGACTGCCGGCTTCTGAGCTGCAGTTGTCCACGGAGCTATCACGTGATCGAGGGGGGGGGGGTGTCTTCACCTCGCCTGAAGTATTCAGTCTGGTCTAGACTCTCTTGGTGGTTGGACAGATTGTCTGTCTCATTATTCTTGTTAGTTCTGTAGAACTCTGTTCACAGAACATTGTATAGACTTAGTGATTTTTCGACGTTGTACTGAGGTTGTGTGTCTCATAGACACTCTGAGCATCTCAGGTCCAGAGCTATAGCTTCTCACCTAACTTGTACTGGTATCTGTGTATTATCATAGTCGGGGATTTTCTTATGCTGAACTTAGATTCAGTAGTATGGGAGTTTTGTGACTTTTGTGGAGGATCTGCAGATGGTCCCTACTTAGTGTCGTTATATTATCTCCTTGTTCCTGATTCTGTGTCGCAGTTGCTTGTTATATTGCTATTGGGCTTAGCATTCTTTTTGTTGTTCAAGCAGACTGTTCTGATTGCCAGTTGGTCAAGAAGTTAGTTTATTTGAGGACTTTGTCAGTCACCTGTTTAAGTCTAGTCGAGTCGTGAGACATAGCAAACTACTTAGAGCACTTACACACATACACACAAACTTACTTGTACATATTTGTAATATCTTATTAAATGTTAATGTACCAGACGGTACTTAAGAATTATAAATGTGATATGTGCTTTCAGCACAATAATATTGTACTCGAGAGAAGTGATATTATTTTGATTACTGTGATTAATTTAATTTAATTTAATTTAATTTGATAATATACCTCTAGACTTAATAAATTTATTAAATTTTAATTTCTCTAGTTAGTAGCCTACCAGTTGTAATCCTGAAGCACTACTGAATCATACTGAATTCTAATGGATAATTGGACAAGGATACTGACTAATTGTTACGAAAACCCGGTAACAGGCTGGATGCTAGAAGGGCAGTCCTTTATAGTATTCACTGGAGATCTCTAAGCTTTTGGAATCGCGTTTTTTGTAACAAATGGGGGCCTGTCCGGGATTCTCTTGATCCAAGGTGTTGGAGAAATTGTCCAGTTTGACATACTAGTAACTATGATCAAACACTTTGAGTACTTTCCTAATCTGAAGACTTTGAGTTTAGTCTTGTACAACATTCCAGGTGGATGTATGTACTTGACTGAGTCTCTTGATCCAAGGAGATGGAAATACTGTTTTTGAGTTCTAGCTCTAAGACAACCAACACTAAAATTCCTATTAGGATTATAGTTTCCCATAATCACTCTCTCGTAGTACACTTATTTTTGTGATATATGCCAAAGTGAAACAGTTAATTGATACTCTGACTTTGTCTGAGTTAAGTACATTAAAACTTCAGATGTGTTGGCATTAATTAAAGATATATTGTTTCCTGCTCATACAGAGTATAGCGGGTAGTATGACTAAGCCTCACGCTAGTACTGTGTATGCTACACCTCTATCTACTTATCCTAGACCAGATCTAGACTCTCTAGAGACGGCTGAACGAAGTGTCCGACCTAAGGAACGTCCAGACCACGTTAGATTCCTTACTCCTCCATTACCTGCTGGTCCTATCTCTCAGGAACAGTTTGAGAGGTTTGAACTCCTCATTATGTTGCAGACTGCACAAATAGAGGCACAAAGGAAATTGAACGAAGAAGATTTCCGAAGAGAAAATGTTCGTCTGGGAAGACAACAGACTGATAGATCACAGGACACATTTAATGTGCAGAAAGCTGCATCCATGGTTCCTAAGTTTTTTGAGAGTGACTTAGACACCTATTTTGATGTGTTTGAAAACCAGGCACGTGCTATGAACTGGCCACGTAAGCACTGGGCTACCTTGTTGCACACAGCTTTGACAGGAAGAGATCAAACTTGTACTGCTGCTTTACCATTTGCCAAGTACATTAGTTATGACGCTGTCAAAGAAACTATTCTAGAGACATATAACTTGTTACCTGTAAGTTATCAAAGAGCATTTCGTATGTTACAACGACGACAAGATCAAACTTGTGTAGAGTTTGCTCGTGAGAAAAAAGTTGCATTTGAGAGGTGGTGTAGAGCTGCTAAATGTAACACCTACGACAGCCTTGTTCAGCTGTTACTACACGAAGAGTTTAACAACTGTATGTCTGCTGACATACAAGAATATCTGATCGATCATACTACCTCGGATATTCTGGAAACTGCAGCATTAGCAGACAATTACGAGATTTCTCACAAACTTGTACATACTAAAACACAGAGAAACAAGGTAACTAAAGATTGTCCTAGAAGTTGGCAACCTAAATCAGCTGCTCATTGCCGGCCTGATGTACCTGCTACTGTAACTTCTCGTACCTTAACCAGGAAAACTCACATTCCTGAATCTGTCTCTGTGGCTAGACAGAAATCTGATATCGAGAAAAAGAAAGTAAAATGTACATATTATAACAGAAAAGGACATGCTAGAGAGTATTGCTAGAAATTAGAAAGATATACGAGAAGCAGTCGTGCGGCTGGCGCCCCCACACAAGTCGTATCCTCTTCCGAGCAACAAAGGCACCAAAATCCTAGTAATACCTCTGATCCTACTGTTTTAGATAATGTTACTCAGGATAGATGACTAGCGTCAGAAAGTGTATCTGACGAAAAGATTTGTTCAGCGATGAGTCCTTACTTTTCAAGAGGTAGAATAGGATTTGACAAATCACATCTAACTGAGATAATTACTTTCAGAGACACTGGCAGTTATCTCACGTTATTAAGAGAAGATGTACTGCCCATAACTGATGATACCTATTGCAAAATAGATGTATTGTTAGAAGCTTATGGAGGGGCTGTTATAAAAGTACCTCTGCACAAAGTTTATATTGAGACAGGCTATTATACTGGTTATATTTCAGTGGGTATATCCAGTGGTGTATTTCCCATCAGGTCAGTGGACTTGTTGATAGGGAACGATATCCTTCATGCTGGTATATGTAAAGAACCACTTGTGATTGATAACACTGATGATAATTATGCCATTGAAGCTTGTAAAGAGAAACCTATTTTATTTCCTCTCAACGCAATTACTAGAGCTATGTCAAAGATACAACGAACATCCTTGTCTCCTGTTGAGTTAGTTGATGACAATGATTTGGGCTTGAATATGTTATTTAGTGACGCTCTGCGCCCAGGGTCATTAACACTGACTCCCCCCGGTCATCAACCTAGTCAGGACGCAACTGACGTTAAATTTCTAACTCATGATGATTTAATCAAGGATCAGTTTGTTGATCAGTCACTGGAAAGACTGAGAGATATAGCAGTTACTGAGAGTGAAGCAAAGGATCTCGATAATTGTTACTATTATAGTAACGGTGTACTGATGGAGAAAAATACATGTAAGTTGTCAGCTGATAGTGTTTCCACCACAGTCAAGCATCTAGTAGTGTTACCAGTTACATTTCGTGAACAAGCCATTGATTTTGCTCACAATAGTCCCATAGGAGGACATTTGGGTGTCAAGAAGACACTCGGTAAACTGGCAAAACATTTTACTTGGCCAAAGATGAAGGAAACAGTAGCTGATCATGTGCGACGTTGCCACGTGTGTCAAGTGACAGGCAAGCCAGCAGCGCACACTCCTCCACCTATACCTCTCACTATGTTCACTAGTAGCAAAGTTCAGTTCATCTGGACTAGTGATTGTTAAGATTTGTTCAAAAGGTTGAAGCATCTGCTTTCCTCTGCTCCAGTGTTGAGTCCTAATTTCAATCTTTCCATCCTTTTACATATAGATGCGAGTGGTTATGCAGTGGGTGCTGTGCTGCTCCAACAGTCAACATCCACTGACATTCTCCATCCTATATGTTATTATTCATCTAAGCTCAAACGACGCCAGAAAAATTATGCTCTAGCTCTTGTGGTGTCCTTTGAACATTTTGACGAGTATTTGGGCACTTCCCCATTTAAAATTTACATAATTTTATGCCCAAATACCTTTTGTTACTTGCTATGTCAAATTCAGTAGAGTAACTTAATCCCTCCAGCCCATATTAACTATGTATACTCATGTCATGTCTAATTATTATATTTATATATTCACAGTAGTGTTGTGTATGAGGAGGAGACATAAGCTGAGTGTTGAGTGGGTAGTGTGGTGTGGGCGATGTTACTGCGTGTGGCGCAACACTGTCCTGCCACAGACCCCCCCTTCACTACACACCTTAAGCTGTTTAATACTCAGATGTCCATACTGCATAGCATTCCACAACCACTACTTAAGAGTGGAATGCAGTCTCCTCTACTATGATCGAGCCTCAACGTGCCCTACTTGTATACGCTATCCTGTCTCTACACTGATGTACATAACCACGAGTATGCGGAGATACGATACTGTGTACTGCCCTAGTACTAGGGGCATATCTTAGTGTACAGATGCTGTTAAATTATAGAGGTGCTTGGCACAAGAGACTCTGATTAATGTTTATATTAAATTGTATTGATATGAGTAATCAGTAATAATGTGAAAGACATTAATGCAACTCCTAGTGTGACCATCTGTCGTGTTGGGGGGGGGGGGGTGTTGCAACCCCTGAATGGGTTGCAATGATTATTATGTATATACATAATTATTACCTTTTCATTTAATTTTATATTGCTTATATTTCCGATAATAGCTAAATCGTAAATGTATTGCTTTATATTGTTATTTGACTTGTTAGGTAGGATGTAACATATTATGTGCTCAGTTCAAGTCTTGATTGTCTAACTACTGTAATTATCGCTCTTGGCTCGTTAGACTGCCGGCTTCTGAGCTGCAGTTGTCCACGGAGCTATCACGTGATCGAGGGGGGGGTGTCCTCACCTCGCCTGAAGTATTCAGTCTGGTCTAGACTCTCTTGGTGGTTGGACAGATTGTCTGTCTCATTATTCTTGTTAGTTCTGTAGAACTCTGTTCACAGAACATTGTGTAGACTTAGTGATTTTCGACGTTGTACTGAGGTTGTGTGTCTCATAGACACTCTGAGCATCTCAGGTCCAGAGCTATAGCTTCTCACCTAACTTGTACTGGTATCTGTGTATTATCACAGTCGGGGACTTTCTTATGCTGAACTTAGATTCAGTAGTATGGGAGTTTTGTGACTTTTGTGGAGGATCTGCAGATGGTCCCTACTTAGTGTCATTATATTATCTCCTTGTTCCTGATTCTGTGTCGCAGTTGCTTGTTATATTGCTATTGGGCTTAGCATTCTTTTTGTTGTTCAAGCAGACTGTTCTGATTGCCAGTTGGTCAAGAAGTTAGTTTATTTGAGGACTTTGTCAGTCACCTGTTTAAGTCTAGTCGAGTCCTGAGACATAGCGAACTACTTAGAGCACTTACACACATACACACAAACTTACTTTTACATATTTGTAATATCTTATTAAATGTTAATGTACCAGACGGTACTTAAGAATTATAAATGTGATATGTGCTTTCAGCACAATAATATTGTACTCGAGAGAAGTGATATTATTTTGATTACTGTGATTAATTTAATTTAATTTAATTTAATTTGATAATATACTTCTAGATTTAATAAATTTATTAAATTTTAATTTCTCTAGTTAGTAGCCTGCCAGTTGTAATCCTGAAGCACTATTGAATCATACTGAATTCTAATGGATAATTGGACAAGGATACTGACTAATTGTTACGAAAACCCAGTAACAGGCTGGATGCTAGAAGGGCAGTCCTTTATAGTATTCACTGGAGATCTCTAAGCTTTTAGAAACGCGTTTTTTGTAACTTGCCACTTAAAGCGACTGCCGCTATCACTGATGGTGACCATTTCCTCCTTACCAGCTAAATCCTTCTCACACTCGCTCCCAAACTCGTCTGTGCGAAGGTTCAGCTTCCTATTTCCCTCCTGAAGAAGAAGAATCTCCTTCAACACTTGAACCATCATACCACTACTACCATCATACCACTACTACCATCATACCACTACTACCATCATACCACTACTACCATCATACCACTACTACCATCATACCACTACTACCATCATACCACTACTACCATCATACCACTACTACCATCATACCACTACTACCATCACTCTCACCAAAACTATCACCATCACGACCGTCAATTGTTTTTAGATAATGTGAAACATTATGAACAATATTTTATGCAGCCTCCCAGTGTGCATTACCTAAATTATAAAAATGCAGTGAGCTGGGGTGAGATCATTAAATATTGAAGGTCTGGGGAAAGCTGAGCGCAGGGAAGGAAAATACAAGTGAGGAAAAATAGATAATACAAGAAATATCTTATTTTTACCATTTTGATAATATGCCTTGTTAATGACCACCACCAGGAGGAGTCTACCACCAGGTACACTGCTCAGTGTAGCTGTGTGTGAGGTTTGCTCAGTGGAGCTGTGGTGTGAGGTAGTGATGCACCGTCATCACCACCAGCAGGAGTCTACCACCAGGTACACTGCTCAGTGTAGCTGTGTGTGAGGTTGTGATGCACCGTCATCACCACCAGGAGGAGTCTACCACCAGGTACACTGCTCAGTGTAGCTGTGTGTGAGGTTGTGATGCACCGTCATCACCACCAGGAGGAGTCTACCACCAGGTACACTGCTCAGTGGAGCTGTGGTGTGAGGTAGTGATGCACCGTCATCACCACCAGCAGGAGTCTACCACCAGGTACACTGCTCAGTGTAGCTGTGTGTGAGGTTGTGATGCACCAGCATCACCACCAGGAGGAGTCTACCACCAGGTACACTGCTCAGTGTAGCTGTGTGTGAGGTAGTGATGCACCGTCATCACCACCAGCAGGAGTCTACCACAAGGTACACTGCTCAGTGTAGCTGTGTGTGAGGTTGGGATGCACCGTCATCACCACCAGCAGGAGTCTACCACCAGGTACACTGCTCAGTGTAGCTGTGTGTGAGGTAGTGATGCACCGTCATCACCACCAGGAGGAGTCTACCACCAGGTACACTGCTCAGTGTAGCTGTGTGTGAGGTTGTGATGCACCGTCATCACCACCAGGAGGAGTCTACCACCAGGTACACTGCTCAGTGTAGCTGTGTGTGAGGTTGTGATGTCATGAGGTTGTGTACACTGCTCAGTGTAGCTGTGTGTGAGGTTGTGATGCACCGTCATCACCACCAGGAGGAGTCTACCACCAGGTACACTGCTCAGTGTAGCTGTGTGTGAGGTAGTGATGCACCGTCATCACCACCAGGAGGAGTCTACCACCAGGTACACTGCTCAGTGTAGCTGTGTGTGAGGTTGTGATGCACCGTCATCACCACCAGGAGGAGTCTACCACCAGGTACACTGCTCAGTGTAGCTGTGTGTGAGGTTGTGATGCACCGTCATCACCACCAGGAGGAGTCTACCACCAGGTACACTGCTCAGTGTAGCTGTGTGTGAGGTTGTGATGCACCGTCATCACCACCAGGAGGAGTCTACCACCAGGTACACTGCTCAGTGTAGCTGTGTGTGAGGTTGTGATGCACCGTCATCACCACCAGGAGGAGTCTACCACCAGGTACACTGCTCAGTGTAGCTGTGTGTGAGGTTGTGATGCACCGTCATCACCACCAGGAGGAGTCTACCACCAGGTACACTGCTCAGTGTAGCTGTGGTGTGAGGTAGTGATGCACCCTCATCACCACCACCAGGAGTGATGCACCGGCATCACCACCAGGAGGAGTCTACCACCAGGTACACTGCTCAGTGTAGCTGTGTGTGAGGTTGTGATGCACCGTCATCACCACCAGGAGGAGTCTACCACCAGGTACACTGCTCAGTGTAGCTGTGTGTGAGGTTGTGATGCACCATCATCACCACCAGGAGGAGTCTACCACCAGGTACACTGCTCAGTGCAGCTGTGTGTGAGGTTGTGATGCACCGTCATCACCACCAGGAGGAGTCTACCACCAGGTACACTGCTCAGTGTAGCTGTGGTGTGAGGTAGTGATGCACCCTCATCACCACCAGCAGGAGTCTACCACCAGGTACACTGCTCTGCTCAGTGTAGCTGTACCACCAGGTACACTGCTCAGTGTACCTGAGGTGAGGTAGTGATGCACCGTCATCACCACCAGCAGGAGTCTACCACCAGGTACACTGCTCAGTGTAGCTGTGGTGTGAGGTTGTGATGCACCGTCATCACCACCAGCAGGAGTCTACCACCAGGTACACTGCTCAGTGTAGCTGTGGTGTGAGGTTGTGATGCAGCGTCATCACCACCGGAGGAGTCTACCACCAGGTACACTGCTCAGTGTAGCTGTGTGTGAGGTTGTGATGCACCGTCATCACCACCAGCAGGAGTCTACCACCAGGTACACTGCTCAGTGTAGCTGTGTGTGAGGTTGTGATGCACCGTCATCACCACCAGCAGGAGTCTACCACCAGGTACACTGCTCAGTGTAGCTGTGTGTGAGGTTGTGATGCACCGTCATCACCACCAGCAGGAGTCTACCACCAGGTACACTGCTCAGTGTAGCTGTGTGTGAGGTTGTGATGCACCGTCATCACCACCAGCAGGAGTCTACCACCAGGTACACTGCTCAGTGTAGCTGTGTGTGAGGTTGTGATGCACCGTCATCACCACCAGCAGGAGTCTACCACCAGGTACACTGCTCAGTGTAGCTGTGTGTGAGGTTGTGATGCACCGTCATCACCACCAGCAGGAGTCTACCACCAGGTACACTGCTCAGTGTAGCTGTGTGTGAGGTTGTGATGCACCGTCATCACCACCAGGAGGAGTCTACCACCAGGTACACTGCTCAGTGTAGCTGTGTGTGAGGTAGTGATGCACCGTCATCACCACCAGGAGGAGTCTACCACCAGGTACACTGCTCAGTGTAGCTGTGGTGTGAGGTTGTGATGCACCGTCATCACCACCAGGAGGAGTCTACCACCAGGTACACTGCTCAGTGTAGCTGTGTGTGAGGTAGTGATGCACCGTCATCACCACCAGGAGGAGTCTACCACCAGGTACACTGCTCAGTGTAGCTGTGTGTGAGGTTGTGATGCACCGTCATCACCACCAGGAGGAGTCTACCACCAGGTACACTGCTCAGTGTAGCTGTGTGTGAGGTTGTGATGCACCGTCATCACCACCAGGAGGAGTCTACCACCAGGTACACTGCTCAGTGTAGCTGTGTGTGAGGTTGTGATGCACCGTCATCACCACCAGCAGGAGTCTACCACCAGGTACACTGCTCAGTGTAGCTGTGTGTGAGGTAGTGATGCACCGTCATCACCACCAGGAGGAGTCTACCACCAGGTACACTGCTCAGTGTAGCTGTGTGTGAGGTTGTGATGCACCGTCATCACCACCAGGAGGAGTCTACCACCAGGTACACTGCTCAGTGTAGCTGTGTGTGAGGTTGTGATGCACCGTCATCACCACCAGCAGGAGTCTACCACCAGGTACACTGCTCAGTGTAGCTGTGTGTGAGGTTGTGATGCACCGTCATCACCACCAGCAGGAGTCTACCACCAGGTACACTGCTCAGTGTAGCTGTGTGTGAGGTTGTGATGCACCGTCATCACCACCAGCAGGAGTCTACCACCAGGTACACTGCTCAGTGTAGCTGTGTGTGAGGTTGTGATGCACCGTCATCACCACCAGCAGGAGTCTACCACCAGGTACACTGCTCAGTGTAGCTGTGTGTGAGGTTGTGATGCACCGTCATCACCACCAGCAGGAGTCTACCACCAGGTACACTGCTCAGTGTAGCTGTGTGTGAGGTTGTGATGCACCGTCATCACCACCAGCAGGAGTCTACCACCAGGTACACTGCTCAGTGTAGCTGTGTGTGAGGTTGTGATGCACCGTCATCACCACCAGCAGGAGTCTACCACCAGGTACACTGCTCAGTGTAGCTGTGTGTGAGGTTGTGATGCACCGTCATCACCACCAGCAGGAGTCTACCACCAGGTACACTGCTCAGTGTAGCTGTGTGTGAGGTTGTGATGCACCGTCATCACCACCAGCAGGAGTCTACCACCAGGTACACTGCTCAGTGTAGCTGTGTGTGAGGTTGTGATGCACCGTCATCACCACCAGCAGGAGTCTACCACCAGGTACACTGCTCAGTGTAGCTGTGTGTGAGGTTGTGATGCACCGTCATCACCACCAGCAGGAGTCTACCACCAGGTACACTGCTCAGTGTAGCTGTGTGTGAGGTTGTGATGCACCGTCATCACCACCAGCAGGAGTCTACCACCAGGTACACTGCTCAGTGTAGCTGTGTGTGAGGTTGTGATGCACCGTCATCACCACCAGCAGGAGTCTACCACCAGGTACACTGCTCAGTGTAGCTGTGTGTGAGGTTGTGATGCACCGTCATCACCACCAGGAGGAGTCTACCACCAGGTACACTGCTCAGTGTAGCTGTGTGTGAGGTTGTGATGCACCGTCATCACCACCAGCAGGAGTCTACCACCAGGTACACTGCTCAGTGTAGCTGTGTGTGAGGTTGTGATGCACCGTCATCACCACCAGCAGGAGTCTACCACCAGGTACACTGCTCAGTGTAGCTGTGTGTGAGGTTGTGATGCACCGTCATCACCACCAGCAGGAGTCTACCACCAGGTACACTGCTCAGTGTAGCTGTGTGTGAGGTTGTGATGCACCGTCATCACCACCAGCAGGAGTCTACCACCAGGTACACTGCTCAGTGTAGCTGTGTGTGAGGTTGTGATGCACCGTCATCACCACCAGCAGGAGTCTACCACCAGGTACACTGCTCAGTGTAGCTGTGTGTGAGGTTGTGATGCACCGTCATCACCACCAGCAGGAGTCTACCACCAGGTACACTGCTCAGTGTAGCTGTGTGTGAGGTTGTGATGCACCGTCATCACCACCAGCAGGAGTCTACCACCAGGTACACTGCTCAGTGTAGCTGTGTGTGAGGTTGTGATGCACCGTCATCACCACCAGCAGGAGTCTACCACCAGGTACACTGCTCAGTGTAGCTGTGTGTGAGGTTGTGATGCACCGTCATCACCACCAGCAGGAGTCTACCACCAGGTACACTGCTCAGTGTAGCTGTGTGTGAGGTTGTGATGCACCGTCATCACCACCAGCAGGAGTCTACCACCAGGTACACTGCTCAGTGTAGCTGTGTGTGAGGTTGTGATGCACCGTCATCACCACCAGGAGGAGTCTACCACCAGGTACACTGCTCAGTGTAGCTGTGTGTGAGGTTGTGATGCACCGTCATCACCACCAGCAGGAGTCTACCACCAGGTACACTGCTCAGTGTAGCTGTGTGTGAGGTTGTGATGCACCGTCATCACCACCAGCAGGAGTCTACCACCAGGTACACTGCTCAGTGTAGCTGTGTGTGAGGTTGTGATGCACCGTCATCACCACCAGCAGGAGTCTACCACCAGGTACACTGCTCAGTGTAGCTGTGTGTGAGGTTGTGATGCACCGTCATCACCACCAGCAGGAGTCTACCACCAGGTACACTGCTCAGTGTAGCTGGGGGTGAGGTTGTGATGCACCGTCATCACCACCAGCAGGAGTCTACCACCAGGTACACTGCTCAGTGTAGCTGTGTGTGAGGTTGTGATGCACCGTCATCACCACCAGCAGGAGTCTACCACCAGGTACACTGCTCAGTGTAGCTGTGTGTGAGGTTGTGATGCACCGTCATCACCACCAGCAGGAGTCTACCACCAGGTACACTGCTCAGTGTAGCTGTGTGTGAGGTTGTGATGCACCGTCATCACCACCAGGAGGAGTCTACCACCAGGTACACTGCTCAGTGTAGCTGTGTGTGAGGTTGTGATGCACCGTCATCACCACCAGCAGGAGTCTACCACCAGGTACACTGCTCAGTGTAGCTGTGTGTGAGGTTGTGATGCACCGTCATCACCACCAGCAGGAGTCTACCACCAGGTACACTGCTCAGTGTAGCTGTGTGTGAGGTTGTGATGCACCGTCATCACCACCAGCAGGAGTCTACCACCAGGTACACTGCTCAGTGTAGCTGTGTGTGAGGTTGTGATGCACCGTCATCACCACCAGCAGGAGTCTACCACCAGGTACACTGCTCAGTGTAGCTGTGTGTGAGGTTGTGATGCACCGTCATCACCACCAGCAGGAGTCTACCACCAGGTACACTGCTCAGTGTAGCTGTGTGTGAGGTTGTGATGCACCGTCATCACCACCAGCAGGAGTCTACCACCAGGTACACTGCTCAGTGTAGCTGTGTGTGAGGTTGTGATGCACCGTCATCACCACCAGCAGGAGTCTACCACCAGGTACACTGCTCAGTGTAGCTGTGTGTGAGGTTGTGATGCACCGTCATCACCACCAGCAGGAGTCTACCACCAGGTACACTGCTCAGTGTAGCTGTGTGTGAGGTTGTGATGCACCGTCATCACCACCAGCAGGAGTCTACCACCAGGTACACTGCTCAGTGTAGCTGTGTGTGAGGTTGTGATGCACCGTCATCACCACCAGCAGGAGTCTACCACCAGGTACACTGCTCAGTGTAGCTGTGTGTGAGGTTGTGATGCACCGTCATCACCACCAGCAGGAGTCTACCACCAGGTACACTGCTCAGTGTAGCTGTGTGTGAGGTTGTGATGCACCGTCATCACCACCAGCAGGAGTCTACCACCAGGTACACTGCTCAGTGTAGCTGTGTGTGAGGTTGTGATGCACCGTCATCACCACCAGCAGGAGTCTACCACCAGGTACACTGCTCAGTGTAGCTATGTGTGAGGTTGTGATGCACCGTCATCACCACCAGCAGGAGTCTACCACCAGGTACACTGCTCAGTGTAGCTGTGTGTGAGGTTGTGATGCACCGTCATCACCACCAGCAGGAGTCTACCACCAGGTACACTGCTCAGTGTAGCTGTGTGTGAGGTTGTGATGCACCGTCATCACCACCAGCAGGAGTCTACCACCAGGTACACTGCTCAGTGTAGCTGTGTGTGAGGTTGTGATGCACCGTCATCACCACCAGCAGGAGTCTACCACCAGGTACACTGCTCAGTGTAGCTGTGTGTGAGGTTGTGATGCACCGTCATCACCACCAGCAGGAGTCTACCACCAGGTACACTGCTCAGTGTAGCTGTGTGTGAGGTTGTGATGCACCGTCATCACCACCAGCAGGAGTCTACCACCAGGTACACTGCTCAGTGTAGCTGTGTGTGAGGTTGTGATGCACCGTCATCACCACCAGGAGGAGTCTACCACCAGGTACACTGCTCAGTGTAGCTGTGTGTGAGGTTGTGATGCACCGTCATCACCACCAGGAGGAGTCTACCACCAGGTACACTGCTCAGTGTAGCTGTGTGTGAGGTTGTGATGCACCGTCATCACCACCAGCAGGAGTCTACCACCAGGTACACTGCTCAGTGTAGCTGTGTGTGAGGTTGTGATGCACCGTCATCACCACCAGCAGGAGTCTACCACCAGGTACACTGCTCAGTGTAGCTGTGTGTGAGGTTGTGATGCACCGTCATCACCACCAGCAGGAGTCTACCACCAGGTACACTGCTCAGTGTAGCTGTGTGTGAGGTTGTGATGCACCGTCATCACCACCAGCAGGAGTCTACCACCAGGTACACTGCTCAGTGTAGCTGTGTGTGAGGTTGTGATGCACCGTCATCACCACCAGCAGGAGTCTACCACCAGGTACACTGCTCAGTGTAGCTGTGTGTGAGGTTGTGATGCACCGTCATCACCACCAGCAGGAGTCTACCACCAGGTACACTGCTCAGTGTAGCTGTGTGTGAGGTTGTGATGCACCGTCATCACCACCAGCAGGAGTCTACCACCAGGTACACTGCTCAGTGTAGCTGTGTGTGAGGTTGTGATGCACCGTCATCACCACCAGCAGGAGTCTACCACCAGGTACACTGCTCAGTGTAGCTGTGTGTGAGGTTGTGATGCACCGTCATCACCGCCAGCAGGAGTCTACCACCAGGTACACTGCTCAGTGTAGCTGTGTGTGAGGTTGTGATGCACCGTCATCACCACCAGCAGGAGTCTACCACTAGGTACACTGCTCAGTGTAGCTGTGTGTGAGGTTGTGATGCACCGTCATCACCACCAGCAGGAGTCTACCACCAGGTACACTGCTCAGTGTAGCTGTGTGTGAGGTTGTGATGCACCGTCATCACCACCAGCAGGAGTCTACCACCAGGTACACTGCTCAGTGTAGCTGTGTGTGAGGTTGTGATGCACCGTCATCACCACCAGCAGGAGTCTACCACCAGGTACACTGCTCAGTGTAGCTGTGTGTGAGGTTGTGATGCACCGTCATCACCACCAGCAGGAGTCTACCACCAGGTACACTGCTCAGTGTAGCTGTGTGTGAGGTTGTGATGCACCGTCATCACCACCAGCAGGAGTCTACCACCAGGTACACTGCTCAGTGTAGCTGTGTGTGAGGTTGTGATGCACCGTCATCACCACCAGCAGGAGTCTACCACCAGGTACACTGCTCAGTGTAGCTGTGTGTGAGGTTGTGATGCACCGTCATCACCACCAGCAGGAGTCTACCACCAGGTACACTGCTCAGTGTAGCTGTGTGTGAGGTTGTGATGCACCGTCATCACCACCAGCAGGAGTCTACCACCAGGTACACTGCTCAGTGTAGCTGTGTGTGAGGTTGTGATGCACCGTCATCACCACCAGCAGGAGTCTACCACCAGGTACACTGCTCAGTGTAGCTGTGTGTGAGGTTGTGATGCACCGTCATCACCACCAGCAGGAGTCTACCACCAGGTACACTGCTCAGTGTAGCTGTGTGTGAGGTTGTGATGCACCGTCATCACCACCAGCAGGAGTCTACCACCAGGTACACTGCTCAGTGTAGCTGTGTGTGAGGTTGTGATGCACCGTCATCACCACCAGCAGGAGTCTACCACCAGGTACACTGCTCAGTGTAGCTGTGTGTGAGGTTGTGATGCACCGTCATCACCACCAGCAGGAGTCTACCACCAGGTACACTGCTCAGTGTAGCTGTGTGTGAGGTTGTGATGCACCGTCATCACCACCAGCAGGAGTCTACCACCAGGTACACTGCTCAGTGTAGCTGTGTGTGAGGTTGTGATGCACCGTCATCACCACCAGCAGGAGTCTACCACCAGGTACACTGCTCAGTGTAGCTGTGTGTGAGGTTGTGATGCACCGTCATCACCACCAGCAGGAGTCTACCACCAGGTACACTGCTCAGTGTAGCTGTGTGTGAGGTTGTGATGCACCGTCATCACCACCAGCAGGAGTCTACCACCAGGTACACTGCTCAGTGTAGCTGTGTGTGAGGTTGTGATGCACCGTCATCACCACCAGCAGGAGTCTACCACCAGGTACACTGCTCAGTGTAGCTGTGTGTGAGGTTGTGATGCACCGTCATCACCACCAGCAGGAGTCTACCACCAGGTACACTGCTCAGTGTAGCTGTGTGTGAGGTTGTGATGCACCGTCATCACCACCAGCAGGAGTCTACCACCAGGTACACTGCTCAGTGTAGCTGTGTGTGAGGTTGTGATGCACCGTCATCACCACCAGCAGGAGTCTACCACCAGGTACACTGCTCAGTGTAGCTGTGTGTGAGGTTGTGATGCACCGTCATCACCACCAGCAGGAGTCTACCACCAGGTACACTGCTCAGTGTAGCTGTGTGTGAGGTTGTGATGCACCGTCATCACCACCAGGAGGAGTCTACCACCAGGTACACTGCTCAGTGTAGCTGTGTGTGAGGTTGTGATGCACCGTCATCACCACCAGCAGGAGTCTACCACCAGGTACACTGCTCAGTGTAGCTGTGTGTGAGGTTGTGATGCACCGTCATCACCACCAGCAGGAGTCTACCACCAGGTACACTGCTCAGTGTAGCTGTGTGTGAGGTTGTGATGCACCGTCATCACCACCAGCAGGAGTCTACCACCAGGTACACTGCTCAGTGTAGCTGTGTGTGAGGTTGTGATGCACCGTCATCACCACCAGCAGGAGTCTACCACCAGGTACACTGCTCAGTGTAGCTGTGTGTGAGGTTGTGATGCACCGTCATCACCACCAGCAGGAGTCTACCACCAGGTACACTGCTCAGTGTAGCTGTGTGTGAGGTTGTGATGCACCGTCATCACCACCAGCAGGAGTCTACCACCAGGTACACTGCTCAGTGTAGCTGTGTGTGAGGTTGTGATGCACCGTCATCACCACCAGCAGGAGTCTACCACCAGGTACACTGCTCAGTGTAGCTGTGTGTGAGGTTGTGATGCACCGTCATCACCACCAGGAGGAGTCTACCACCAGGTACACTGCTCAGTGTAGCTGTGTGTGAGGTTGTGATGCACCGTCATCACCACCAGCAGGAGTCTACCACCAGGTACACTGCTCAGTGTAGCTGTGTGTGAGGTTGTGATGCACCGTCATCACCACCAGCAGGAGTCTACCACCAGGTACACTGCTCAGTGTAGCTGTGTGTGAGGTTGTGATGCACCGTCATCACCACCAGCAGGAGTCTACCACCAGGTACACTGCTCAGTGTAGCTGTGTGTGAGGTTGTGATGCACCGTCATCACCACCAGCAGGAGTCTACCACCAGGTACACTGCTCAGTGTAGCTGTGTGTGAGGTTGTGATGCACCGTCATCACCACCAGCAGGAGTCTACCACCAGGTACACTGCTCAGTGTAGCTGTGTGTGAGGTTGTGATGCACCGTCATCACCACCAGCAGGAGTCTACCACCAGGTACACTGCTCAGTGTAGCTGTGTGTGAGGTTGTGATGCACCGTCATCACCACCAGCAGGAGTCTACCACCAGGTACACTGCTCAGTGTAGCTGTGTGTGAGGTTGTGATGCACCGTCATCACCACCAGCAGGAGTCTACCACCAGGTACACTGCTCAGTGTAGCTGTGTGTGAGGTTGTGATGCACCGTCATCACCACCAGCAGGAGTCTACCACCAGGTACACTGCTCAGTGTAGCTGTGTGTGAGGTTGTGATGCACCGTCATCACCACCAGCAGGAGTCTACCACCAGGTACACTGCTCAGTGTAGCTGTGTGTGAGGTTGTGATGCACCGTCATCACCACCAGGAGGAGTCTACCACCAGGTACACTGCTCAGTGTAGCTGTGTGTGAGGTTGTGATGCACCGTCATCACCACCAGCAGGAGTCTACCACCAGGTACACTGCTCAGTGTAGCTGTGTGTGAGGTTGTGATGCACCGTCATCACCACCAGCAGGAGTCTACCACCAGGTACACTGCTCAGTGTAGCTGTGTGTGAGGTTGTGATGCACCGTCATCACCACCAGCAGGAGTCTACCACCAGGTACACTGCTCAGTGTAGCTGTGTGTGAGGTTGTGATGCACCGTCATCACCACCAGCAGGAGTCTACCACCAGGTACACTGCTCAGTGTAGCTGTGTGTGAGGTTGTGATGCACCGTCATCACCACCAGCAGGAGTCTACCACCAGGTACACTGCTCAGTGTAGCTGTGTGTGAGGTTGTGATGCACCGTCATCACCACCAGCAGGAGTCTACCACCAGGTACACTGCTCAGTGTAGCTGTGTGTGAGGTTGTGATGCACCGTCATCACCACCAGCAGGAGTCTACCACCAGGTACACTGCTCAGTGTAGCTGTGTGTGAGGTTGTGATGCACCGTCATCACCACCAGGAGGAGTCTACCACCAGGTACACTGCTCAGTGTAGCTGTGTGTGAGGTTGTGATGCACCGTCATCACCACCAGCAGGAGTCTACCACCAGGTACACTGCTCAGTGTAGCTGTGTGTGAGGTTGTGATGCACCGTCATCACCACCAGCAGGAGTCTACCACCAGGTACACTGCTCAGTGTAGCTGTGTGTGAGGTTGTGATGCACCGTCATCACCACCAGCAGGAGTCTACCACCAGGTACACTGCTCAGTGTAGCTGTGTGTGAGGTTGTGATGCACCGTCATCACCACCAGCAGGAGTCTACCACCAGGTACACTGCTCAGTGTAGCTGTGTGTGAGGTTGTGATGCACCGTCATCACCACCAGCAGGAGTCTACCACCAGGTACACTGCTCAGTGTAGCTGTGTGTGAGGTTGTGATGCACCGTCATCACCACCAGCAGGAGTCTACCACCAGGTACACTGCTCAGTGTAGCTGTGTGTGAGGTTGTGATGCACCGTCATCACCACCAGCAGGAGTCTACCACCAGGTACACTGCTCAGTGTAGCTGTGTGTGAGGTTGTGATGCACCGTCATCACCACCAGCAGGAGTCTACCACCAGGTACACTGCTCAGTGTAGCTGTGTGTGAGGTTGTGATGCACCGTCATCACCACCAGCAGGAGTCTACCACCAGGTACACTGCTCAGTGTAGCTGTGTGTGAGGTTGTGATGCACCGTCATCACCACCAGCAGGAGTCTACCACCAGGTACACTGCTCAGTGTAGCTGTGTGTGAGGTTGTGATGCACCGTCATCACCACCAGGAGGAGTCTACCACCAGGTACACTGCTCAGTGTAGCTGTGTGTGAGGTTGTGATGCACCGTCATCACCACCAGCAGGAGTCTACCACCAGGTACACTGCTCAGTGTAGCTGTGTGTGAGGTTGTGATGCACCGTCATCACCACCAGCAGGAGTCTACCACCAGGTACACTGCTCAGTGTAGCTGTGTGTGAGGTTGTGATGCACCGTCATCACCACCAGCAGGAGTCTACCACCAGGTACACTGCTCAGTGTAGCTGTGTGTGAGGTTGTGATGCACCGTCATCACCACCAGCAGGAGTCTACCACCAGGTACACTGCTCAGTGTAGCTGTGTGTGAGGTTGTGATGCACCGTCATCACCACCAGCAGGAGTCTACCACCAGGTACACTGCTCAGTGTAGCTGTGTGTGAGGTTGTGATGCACCGTCATCACCACCAGCAGGAGTCTACCACCAGGTACACTGCTCAGTGTAGCTGTGTGTGAGGTTGTGATGCACCGTCATCACCACCAGCAGGAGTCTACCACCAGGTACACTGCTCAGTGTAGCTGTGTGTGAGGTTGTGATGCACCGTCATCACCACCAGCAGGAGTCTACCACCAGGTACACTGCTCAGTGTAGCTGTGTGTGAGGTTGTGATGCACCGTCATCACCACCAGGAGGAGTCTACCACCAGGTACACTGCTCAGTGTAGCTGTGTGTGAGGTTGTGATGCACCGTCATCACCACCAGCAGGAGTCTACCACCAGGTACACTGCTCAGTGTAGCTGTGTGTGAGGTTGTGATGCACCGTCATCACCACCAGCAGGAGTCTACCACCAGGTACACTGCTCAGTGTAGCTGTGTGTGAGGTTGTGATGCACCGTCATCACCACCAGCAGGAGTCTACCACCAGGTACACTGCTCAGTGTAGCTGTGTGTGAGGTTGTGATGCACCGTCATCACCACCAGCAGGAGTCTACCACCAGGTACACTGCTCAGTGTAGCTGTGTGTGAGGTTGTGATGCACCGTCATCACCACCAGCAGGAGTCTACCACCAGGTACACTGCTCAGTGTAGCTGTGTGTGAGGTTGTGATGCACCGTCATCACCACCAGCAGGAGTCTACCACCAGGTACACTGCTCAGTGTAGCTGTGTGTGAGGTTGTGATGCACCGTCATCACCACCAGCAGGAGTCTACCACCAGGTACACTGCTCAGTGTAGCTGTGTGTGAGGTTGTGATGCACCGTCATCACCACCAGGAGGAGTCTACCACCAGGTACACTGCTCAGTGTAGCTGTGTGTGAGGTTGTGATGCACCGTCATCACCACCAGCAGGAGTCTACCACCAGGTACACTGCTCAGTGTAGCTGTGTGTGAGGTTGTGATGCACCGTCATCACCACCAGCAGGAGTCTACCACCAGGTACACTGCTCAGTGTAGCTGTGTGTGAGGTTGTGATGCACCGTCATCACCACCAGCAGGAGTCTACCACCAGGTACACTGCTCAGTGTAGCTGTGTGTGAGGTTGTGATGCACCGTCATCACCACCAGCAGGAGTCTACCACCAGGTACACTGCTCAGTGTAGCTGTGTGTGAGGTTGTGATGCACCGTCATCACCACCAGCAGGAGTCTACCACCAGGTACACTGCTCAGTGTAGCTGTGTGTGAGGTTGTGATGCACCGTCATCACCACCAGCAGGAGTCTACCACCAGGTACACTGCTCAGTGTAGCTGTGTGTGAGGTTGTGATGCACCGTCATCACCACCAGCAGGAGTCTACCACCAGGTACACTGCTCAGTGTAGCTGTGTGTGAGGTTGTGATGCACCGTCATCACCACCAGCAGGAGTCTACCACCAGGTACACTGCTCAGTGTAGCTGTGTGTGAGGTTGTGATGCACCGTCATCACCACCAGCAGGAGTCTACCACCAGGTACACTGCTCAGTGTAGCTGTGTGTGAGGTTGTGATGCACCGTCATCACCACCAGCAGGAGTCTACCACCAGGTACACTGCTCAGTGTAGCTGTGTGTGAGGTTGTGATGCACCGTCATCACCACCAGGAGGAGTCTACCACCAGGTACACTGCTCAGTGTAGCTGTGTGTGAGGTTGTGATGCACCGTCATCACCACCAGCAGGAGTCTACCACCAGGTACACTGCTCAGTGTAGCTGTGTGTGAGGTTGTGATGCACCGTCATCACCACCAGCAGGAGTCTACCACCAGGTACACTGCTCAGTGTAGCTGTGTGTGAGGTTGTGATGCACCGTCATCACCACCAGCAGGAGTCTACCACCAGGTACACTGCTCAGTGTAGCTGTGTGTGAGGTTGTGATGCACCGTCATCACCACCAGCAGGAGTCTACCACCAGGTACACTGCTCAGTGTAGCTGTGTGTGAGGTTGTGATGCACCGTCATCACCACCAGCAGGAGTCTACCACCAGGTACACTGCTCAGTGTAGCTGTGTGTGAGGTTGTGATGCACCGTCATCACCACCAGCAGGAGTCTACCACCAGGTACACTGCTCAGTGTAGCTGTGTGTGAGGTTGTGATGCACCGTCATCACCACCAGCAGGAGTCTACCACCAGGTACACTGCTCAGTGTAGCTGTGTGTGAGGTTGTGATGCACCGTCATCACCACCAGCAGGAGTCTACCACCAGGTACACTGCTCAGTGTAGCTGTGTGTGAGGTTGTGATGCACCGTCATCACCACCAGCAGGAGTCTACCACCAGGTACACTGCTCAGTGTAGCTGTGTGTGAGGTTGTGATGCACCGTCATCACCACCAGCAGGAGTCTACCACCAGGTACACTGCTCAGTGTAGCTGTGTGTGAGGTTGTGATGCACCGTCATCACCACCAGCAGGAGTCTACCACCAGGTACACTGCTCAGTGTAGCTGTGTGTGAGGTTGTGATGCACCGTCATCACCACCAGCAGGAGTCTACCACCAGGTACACTGCTCAGTGTAGCTGTGTGTGAGGTTGTGATGCACCGTCATCACCACCAGCAGGAGTCTACCACCAGGTACACTGCTCAGTGTAGCTGTGTGTGAGGTTGTGATGCACCGTCATCACCACCAGCAGGAGTCTACCACCAGGTACACTGCTCAGTGTAGCTGTGTGTGAGGTTGTGATGCACCGTCATCACCACCAGCAGGAGTCTACCACCAGGTACACTGCTCAGTGTAGCTGTGTGTGAGGTTGTGATGCACCGTCATCACCACCAGCAGGAGTCTACCACCAGGTACACTGCTCAGTGTAGCTGTGTGTGAGGTTGTGATGCACCGTCATCACCACCAGCAGGAGTCTACCACCAGGTACACTGCTCAGTGTAGCTGTGTGTGAGGTTGTGATGCACCGTCATCACCACCAGCAGGAGTCTACCACCAGGTACACTGCTCAGTGTAGCTGTGTGTGAGGTTGTGATGCACCGTCATCACCACCAGCAGGAGTCTACCACCAGGTACACTGCTCAGTGTAGCTGTGTGTGAGGTTGTGATGCACCGTCATCACCACCAGCAGGAGTCTACCACCAGGTACACTGCTCAGTGTAGCTGTGTGTGAGGTTGTGATGCACCGTCATCACCACCAGCAGGAGTCTACCACCAGGTACACTGCTCAGTGTAGCTGTGTGTGAGGTTGTGATGCACCGTCATCACCACCAGCAGGAGTCTACCACCAGGTACACTGCTCAGTGTAGCTGTGTGTGAGGTTGTGATGCACCGTCATCACCACCAGCAGGAGTCTACCACCAGGTACACTGCTCAGTGTAGCTGTGTGTGAGGTTGTGATGCACCGTCATCACCACCAGCAGGAGTCTACCACCAGGTACACTGCTCAGTGTAGCTGTGTGTGAGGTTGTGATGCACCGTCATCACCACCAGCAGGAGTCTACCACCAGGTACACTGCTCAGTGTAGCTGTGTGTGAGGTTGTGATGCACCGTCATCACCACCAGCAGGAGTCTACCACCAGGTACACTGCTCAGTGTAGCTGTGTGTGAGGTTGTGATGCACCGTCATCACCACCAGCAAGAGTCTACCACCAGGTACACTGCTCAGTGTAGCTGTGTGTGAGGTTGTGATGCACCGTCATCACAACCAGCAGGAGTCTACCACCAGGTACACTGCTCAGTGTAGCTGTGTGTGAGGTTGTGATGCACAGTCATCACCACCAGCAGGAGTCTACCACCAGGTACACTGCTCAGTGTAGCTGTGTGTGAGGTTGTGATGCACCGTCATCACCAACAGCAGGAGTCTACCACCAGGTACACTGCTCAGTGTAGCTGTGTGTGAGGTTGTGATGCACCGTCATCACCACCAGCAGGAGTCTACCACCAGGTACACTGCTCAGTGTAGCTGTGTGTGAGGTTGTGATGCACCGTCATCACCACCAGCAGGAGTCTACCACCAGGTACACTGCTCAGTGTAGCTGTGTGTGAGGTTGTGATGCACCGTCATCACCACCAGCAGGAGTCTACCACCAGGTACACTGCTCAGTGTAGCTGTGTGTGAGGTTGTGATGCACCGTCATCACCACCAGCAGGAGTCTACCACCAGGTACACTGCTCAGTGTAGCTGTGTGTGAGGTTGTGATGCACCGTCATCACCACCAGCAGGAGTCTACCACCAGGTACACTGCTCAGTGTAGCTGTGTGTGAGGTTGTGATGCACCGTCATCACCACCAGCAGGAGTCTACCACCAGGTACACTGCTCAGTGTAGCTGTGTGTGAGGTTGTGATGCACCGTCATCACCACCAGCAGGAGTCTACCACCAGGTACACTGCTCAGTGTAGCTGTGTGTGAGGTTGTGATGCACCGTCATCACCACCAGCAGGAGTCTACCACCAGGTACACTGCTCAGTGTAGCTGTGTGTGAGGTTGTGATGCACCGTCATCACCACCAGCAGGAGTCTACCACCAGGTACACTGCTCAGTGTAGCTGTGTGTGAGGTTGTGATGCACCGTCATCACCACCAGCAGGAGTCTACCACCAGGTACACTGCTCAGTGTAGCTGTGTGTGAGGTTGTGATGCACCGTCATCACCACCAGCAGGAGTCTACCACCAGGTACACTGCTCAGTGTAGCTGTGTGTGAGGTTGTGATGCACCGTCATCACCACCAGCAGGAGTCTACCACCAGGTACACTGCTTAGTGTAGCTGTGTGTGAGGTTGTGATGCACCGTCATCACCACCAGCAGGAGTCTACCACCAGGTACACTGCTCAGTGTAGCTGTGTGTGAGGTTGTGATGCACCGTCATCACCACCAGCAGGAGTCTACCACCAGGTACACTGCTCAGTGTAGCTGTGTGTGAGGTTGTGATGCACCGTCATCACCACCAGCAGGAGTCTACCACCAGGTACACTGCTCAGTGTAGCTGTGTGTGAGGTTGTGATGCACCGTCATCACCACCAGCAGGAGTCTACCACCAGGTACACTGCTCAGTGTAGCTGTGTGTGAGGTTGTGATGCACCGTCATCACCACCAGCAGGAGTCTACCACCAGGTACACTGCTCAGTGTAGCTGTGTGTGAGGTTGTGATGCACCGTCATCACCACCAGCAGGAGTCTACCACCAGGTACACTGCTCAGTGTAGCTGTGTGTGAGGTTGTGATGCACCGTCATCACCACCAGCAGGAGTCTACCACCAGGTACACTGCTCAGTGTAGCTGTGTGTGAGGTTGTGATGCACCGTCATCACCACCAGCAGGAGTCTACCACCAGGTACACTGCTCAGTGTAGCTGTGTGTGAGGTTGTGATGCACCGTCATCACCACCAGCAGGAGTCTACCACCAGGTACACTGCTCAGTGTAGCTGTGTGTGAGGTTGTGATGCACCGTCATCACCACCAGCAGGAGTCTACCACCAGGTACACTGCTCAGTGTAGCTGTGTGTGAGGTTGTGATGCACCGTCATCACCACCAGCAGGAGTCTACCACCAGGTACACTGCTCAGTGTAGCTGTGTGTGAGGTTGTGATGCACCGTCATCACCACCAGCAGGAGTCTACCACCAGGTACACTGCTCAGTGTAGCTGTGTGTGAGGTTGTGATGCACCGTCATCACCACCAGCAGGAGTCTACCACCAGGTACACTGCTCAGTGTAGCTGTGTGTGAGGTTGTGATGCACCGTCATCACCACCAGCAGGAGTCTACCACCAGGTACACTGCTCAGTGTAGCTGTGTGTGAGGTTGTGATGCACCGTCATCACCACCAGCAGGAGTCTACCACCAGGTACACTGCTCAGTGTAGCTGTGTGTGAGGTTGTGATGCACCGTCATCACCACCAGCAGGAGTCTACCACCAGGTACACTGCTCAGTGTAGCTGTGTGTGAGGTTGTGATGCACCGTCATCACCACCAGCAGGAGTCTACCACCAGGTACACTGCTCAGTGTAGCTGTGTGTGAGGTTGTGATGCACCGTCATCACCACCAGCAGGAGTCTACCACCAGGTACACTGCTCAGTGTAGCTGTGTGTGAGGTTGTGATGCACCGTCATCACCACCAGCAGGAGTCTACCACCAGGTACACTGCTCAGTGTAGCTGTGTGTGAGGTTGTGATGCACCGTCATCACCACCAGTCTACCACCAGGTACACTGCTCAGTGTAGCTGTGTGTGAGGAGTCTACCACCAGGTACACTGCTCAGTGTAGCTGTGTGTGAGGTTGTGATGCACCGTCATCACCACCAGCAGGAGTCTACCACCAGGTACACTGCTCAGTG
Organism: Cherax quadricarinatus; assembly: GCF_038502225.1. Classification (NCBI taxonomy): domain Eukaryota; kingdom Metazoa; phylum Arthropoda; class Malacostraca; order Decapoda; family Parastacidae; genus Cherax; species Cherax quadricarinatus. The sequence continues at coordinate 22,933,685 of NC_091355.1, read as the reverse complement.
TAGCTGTGTGTGAGGTTGTGATGCACCGTCATCACCACCAGCAGGAGTCTACCACCGGGTACACTGCTCAGTGTAGCTGTGTGTGAGGTTGTGATGCACCGTCATCACCACCAGCAGGAGTCTACCACCAGGTACACTGCTCAGTGTAGCTGTGTGTGAGGTTGTGATGCACCGTCATCACCACCAGCAGGAGTCTACCACCAGGTACACTGCTCAGTGTAGCTGTGTGTGAGGTTGTGATGCACCGTCATCACCACCAGCAGGAGTCTACCACCAGGTACACTGCTCAGTGTAGCTGTGTGTGAGGTTGTGATGCACCGTCATCACCACCAGCAGGAGTCTACCACCAGGTACACTGCTCAGTGTAGCTGTGTGTGAGGTTGTGATGCACCGTCATCACCACCAGCAGGAGTCTACCACCAGGTACACTGCTCAGTGTAGCTGTGTGTGAGGTTGTGATGCACCGTCATCACCACCAGCAGGAGTCTACCACCAGGTACACTGCTCAGTGTAGCTGTGTGTGAGGTTGTGATGCACCGTCATCACCACCAGCAGGAGTCTACCACCAGGTACACTGCTCAGTGTAGCTGTGTGTGAGGTTGTGATGCACCGTCATCACCACCAGCAGGAGTCTACCACCAGGTACACTGCTCAGTGTAGCTGTGTGTGAGGTTGTGATGCACCGTCATCACCACCAGGAGGAGTCTACCACCAGGTACACTGCTCAGTGTAGCTGTGTGTGAGGTTGTGATGCACCGTCATCACCACCAGCAGGAGTCTACCACCAGGTACACTGCTCAGTGTAGCTGTGTGTGAGGTTGTGATGCACCGTCATCACCACCAGCAGGAGTCTACCACCAGGTACACTGCTCAGTGTAGCTGTGTGTGAGGTTGTGATGCACCGTCATCACCACCAGCAGGAGTCTACCACCAGGTACACTGCTCAGTGTAGCTGTGTGTGAGGTTGTGATGCACCGTCATCACCACCAGCAGGAGTCTACCACCAGGTACACTGCTCAGTGTAGCTGTGTGTGAGGTTGTGATGCACCGTCATCACCACCAGCAGGAGTCTACCACCAGGTACACTGCTCAGTGTAGCTGTGTGTGAGGTTGTGATGCACCGTCATCACCACCAGCAGGAGTCTACCACCAGGTACACTGCTCAGTGTAGCTGTGTGTGAGGTTGTGATGCACCGTCATCACCACCAGCAGGAGTCTACCACCAGGTACACTGCTCAGTGTAGCTGTGTGTGAGGTTGTGATGCACCGTCATCACCACCAGCAGGAGTCTACCACCAGGTACACTGCTCAGTGTAGCTGTGTGTGAGGTTGTGATGCACCGTCATCACCACCAGCAGGAGTCTACCACCAGGTACACTGCTCAGTGCAGCTGTGTGTGAGGTTGTGATGCACCGTCATCACCACCAGCAGGAGTCTACCACCAGGTACACTGCTCAGTGTAGCTGTGTGTGAGGTTGTGATGCACCGTCATCACCACCAGCAGGAGTCTACCACCAGGTACACTGCTCAGTGTAGCTGTGTGTGAGGTTGTGATGCACCGTCATCACCACCAGCAGGAGTCTACCACCAGGTACACTGCTCAGTGTAGCTGTGTGTGAGGTTGTGATGCACCGTCATCACCACCAGCAGGAGTCTACCACCAGGTACACTGCTCAGTGTAGCTGTGTGTGAGGTTGTGATGCACCGTCATCACCACCAGCAGGAGTCTACCACCAGGTACACTGCTCAGTGTAGCTGTGTGTGAGGTTGTGATGCACCGTCATCACCACCAGCAGGAGTCTACCACCAGGTACACTGCTCAGTGTAGCTGTGTGTGAGGTTGTGATGCACCGTCATCACCACCAGCAGGAGTCTACCACCAGGTACACTGCTCAGTGTAGCTGTGTGTGAGGTTGTGATGCACCGTCATCACCACCAGCAGGAGTCTACCACCAGGTACACTGCTCAGTGTAGCTGTGTGTGAGGTTGTGATGCACCGTCATCACCACCAGCAGGAGTCTACCACCAGGTACACTGCTCAGTGTAGCTGTGTGTGAGGTTGTGATGCACCGTCATCACCACCAGCAGGAGTCTACCACCAGGTACACTGCTCAGTGTAGCTGTGTGTGAGGTTGTGATGCACCGTCATCACCACCAGCAGGAGTCTACCACCAGGTACACTGCTCAGTGTAGCTGTGTGTGAGGTTGTGATGCACCGTCATCACCACCAGCAGGAGTCTACCACCAGGTACACTGCTCAGTGTAGCTGTGTGTGAGGTTGTGATGCACCGTCATCACCACCAGCAGGAGTCTACCACCAGGTACACTGCTCAGTGTAGCTGTGTGTGAGGTTGTGATGCACCGTCATCACCACCAGCAGGAGTCTACCACCAGGTACACTGCTCAGTGTAGCTGTGTGTGAGGTTGTGATGCACCGTCATCACCACCAGCAGGAGTCTACCACCAGGTACACTGCTCAGTGTAGCTGTGTGTGAGGTTGTGATGCACCGTCATCACCACCAGCAGGAGTCTACCACCAGGTACACTGCTCAGTGTAGCTGTGTGTGAGGTTGTGATGCACCGTCATCACCACCAGCAGGAGTCTACCACCAGGTACACTGCTCAGTGTAGCTGTGTGTGAGGTTGTGATGCACCGTCATCACCACCAGCAGGAGTCTACCACCAGGTACACTGCTCAGTGTAGCTGTGTGTGAGGTTGTGATGCACCGTCATCACCACCAGCAGGAGTCTACCACCAGGTACACTGCTCAGTGTAGCTGTGTGTGAGGTTGTGATGCACCGTCATCACCACCAGCAGGAGTCTACCACCAGGTACACTGCTCAGTGTAGCTGTGTGTGAGGTTGTGATGCACCGTCATCACCACCAGCAGGAGTCTACCACCAGGTACACTGCTCAGTGTAGCTGTGTGTGAGGTTGTGATGCACCGTCATCACCACCAGCAGGAGTCTACCACCAGGTACACTGCTCAGTGTAGCTGTGTGTGAGGTTGTGATGCACCGTCATCACCACCAGCAGGAGTCTACCACCAGGTACACTGCTCAGTGTAGCTGTGTGTGAGGTTGTGATGCACCGTCATCACCACCAGCAGGAGTCTACCACCAGGTACACTGCTCAGTGTAGCTGTGTGTGAGGTTGTGATGCACCGTCATCACCACCAGCAGGAGTCTACCACCAGGTACACTGCTCAGTGTAGCTGTGTGTGAGGTTGTGATGCACCGTCATCACCACCAGCAGGAGTCTACCACCAGGTACACTGCTCAGTGTAGCTGTGTGTGAGGTTGTGATGCACCGTCATCACCACCAGCAGGAGTCTACCACCAGGTACACTGCTCAGTGTAGCTGTGTGTGAGGTTGTGATGCACCGTCATCACCACCAGCAGGAGTCTACCACCAGGTACACTGCTCAGTGTAGCTGTGTGTGAGGTTGTGATGCACCGTCATCACCACCAGCAGGAGTCTACCACCAGGTACACTGCTCAGTGTAGCTGTGTGTGAGGTTGTGATGCACCGTCATCACCACCAGCAGGAGTCTACCACCAGGTACACTGCTCAGTGTAGCTGTGTGTGAGGTTGTGATGCACCGTCATCACCACCAGCAGGAGTCTACCACCAGGTACACTGCTCAGTGTAGCTGTGTGTGAGGTTGTGATGCACCGTCATCACCACCAGCAGGAGTCTACCACCAGGTACACTGCTCAGTGTAGCTGTGTGTGAGGTTGTGATGCACCGTCATCACCACCAGCAGGAGTCTACCACCAGGTACACTGCTCAGTGTAGCTGTGTGTGAGGTTGTGATGCACCGTCATCACCACCAGCAGGAGTCTACCACCAGGTACACTGCTCAGTGTAGCTGTGTGTGAGGTTGTGATGCACCGTCATCACCACCAGCAGGAGTCTACCACCAGGTACACTGCTCAGTGTAGCTGTGTGTGAGGTTGTGATGCACCGTCATCACCACCAGCAGGAGTCTACCACCAGGTACACTGCTCAGTGTAGCTGTGTGTGAGGTTGTGATGCACCGTCATCACCACCAGCAGGAGTCTACCACCAGGTACACTGCTCAGTGTAGCTGTGTGTGAGGTTGTGATGCACCGTCATCACCACCAGGAGGAGTCTACCACCAGGTACACTGCTCAGTGTAGCTGTGTGTGAGGTTGTGATGCACCGTCATCACCACCAGCAGGAGTCTACCACCAGGTACACTGCTCAGTGTAGCTGTGTGTGAGGTTGTGATGCACCGTCATCACCACCAGCAGGAGTCTACCACCAGGTACACTGCTCAGTGTAGCTGTGTGTGAGGTTGTGATGCACCGTCATCACCACCAGGAGGAGTCTACCACCAGGTACACTGCTCAGTGTAGCTGTGTGTGAGGTTGTGATGCACCGTCATCACCACCAGCAGGAGTCTACCACCAGGTACACTGCTCAGTGTAGCTGTGTGTGAGGTTGTGATGCACCGTCATCACCACCAGCAGGAGTCTACCACCAGGTACACTGCTCAGTGTAGCTGTGTGTGAGGTTGTGATGCACCGTCATCACCACCAGCAGGAGTCTACCACCAGGTACACTGCTCAGTGTAGCTGTGTGTGAGGTTGTGATGCACCGTCATCACCACCAGCAGGAGTCTACCACCAGGTACACTGCTCAGTGTAGCTGTGTGTGAGGTTGTGATGCACCGTCATCACCACCAGCAGGAGTCTACCACCAGGTACACTGCTCAGTGTAGCTGTGTGTGAGGTTGTGATGCACCGTCATCACCACCAGCAGGAGTCTACCACCAGGTACACTGCTCAGTGTAGCTGTGTGTGAGGTTGTGATGCACCGTCATCACCACCAGCAGGAGTCTACCACCAGGTACACTGCTCAGTGTAGCTGTGTGTGAGGTTGTGATGCACCGTCATCACCACCAGCAGGAGTCTACCACCAGGTACACTGCTCAGTGTAGCTGTGTGTGAGGTTGTGATGCACCGTCATCACCACCAGCAGGAGTCTACCACCAGGTACACTGCTCAGTGTAGCTGTGTGTGAGGTTGTGATGCACCGTCATCACCACCAGCAGGAGTCTACCACCAGGTACACTGCTCAGTGTAGCTGTGTGTGAGGTTGTGATGCACCGTCATCACCACCAGCAGGAGTCTACCACCAGGTACACTGCTCAGTGTAGCTGTGTGTGAGGTTGTGATGCACCGTCATCACCACCAGCAGGAGTCTACCACCAGGTACACTGCTCAGTGTAGCTGTGTGTGAGGTTGTGATGCACCGTCATCACCACCAGCAGGAGTCTACCACCAGGTACACTGCTCAGTGTAGCTGTGTGTGAGGTTGTGATGCACCGTCATCACCACCAGCAGGAGTCTACCACCAGGTACACTGCTCAGTGTAGCTGTGTGTGAGGTTGTGATGCACCGTCATCACCACCAGCAGGAGTCTACCACCAGGTACACTGCTCAGTGTAGCTGTGTGTGAGGTTGTGATGCACCGTCATCACCACCAGCAGGAGTCTACCACCAGGTACACTGCTCAGTGTAGCTGTGTGTGAGGTTGTGATGCACCGTCATCACCACCAGCAGGAGTCTACCACCAGGTACACTGCTCAGTGTAGCTGTGTGTGAGGTTGTGATGCACCGTCATCACCACCAGCAGGAGTCTACCACCAGGTACACTGCTCAGTGTAGCTGTGTGTGAGGTTGTGATGCACCGTCATCACCACCAGCAGGAGTCTACCACCAGGTACACTGCTCAGTGTAGCTGTGTGTGAGGTTGTGATGCACCGTCATCACCACCAGCAGGAGTCTACCACCAGGTACACTGCTCAGTGTAGCTGTGTGTGAGGTTGTGATGCACCGTCATCACCACCAGCAGGAGTCTACCACCAGGTACACTGCTCAGTGTAGCTGTGTGTGAGGTTGTGATGCACCGTCATCACCACCAGCAGGAGTCTACCACCAGGTACACTGCTCAGTGTAGCTGTGTGTGAGGTTGTGATGCACCGTCATCACCACCAGCAGGAGTCTACCACCAGGTACACTGCTCAGTGTAGCTGTGTGTGAGGTAGTGATGCACCGTCATCACCACCAGCAGGAGTCTACCACCAGGTACACTGCTCAGTGTAGCTGTGTGTGAGGTTGTGATGCACCGTCATCACCACCAGCAGGAGTCTACCACCAGGTAAACTGCAGTCATCACCACCAGTCAGTGATGCACCGTCATCACCACCAGGAGGAGTCTACCACCAGGTACACTGCTCAGAGTAGCTGTGTGTGAGGTTGTGATGCACCGTGTCTACCACAAGGTACACTGCTAAGTGTTGCTGTGTGTGAGGTTGTGATGCTCCGTCATCACCACCAGGAGGAGTCTACCACCAGGTACACTGCTCAGTGTAGCTGTGTGTGAGGTTGTGATGCACCGTCATCACCACCAGCAGGAGTCTACCACCAGGTACACTGCTCAGTGTAGCTGTGTGTGAGGTTGTGATGCACCGTCATCACCACCAGCAGGAGTCTACCACCAGGTACACTGCTCAGTGTAGCTGTGTGTGAGGTTGTGATGCACCGTCATCACCACCAGCAGGAGTCTACCACCAGGTACACTGCTCAGTGTAGCTGTGTGTGAGTTTGTGATGCACCGTCATCACCACCAAGAGGAGTCTACCACCAGGTACACTGCTCAGTGTAGCTGTGTGTAAGGTTGTGATGCACCGTCATCACCACCAGCAGGAGTCTACCACCAGGTACACTGCTCAGTGTAGCTGTGTGTGAGGTTGTGATGCACCGTCATCACCACCAGCAGGAGTCTACCACCAGGTACACTGCTCAGTGTAGCTGTGTGTGAGGTTGTGATGCACCGTCATCACCACCAGCAGGAGTCTACCACCAGGTACACTGCTCAGTGTAGCTGTGTGTGAGGTTGTGATGCACCGTCATCACCACCAGCAGGAGTCTACCACCAGGTACACTGCTCAGTGTAGCTGTGTGTGAGGTTGTGATGCACCGTCATCACCACCAGCAGGAGTCTACCACCAGGTACACTGCTCAGTGTAGCTGTGTGTGAGGTTGTGATGCACCGTCATCACCACCAGCAGGAGTCTACCACCAGGTACACTGCTCAGTGTAGCTGTGTGTGAGGTTGTGATGCACCGTCATCACCACCAGCAGGAGTCTACCACCAGGTACACTGCTCAGTGTAGCTGTGTGTGAGGTTGTGATGCACCGTCATCACCACCAGCAGGAGTCTACCACCAGGTACACTGCTCAGTGTAGCTGTGTGTGAGGTTGTGATGCACCGTCATCACCACCAGCAGGAGTCTACCACCAGGTACACTGCTCACTGTAGCTCTGTGTGAGGTTGTGATGCACCGTCATCACCACGAGGAGGAGTCTACCACCAGGTACACTGCTCAGTGTAGCTGTGTGTGAGGTTGTGATGCACCGTCATCACCACCAGCAGGAGTCTACCACCAGGTACACTGCTCAGTGTAGCTGTGTGTGAGGTAGTGATGCACCGTCATCACCACCAGCAGGAGTCTACCACCAGGTACACTGCTCAGTGTAGCTGTGTGTGAGGTTGTGATGCACCGTCATCACCACCAGCAGGAGTCTACCACCAGGTACACTGCTCAGTGTAGCTGTGTGTGAGGTTGTGATGCACCGTCATCACCACCAGCAGGAGTCTACAACCAGGTACACTGCTCAGTGTAGCTGTGTGTGAGGTTGTGATGCACCGTCATCACCACCAGCAGGAGTCTACCACCAGGTACACTGCTCAGTGTAGCTGTGTGTGAGGTTGTGATGCACCGTCATCACCACCAGCAGGAGTCTACCACCAGGTACACTGCTCAGTGTAGCTGTGTGTGAGGCAGTGATGCACCGTCATCACCACCAGCAGGAGTCTACCACCAGGTACACTGCTCAGTGTAGCTGTGTGTGAGGTTGTGATGCACCGTCATCACCACCAGGAGGAGTCTACCACCAGGTACACTGCTCAGTGTAGCTGTGTGTGAGGTTGTGATGCACCGTCATCACCACCAGCAGGAGTCTACCACCAGGTACACTGCTCAGTGTAGCTGTGTGTGAGGTTGTGATGCACCGTCATCACCACCAGCAGGAGTGTACCACCAGGTACACTGCTCAGTGTAGCTGTGTGTGAGGTTGTGATGCACCGTCATCACCACCAGGAGGAGTCTACCACCAGGTACACTGCTCAGTGTAGCTGTGTGTGAGGTTGTGATGCACCGTCATCACCACCAGGAGGAGTCTACCACCAGGTACACTGCTCAGTGTAGCTGTGTGTGAGGTTGTGATGCACCGTCATCACCACCAGCAGGAGTCTACCACCAGGTACACTGCTCAGTGTAGCTGTGTGTGAGGTAGTGATGCACTGTCATCTCCACCAGCAGGAGTCTACCACCAGGTACACTGCTCAGTGTAGCTGTGTGTGAGGTTGTGATGCACCGTCATCACCACCAGCAGGAGTCTACCACCAGGTACACTGCTCAGTGTAGCTGTGTGTGAGGTTGTGATGCACCGTCATCACCACCAGCAGGAGTCTACCACCAGGTACACTGCTCAGTGTAGCTGTGTGTGAGGTTGTGATGCACCGTCATCACCACCAGCAGGAGTCTACCACCAGGTACACTGCTCAGTGTAGCTGTGTGTGAGGTTGTGATGCACCGTCATCACCACCAGCAGGAGTCTACCACCAGGTACACTGCTCAGTGTAGCTGTGTGTGAGGTTGTGATGCACCGTCATCACCACCAGCAGGAGTCTACCACCAGGTACACTGCTCAGTGTAGCTGTGTGTGAGGTTGTGATGCACCGTCATCACCACCAGGAGGAGTCTACCACCAGGTACACTGCTCAGTGTAGCTGTGTGTGAGGTTGTGATGCACCGTCATCACCACCAGCAGGAGTCTACCACCAGGTACACTGCTCAGTGTAGCTGTGTGTGAGGTAGTGATGCACCGTCATCACCACCAGGAGGAGTCTACCACCAGGTACACTGCTCAGTGTAGCTGTGTGTGAGGTTGTGATGCACCGTCATCACCACAAGCAGGAGTCTACCACCAGGTACACTGCTCAGTGTAGCTGTGTGTGAGGTTGTGATGCACCGTCATCACCACCAGCAGGAGTCTACCACCAGGTACACTGCTCAGTGTAGCTGTGTGTGAGGTTGTGATGCACCGTCATCACCAGCAGGAGTCTACCACCAGGTACACTGCTCAGTGTAGCTGTGTGTGGGGTTGTGATGCACCGTCATCACCACCAGCAGGAGTCTACCACCAGGTACACTGCTCAGTGTAGCTGTGTGTGAGGTTGTGATGCACCGTCATCACCACCAGCAGGAGTCTACCGCCAGGTACACTGCTCAGTGTAGCTGTGTGTGAGGTTGTGTTGCACCGTCATCACCACCAGCAAGAGTCTACCACCAGGTACACTGCTCAGTGTAGCTGTGTGTGAGGTTGTGATGCACCGTCATCACCACCAGCAGGAGTCTACCACCAGGTACACTGCTCAGTGTAGCTGTGTGTGAGGTTGTGATGCACCGTCATCACCAGCAGGAGTCTACCACCAGGTACACTGCTCAGTGTAGCTGTGTGTGAGGTTGTGATGCACCGTTATCACCACCAGCAGGAGTCTACCACCAGGTACACTGCTCAGTGGAGCTGTGTGTGAGGTTGTGATGCACCGTCATCACCACCAGCAGTAGTCTACCACCAGGTACACTGCTCAGTGTAGCTGTGTGTCAGGTTGTGATGCACCGTCATCACCACCAGGTACACTGCTCAGTGTAGCTGTGTGTGAGGTTGTAATGCATCGTCATCACCACCAGCAGGAGTCTACCACCAGGTACACTGCTCAGTGTAGCTGTGTGTCAGGTTGTGATGCACCGTCATCACCACCAGGTACACTGCTCAGTGTAGCTGTGTGTGAGGTTGTAATGCATCGTCATCACCACCAGCAGGAGTCTACCACCAGGTACACTGCTCAGTGTAGCTGTGTGTCAGGTTGTGATGCACCGTCATCACCACCAGGTACACTGCTCAGTGTAGCTGTGTGTGAGGTAGTGATGCACAATTGTGTTGCAAAGATCTTAGCAAAGCTCAGACCTCTGCAACACTACATTCATCAAAGATTTGTTAAGTTTTATCATGAATTAAGGAAAGATTTTAGACTTCACCTTACGAAACAGACATAGGAAATGCCATAGTAATTATGGACAAGGTAGATTATAGTGGAAAAGTGAACATGTTATTAGATGACGGAGAATATACTTACCCCTAAACCCAGGTGTTGCACATGTTGCTTATTCTTCAGTCATTCTGTGTTGTGTATCACCAACGTGATAAAGTAGTTGTGTTGTGGAAGCCGAGTTATTTGTCGTTATTAGTAGTAGTCGCAGTAATAAATGCGTGCACTTTAATAGTCTGGCTAACTTAATAAGTACCTTAAAAGTTCTGTCAAGTGACTCTGAAAACGTTTTCTTCACTAGTGTCAGTAGTATAAGTGATGCATCTCGTCAGTGTGGTGGACAACAGTGTTTCTACAGGACCCTCCATTATACTCACACTTCCTAACATACACCATTATTGAAAATAATACATTGAAAAAAAAATGGTAGGTCTTTCTATTCCTCTTACAATTTGAACGTATGTTTCCCTCTATACCATTCCAGTGTTACTTTGGAGACTGTGTCGCCACACGCTCTAACCTGAACACATGTCACCTTGTTCACCACTCCATTGTTACCATGGAGACTGTGCTACAAAACATTCTAACCTGAACATGTTCCCTTGTTCACCACTCCAGTGTTACCTTGGAGACTGCCGCCACACGATCTAACCTGAATGGTTCTAATAACGTTAGAAAACTGAGACTCAGCCTTGGTATCAGCCTCGATGATGCTGGACGAATTTGATTCTTCTTGAGTATTAAATGAAGCAGAATTTAATCCACTTTATTAACATTGTTGCTGTGTTGTTGTTTGTGTTGGTATCGGTGTTGTTGTTTGTGTTGGAATCGGTGTTGTTGTTTGTGTTGGTATCGGTGTTGTTGTTTGTGTTGGTATCGGTGTTGTTGTTTGTGTTGGAATCGGTGTTGTTGTTTGTGTTGGTATCGGTGTTGTTGTTTGTGTTGGTATAAGAACATAAGAACATAAGAACGAAGGAACACTGCAGAAGGCCTACTGGCCCATGCGAGGCAGGTCCAAGTCCCTACCGGCTTAAGCCAATGCACCCAACCTAGTCAGGTCAGGTCACATTGACTTAAGGGAGGAACACGGCAACCGACCTGTTAGCACAAGCTATCAGGTCCAACTCACACCCACCCACATCTACTCATGTATTTATCCAACCTATTTTTGAAGCTACACAACGTTCTGGCCTCTATAACGGTACTTGGGAGTTTGTTCCACTCATCCACAACTCTATTACCAAACCAGTACTTTCCTATATCCCTCCTGAATCTGAATTTTTCCAACTTAAAACCATTGCTGCGAGTCCTGTCTAGGCTAGATATTTTCAGCACACTATTTACATCCCCTTTATTTATTCCTGTCTTCCACTTATAAACCTCAATCATATCCCCCCTAATTCTACGTCTTTCTAGAGAGTGCAGTTTCAGGGCCCTTAGTCTATCCTCATAGGGAAGGTTTCTGATACATGGGATCATCTTTGTCATCCTCCTTTGTACATTTTCCAGAGAATTTATATCCATTCTGTAATACGGTGACCAAAACTGTGCAGCATAATCTAAATGAGGCCTAACCAAGGATGTATAGAGTTGAAGAACAACCTGAGGACTCCTATTATTTATGCTTCTTGATATGAAGCCAAGGATTCTATTAGCTTTATTGCGAACACTTATGCACTGTTGTCTTGGTTTCAGATTACTGCTAACCAGAACTCCTAAATCTTTTTCGCAATCCGTAATATTAAGATCTACATTATTTAGTTTATATGTGGCATGGTTATTGTCCTGTCCAACATTTAGAACTTTGCATTTGTCTATATTAAACTGCATCTGCCACTTCTCCGACCACTGCATCAGTCTATTCAAATCTTCCTGGAGTGCTCGAATGTCCTCGTCAGAATGAATTCGACGGCCTATTTTGGTGTCATCGGCAAACTTGCCGATGTCGCTCTTTATGCCCTCATCTATGTCGTTTATGTAGATTGTGAACAGCAGGGGGCCCAACACTGACCCCTGTGGAACACCGCTCGTGACGCTTCCCCACTCTGATTTCTCCCCATTTATGCAAACTCTCTGCTGCCTATTTGTCAACCATGCCTCTATCCAGGAAAAAATTTCTCCTCCTATTCCATGTGCTTTAATTTTCCTCAATAGTCTCTGATGTGGGACCCTGTCAAAAGCCTTACTGAAGTCCATATACACAATATCATATTCATTACCATGATCTACCTCCTCAAATACCTTAGTGAAAAAAGTTAATAAATTCGTAAGGCAGGAACGCCCCTTTGTAAAACCATGCTGAGATTCGTTGATTAATTTATGCTTTTCAAGGTGGCTACGAACTGCCTCGGCAATTATTGATTCCATAAATTTTCCCACTATGGAGGTTAGGCTTATTGGTCTATAGTTCGAAGCTAAGGACCTGTCACCTGTTTTGAAAATAGGTATCACATTTGCCATTTTCCACTTATCTGGCACCATGCCAGTTTGTAGTGATATGTTGAAAAGATTAGCCAAAGGTGTGCTAAGCTCCTCTTTACATTCCTTTAGAACCCTTGCATACAGTTCATCAGGGCCTGGGGATTTGTTAGGTTTTAATTTATCTATTTGCCTAAGGACCATGTCACTTGTGACCCTAATAGTGCACAGTTTATTATCGTCCTGTTCTACATAATTTATCATTACTGGAATATCGCTGGTATCCTCCTGTGTAAAAACTGAGAGGAAGTATGTGTTAAAAATTCTACACATTTCCTTATCACTGTCAGTGAGCTGACCCGAGGAACTTTTGAGTGGGCCTATCTTGTCCCTGATCTTACTTCTGTATACCTGAAAGAATCCTTTTGGGTTAGTCTTCGATTCTCTTGCAACTTTAACCTCATAATCTCTATTTGCTTTTCTAATTCCCTTTTTTATTTCTCTCTTTAACTGAATATATCGATTTCTTAATTGCCCCTCTCCTCTTTTGATTTGCCTATATATGCCTCTCTTTTGACCAATCAGATATTTTAATCTATTGTTCATCCATTTAGGATCATTTTTGTTTGATCTGATTTCCCTATTTGGAACATAATTTGACTGAGCAGCTAGAACTATGCCCTGGAAAGCATCATATCGGCAACCATCACCACCTACCTGACCCCTAGTCAGGTCATTCCAGTTCAGCCCACCTAAGTAATTTTTCAGTCCTATGAAATCAGCCAAGCGAAAGTCAGGGACGGAGACTTGATTGCCATTATTAGGGGAATTCCATGATATGTTAAAACTGAGTGATTTGTGATCACTCTCCCCAAGCTCATCATTAACCTCAAGATTATTAATTAGTGTTTCCCTACTGGCAAGAACCAAGTCAAGGAGGTTATTTCCCCTAGTTGGCTCTGTCACAAACTGTTTTAAAAAACAATCCTGGATCGTATCAAGAAAGTCACCCGACTCTAAATTTCCTGTCAAATTGCTCCAGTCAATCTGTCTATAATTGAAATCTCCCATTAGCACAACATTTTCGTATGTAGATGCCTTACGAATTTCGTCCCATAGAAGTTTACTGCACTCCCTATCAAGATTTGGGGCCCTGTAAATCACACCCAAAATTAGTTTTTCTCGGCCCTCGAGAAGCTGTAACCAAACAGATTCAGTGGCTGACGCTTCTAATTTAATATCTTGTCTAACACAACAATTTAAATTGTCTCTGACATACATCGCTACTCCACCACCTTTCCTGTTGACCCTGTCAGTGTGGAATAATTTATAGCCTTGTATGTGACATTCAGAGGGCATCTCTCTATCTTTCAGATTGAGCCAGGTCTCTGTTATAGCAATAATATCTATGTTTCCTGCACTTGCAATTAATCTTAGCTCATCTATCTTATTTCTAACACTCCTGCTATTAGTATAGTAAACCTTAAGGGAGCTAGTCCCTTGCTGCCCTCTGCTGTCCCCCTTTGTTTGCTGACCTGTTCTATTGTCTTTATTTATAACTTCATGCTGAATGCCTTTTATACATTTACTGTTTCCAACCCTAGTGTTGCAACCTGCTTGTTTCCCACACACACCCATACCTCTATCTTCCATCAGTTTAAAATCATAGGCATTTCACCAATGGCCTTCTCAATCGAGTCTGCAAGTGCTACCACCCCTGCCCCAGAGAGATGAACCCCATCCCTTGCATACATATCATGTTTGCCATAAAAGTTGTTCCAGTTGTCAATGAATGGGATTGCAAGTTCCTTGCAGTATCTGTCTAGCCAGCAATTTACACCAATTGCCCTAGACAACCATTCATTTCCTACTCCCCTTCTAGGCAAGATGCTACATATGATTGGGATCCCTCCCTTAGACTTAATGAAATCTATAGCTGACCTGTACTTATCTAGCAGCTCTTCTCTCCTACCCTTCCCAATATCATTTCCACCAGCACTGAGACAGATAATGGGCTTGTTCCCATTACCTGACATGATATTATCCAGTCTGTTGACAATGTCCCCAACACCAGCTCCAGGGAAGCACACTCTATCTCTCATCTTCTTATTCCTATTACAAAAAGCACGATCAACATATCTTACCTGAGAGTCACCAACCACAAGAATGCGCTTACCTTCATTAGCAGGGGCAGTAGTACCCTTACCTTCACTGGCCACTGAAGTACATTCATCCTGGAGAACAGAGAAGCGATTTCCTACCTTCAGATCTGCACTCTTAACTTTCCTTACTCTGATGCGCCTCCCATTACTGTGAACAACTCGCCACTTGTAGCAGGTGCTGGGCTGCACCTCACTGCTGGTAGCCGTTGCTACCACCCCACCTACAGCCTCCTCACAGTGAGAGACAGACTGCACCTCACTGCTAGAAGCCTCATTCCCCACATCTCCAACCACCTCACACTCTCTCCCAGGCCCATTGAGGTGGACCTTCAGCCTCCTAATCTCCTCCTGGAGAAGCAAGACCTCCTCCTTCAACTCTCCAACCTCAGCTTTTAAAACACTGTAGAAGCAAGCCATGCTTTGTAACCGTCCACGCTAATCCCCAAGCAGCTCAGGGTCTGTGACCTCACGTGACGACTGACCACTGTTGTTTGTGTTGGTATCGGTGTTGTTGTTTGTGTTGGAATCGGTGTTGTTGTTTGTGTTGGTATCGGTGTTGTTGTTTGTGTTGGTATCGGTGTTCTTGTTTGTGTTGGTATCGGTGTTGTTGTTTGTGTTGGAATCGGTGTTGTTGTTTGTGTTGGTATCGGTGTTGTTGTTTGTGTTGGTATCGGTGTTGTTGTTTGTGTTGGTATCGGTGTTGTTGTTTGTGTTGGAATCGGTGTTGTTGTTTGTGTTGGTATCGGTGTTGTTTGTGTTGGTATCGGTGTTGTTGTTTGTGTTGGTATCGGTGTTGTTGTTTGTGTTGGTATCGGTGTTGTTGTTTGTGTTGGTATCGGTGTTCTTGTTTGTGTTGGTATCGGTGTTGTTGTTTGTGTTGGAATCGGTGTTGTTGTTTGTGTTGGTATCGGTGTTGTTGTTTGTGTTGGTATCGGTGTTGTTGTTTGTGTTGGTATCGGTGTTGTTGTTTGTGTTGGAATCGGTGTTGTTGTTTGTGTTGGTATCGGTGTTGTTGTTTGTGTTGGTATCGGTGTTGTTGTTTGTGTTGGTATCGGTGTTGTTGTTTGTGTTGGAATCGGTGTTGTTGTTTGTGTTGGTATCGGTGTTGTTGTTTGTGTTGGTATCGGTGTTGTTGTTTGTGTTGGTATCGGTGTTGTTGTTTGTGTTGGTATCGGTGTTGTTGTTTGTGTTGGTATCGGTGTTGTTGTTTGTGTTGGTATCGGTGTTGTTGTTTGTGTTGGTATCGGTGTTGTTGTTTGTGTTGGTATCGGTGTTGTTGTTTGTGTTGGTATCGGTGTTGTTGTTTGTGTTGGTATCGGTGTTGTTGTTTGTGTTGGTATCGGTGTTGTTGTTTGTGTTGGTATCGGTGTTGTTGTTTGTGTTGGTATCGGTGTTGTTGTTTGTGTTGGTATCGGTGTTGTTGTTTGTGTTGGTATCGGTGTTGTTGTTTGTGTTGGTATCGGTGTTGTTGTTTGTGTTGGTATCGGTGTTGTTTGTGTTGGTATCGGTGTTGTTGTTTGTGTTGGTATCGGTGTTCTTGTTTTAACAAGAGGTATGAAGCTCGGAGTGAAACAAACAAAATTACAAAGACAGATATACATGTCCTGCAACTCATTTTATTTGTATCAATAATAATCTTATTTTTTTTAAATATTTTGTTACATTCAATTCTCTTATTTTTTTCAGGTAAGTTCCTCTAAATACCAAGTCAGTGTTACCAAGGTGGAGCTTCTAAACGGCACTGCAGTATTACCAAGGTAATTTATTCAAGTTTAGTCACTTGAGTGTTGTCAAGACCAGGAAGTGTTGTCAAGACCAGGAAGTGTTGTCAAGACCAGGAAGTGTTGTCAAGACCAGGAAGTGTTGTCAAGACCAGGAAGTGTTGTCAAGACCAGGAAGTGTTGTCAAGACCAGGAAGTGTTGTCAAGACCAGGAAGTGTTGTCAAGACCAGGAAGTGTTGTCAAGACTAGGAAGTGTTGTCAAGACCAGGAAGTGTTGTCAAGTCCAGAAAGTGTTGTCAAGACCAGAAAGTGTTGTCAAGACCAGGAAGTGTTGTCAAGACTAGGAAGTGTTGTCAAGACCAGGAAGTGCTGTCAAGACCAGGAAGTGTTGTCAAGACCAGGAAGTGTTGTCAAGACCAGGAAGTGTTGTCAAGACCAGGAAGTGTTGTCAAGACCAGGAAGTGTTGTCAAGTCCAGGAAGTGTTGTCAAGTCCAGGAAGTGTTGTCAAGTCCAGGAAGTGTTGTCAAGACCAGGAAGTGTTGTCAATTCCAGGAAGTGTTGTCAAGACCAGGAAGTGTTGTCAAGACCAGGAAGTGTTGTCAAGATCAGGAAGTGTTGTCAAGTCCAGGAAGTGTTGTCAAGACCAGGAAGTGCTGTCAAGACCAGGAAGTGTTGTCAAGACCAGGAAGTGTTGTCAAGACCAGGAAGTGTTGTCAAGTCCAGGAAGTGTTGTCAAGACCAGGAAGTGTTGTCAAGACCAGGAAGTGTTGTCAAGTCCAGGAAGTGTTGTCAAGACCAGGAAGTGTTGTCAAGACCAGGAAGTGTTGTCAAGTCCAGGAAGTGTTGTCAAGACCAGGAAGTGTTGTCAAGACCAGGAAGTGTTGTCAAGACCAGGAAGTGTTGTCAAGTCCAGGAAGTGTTGTCAAGACCAGGAAGTGATGTCAACACCAGGAAGTGTTGTCAAGTCCAGGAAGTGTTGTCAAGACCAGGAAGTGTTGTCAAGACCAGGAAGTGTTGTCAAGACCAGGAAGTGTTGTCAAGACCAGGAAGTGTTGTCAAGACAAGGAAGTGTTGTCAAGACCAGGAAGTGCTGTCAAGACCAGGAAGTGTTGTCAAGACCAGGAAGTGTTGTCAAGACCAGGAAGTGTTGTCAAGACCAGGAAGTGTTGTCAAGTCCAGGAAGTGTTGTCAAGACCAGGAAGTGTTGTCAAGACCAGGAAGTGTTGTCAAGTCCAGGAAGTGTTGTCAAGACCAGGAAGTGTTGTCAAGACCAGGAAGTGTTGTCAAGACCAGGAAGTGTTGTCAAGTCCAGGAAGTGTTGTCAAGACCAGGAAGTGTTGTCAAGACCAGGAAGTGTTGTCAAGACCAGGAAGTGTTGTCAAGTCCAGGAAGTGTTGTCAAGACCAGGAAGTGATGTCAACACCAGGAAGTGTTGTCAAGTCCAGGAAGTGTTGTCAAGACCAGGAAGTGTTGTCAAGACCAGGAATTGTTGTCAAGACCAGGAAGTGTTGTCAAGACCAGGAAGTGTTGTCAAGACCAGGAAGTGTTGTCAAGACCAGGAAGTGCTGTCAAGACCAGGAAGTGTTGTCAAGACCAGGAAGTGTTGTCAAGACCAGGAAGTGTTGTCAAGACCAGGAAGTGTTGTCAAGTCCAGGAAGTGTTGTCAAGACCAGGAAGTGTTGTCAAGACCAGGAAGTGTTGTCAAGTCCAGGAAGTGTTGTCAAGACCAGGAAGTGTTGTCAAGACCAGGAAGTGTTGTCAAGACCAGGAAGTGTTGTCAAGTCCAGGAAGTGTTGTCAAGACCAGGAAGTGTTGTCAAGACCAGGAAGTGTTGTCAAGACCAGGAAGTGTTGTCAAGTCCAGGAAGTGTTGTCAAGACCAGGAAGTGATGTCAACACCAGGAAGTGTTGTCAAGTCCAGGAAGTGTTGTCAAGACCAGGAAGTGTTGTCAAGACCAGGAAGTGTTGTCAAGACCAGGAAGTGTTGTCAAGACCAGGAAGTGTTGTCAAGACCAGGAAGTGTTGTCAAGACCAGGAAGTGCTGTCAAGACCAGGAAGTGTTGTCAAGACCAGGAAGTGTTGTCAAGACCAGGAAGTGTTGTCAAGACCAGGAAGTGTTGTCAAGTCCAGGAAGTGTTGTCAAGACCAGGAAGTGTTGTCAAGACCAGGTAGTGTTGTCAAGTCCAGGAAGTGTTGTCAAGACCAGGAAGTGTTGTCAAGTCCAGGAAGTGTTGTCAAGACCAGGAAGTGTTGTCAAGTCCAGGAAGTGTTGTCAAGACCAGGAAGTGTTGTCAAGACCAGGAAGTGTTGTCAAGACCAGAAAGTGTTGTCAAGACCAGGAATTGTTGTCAAGACCAGGAGGTGTTGTCAAGACCAGGAAGTGTTGTCAAGACCAGGAAGTGTTGTCAAGACCAGGAAGTGTTGTCAAGACCAGGAAGTGTTGTAAAGACCATAAAGTGTTGTCAAGACCATAAAGTGTTGTCAAGACCAGGAATTGTTGTCAAGACCAGGATGTGTTGTCAAGACCAGGAAGTGTTGTCAAGACCAGGAAGTGTTGTCAAGACCAGAAAATATTGTCAAGATCAGGAAGTGTTGTCAAGACCAGGAAGTGTTGTCAAGACCAGGAAGTGTTGTCAAGACCAGGAAGTGTTGTAAAGACCATAAAGTGTTGTCAAGACCATAAAGTGTTGTCAAGACCAGTTGTTTAATGGTTTGTTTGTTTGGTAGGCTGTAAGCGGGTGGGTAATGATATATGTCTTCGGAGGCTTCTTACTTTATTGTTAAGTCGTGGTGGGTACACAGGCTTGTGTGTTTGAGCCCATGGCCCGGGCAGGGCCATCCCACGAGGGAGAGCTAGGAGTAGGCCTTGTGTCTTCCTGCTAGGCCGCTGTGAGAGTTAGAGTGAGGCAAGGGCAGGCAGGCTGAAGTGGCAACGCCTGTAGGTGGCAGCACCAGCATGGCGCGAAAAAAACCATACCCCCGGCCGGGATTGAACCCGCGGTCATAGAGTCATTACGATTTCTTGAGTCATGGCGCGAAATATGAACTAAGCTGGCAGACAGCATGGGCTGTCTGTGCAGACAGTACAGGCTGTCTACATATGCTCGGCCACCTACCGCGCGTCGTCCCGACGCGACAATACTGGTGGTAAAAGAAACTCGGTCTCTCTCTCGTAGGAACAGGGCACAGAACACAAAATAAAACATATATATACATATTGACATGGAAAAAAAACTTCCTACAGGGAGGGAAGAAAAAACATGTGGGGTGGTCTAAACATCGTGGCCATAGGCAGTGAGCGTCGAATGGCATCACTGCACGCCTTCCTACGTCTGGACAGATACTGCAACACAGGAGACATCGCTGCGGCTGAGCTGTGACGTAACAGGGTACGGTCTCCTCTGGAACGGTGAAGCAGACATCGTAGGAGTCGCTGCAGGTTTCACTCAACCTGGGGCACAACCTGCTGGTGCCCTCGAGTGAGGCGTCGACAAAACTCGGCAACTTGGCAGGACTTCTGGCAAGTGACTCAGGAGGACACTTCTCGACTGGTACTGTCACTGGGCTGTCACTTCCGGCGAGCATGTAGCGAGTTGTGGCAGAGACGACTGGGCGAAACATCTGGGAGTCGTAACATCATACATCAGACTGCAGTGAAAGAGCTAGCAGTCAAAGTGACATCTTTTTGCAGGCTGCTCACTGAAGCTTGTGACACGAGGCTGACACAGCGCCTGCCGACAGTGGCTAACTGCGGCTTGGCGAGTGTCATTCTCTGGGCAGTTGGAGTTATAGCAGAGGTTAGTCTAAGCGTCCCCAGACTTGTTTCTCTACATATAACTGCACTCTGACTGTCTGGAGGTGAAGTGAAACAAATCTCGATGGGAATCGTAGCAGGTACGATTCTGCAGAACATCACGAGCGACGAGCATAAAAGCTTTCTGTACAAGAGGGCTCGGTCACTCGGGGCTGAGTAATTAGCTGTCAAACACACTGGTCACACGGGTGACTTAGCACAGTGGTGCTACTCAGGTCTGGCTCAGACCTCACTGGACACACGGAAACTTTACACACACCGCGGTACATGTGGTACAACATGGCTTAAACTAGCAAATGATGCTTTTCTGTGCATAAAACTGACGCTAAGACATATACTAAAATGTGAGAACACTGACTGAGAGGAATTAATTAACACACGACATATATTTTCTCTCAATCTTCTCGACAATACTGAAACAATTACAGAACACTCGATGGTGACATCATGTGATGTCAGGCGTGATGTCGCGAGGTGACGTCAGCAGACATCTCGAGGTGACGTCAGCAGCACTGTGTAGACAGCCTGTACTGTCTGCACAGACAGCCCATGCTGTCTGCCAGCTTAGTTCATATTTCGCGGCATTCAGTGCTGCCCTCTGTAGGCCTACCTAGGTCGGTGGGACACACAGTCCACCCTCTCTCACTCCCGCTTCGACCGACTTGAGGTACACAGGTACTCCCCCTCCACGGACTGGCTTGCGGTCACTTCCTCACACTGCCCGTTGTGTACTCACTCCTACCCGATTAAAGCCAATCTAGTCCACGGCCGTATCATTGCTACCTACGCTACCTTCATCGGCACTAAACCGCTGTTCAACAGTAAGAACAGCAATAACAGTGGTGGCAGCGGTGGGATACTGTAGCGTGAGACGCTGGGACGCCACTCACAATTCTCGAAGAAATTCGGCAAATTTCGGCTGGATCCTGCTTGTACCTGTGTCTGGATGCTCAAACGTGCAGACACGACATCAGGATAACTCGTTGAGAGATGGATGCTTCTTATGTAGGGTGATGAAGTGAAGGTGACTTCATACCTCTCCTTCCTCTCTCCAGGGTAAACACAACGCTGCGACCACCGCTGGTACCAATATAAAGGTACCAGCGGTGGTCGCAGCGTTGTGTTTACCCTGGAGAGAGGAAGGAGAGGTATGAAGTCACCTTCACTTCATCACCCTACATAAGAAGCATCCGTCTCTCAACGAGTTATCCTGATCCTGATTTATAACAAGGTTGTTTATTTGGTAGGCTGTAGAGCGGTGTTAATGATAAACGTCTTCGGAGGCTTCTTACTTTATTGTTAAGTAGTGGTGGGTTACACAGGCTTGTGTGTTTGTGCCCATGGCCCGGGCAGGGCCATGCCCACGAGAGAGAGCTGGGAGTACTTGTGTCTTGATGCCAGGCCGCTGTGTGAGTGAGGGTGAGGCACAAACACACAAGCCTGTGTAACCCACCACTACTTAACAATAAAGTAAGAAGCCTCCGAAGACGTTTATCATTAACACCGCTCTACAGCCTACCAAATAAACAACCTCGTTATAAATGGTGACAGCGTTGCTCCGCAGCAGTTGTGTTTGCCTGGAGAGAAGGAGGAAGAGGTATGAAGTCATCTTCACTTCATCACCCTACACAAGAAGCATCCGTCTCTCAACGAGTTATCCTGATGTCGTGTCTGCACGTTTGAGCATCCAGACACAGGTACTAGCAGGATCCAGCCGAAATTTGCCGAATTTCTTCGAGAATTGTGAGTGGCGTCCCAGCGTCTCACGCTACAGTGTCCCACGCTGTTTCTCAAGTCACGTGTTCAGCGTCACTTGTATGTTGCTGTTGTTGTTCAGCTCAGCACAGCTGTTTCAGCAAGCCAGAGGTGAGTCTTGTGGTGATTTCTGCGTCCAGTGTGAGCTTCTCCACGTGTTTGTGGGTGGGGGAGGAGAGGAGAGGAGAGGAAGTGGCTGTTCCTCACCTTGCCCATGCTCGCCCTCCTCACGCTCACCCGTCTACCATACACCACTCACCACTGCCCACTCCCTCTGCTGTGTTTTCTGCTGTTTTTCGTATGAATTCATTGCCAGTGCTGTGTATCCGAGTGCCCGAGGCCACTCGAAGCTACGTGGATTACGACGTCACGTGGGTGTGGGCGATCATGTAGACCTACAAAGCCACGTGAGTTACCAGATGTCCCAGGCCTCATGCTGTGGTCTGCTGCCCGCATCACATCGACGCCACCCACGATGCTGCCCGACTTCATGACGTCACGATGTCTGCTGACGTCACCTCACGATGTCTGCTGACGTACCTCGAGATGTCTGCTGACGTCACCTCACGATGTCTGCACCTCGAGATGTTTGCTGACGTCACACGATGTCTGCTGACGTCACGATGTCTGCTGACGTCACCTCACGATGTCTGCCTGACGTCACCTCGAGATGTCTGTTGACGTCACTGCTGCTGACATCACCTTGCGACATCACGCCTGACATCACATGATGTCACATCGAGTGTTCTAGTAATTATTTCAGGATTGTCGAGAACATTGAGAGAAGATATATGTCGTGTGTTAATTAATTCCTCTCAGTCAGTGTTCTCACATTTTAGTATGTCTTAGTTTTATGCGCAGAAAAGCATCATTTGCTAGTAAAGCCATGTTGTACCGTATGTACAGCGGTGTGTTTGTAAGTTTTCCGTGTGTCCAGTGAGGTCTGTGGTCAGACCCTTGAGTTGCACCACTGTGCTGTCACCCGCGTGTCCAGTGTTTGACAGCTGATTACTCAACCCCGAGTGACCGAGCCCTCTTGTACAGAAAGCTTTTATGCTCGTCGCTCGTGATGTTCTGTAGAATCGTACCTGCTACGATTCCCATCGAGATTTGTTTCACTTCACCTCCAGACCGTCAGAGTGCAGTTATATGTAGAGAAACAAGTCTGGGGACGCTTAGGCTAACCTCTGCTATAACTCCAACTGTCGAGAGATGATACTCGTCAAGCCGCAGCCAGGCCTGTCGGCAGGCGCTGTGTCAGCCTCGTGTCACAAGCTTCAGTGAGCAGCCTGCACAAAGATGTCGTCACTTTGACTGCTAGCTCTCTCACTGCAGTCTGGTGTATGATGTTACGACTCCCAGATGTTTCGCCCAGTCGTCTCTGCCACGACTCGCTCCACAACTCGCTCCACGCTCGCCGGCAGTGACAGACCAGCGACAGTACCAGTCGAGAAGTGTCCTCCTGAGTCGCTTGTCAGAAGTCCTGCCCAGTGGCCGAGTTTTGTCGACGCCTCACTCGAGGGCACCAGCATGTCGTGCCCCAGGTTGAGTGAAAACCTGCAGCGACTCCTACGATGTCTGCTTCACCGTTCCAGAGGAGACCGTACCCTGTTACGTCACAGCTCAGCCGCAGCGATGTCTCCCGTGTTGCAGTACCTGTCCAGACGCAGGAAGGCGTGCAGTGATGCCCTTCGACGCTCACTGCCTATGACCACGATGTTTAGCACACCCCACGTTTTTTTCTTCCCTCCCTGTAGGAAGTTTTTTTTTTCATGTCCATATGTATATATATGTTTTTATTTTGTGTTCTGTGCCCTGTTCCTACGAGAGAGAGACCGAGTTTCTTTTACTACCAGTATTGTCGCGTCGGGACGACGCGCGGTAGGTGGCCGAGCGTATGTAGACAGCCTGTACTGTCTGCACAGACAGCCCATGCTGTCTGCCAGCTTAGTTCATATTTCGCGGCATTCAGTGCTGCCCTCTGTAGGCCTACCTAGGTCGGTGGGACACACAGTCCACCCTCTCTCACTCCCGCTTCGACCGACTTGAGGTACACAGGTACTCCCCCTCCACGGACTGGCTTGCGGTCACTTCCTCACACTGCCCGTTGTGTACTCACTCCTACCCGATTAAAGCCAATCTAGTCCACGGCCGTATCATTGCTACCTACGCTACCTTCATCGGCACTAAACCGCTGTTCAACAGTAAGAACAGCAATAACAACTGTGACGTCAGCAGACATCTCGAGGTGACGTCAGGCAGACATTGTGACGTCATGAAGTCGGGCAGCATCGTCGGTGACGTCAATGTGATGTGGGCAGCAGACCACAGCATGTGGCCTGGGACATCTGGTAACTCGCGTAGCTTGTAGGTCCACGTGACATTGCCCACACCCAACGTGGCATCGCGATCCACATGGTGTCGTGATCTACGTGGCATGCTGATCCACGTAGCTTCGAGTGGCCTCGGGCACTCGGATACACAGCTCTGGCAATGAATTCACATGGAAAACAACAGAAAACACAGCAGAGGGAGTGGGCAGTGGTGAGTGGTGTATGGTAGGCTGGTGAGGTGTGAGAGTACAGCAGGGCGAGGCAAGGAGTGGCCACTTCCTCCTCCAACAAACACGTGGAGAACTCACACTGGACGCAGAAATTGCCACAAAACTCACCTCTGGCTTGCTGAAACAGCTGTGCTGAGCTGAACAACAACAGCAACATACAAGTGACGCTGAACACATGACTTGGGAAACAGCGTGGGACGCTGTAGCATGGGGTCACTGGGACGCCACTTACAATTCTCGAAGAAATTCGGTAAATTTCGGCTGGATCCTGCTTGTACTTGTGTCTGGATGCTCAAATGTGCAGACACGACATCAGGATAACACGCTGAGAGACGGATGTTTCTTGTATGGGATGATGAAGTGAAAATGACTTCATACCTCTTCCTTCCTCTCTCTGGGCAAACAACTGCTGCGACCATCGCTGCTACCAATGTTTAATGGTTTGTTTGTTTGGTAGGCTGTAAGCGGGTGGTTAATGATATATGTCTTCGGAGGCTTCTTACTTTATTGTTAAGTCGTGGTGGGTACACAGGCTTGTGTGTTTGAGCCCATGGCCCGGGCAGGGCCATCCCACGAGAGAGAGCTAGGAGTAGGCCTTGTGTCTTCCTGCTAGGCCGCTGTGAGAGTCAGAGTGAGGCAAGGGCAGGCAGGCTGAAGTGGCAACGCTTATAGGTGGCAGCACCAGCATGGCGCGAAATATGAACTAAGCTGGCAGACAGCATGGGCTGTCTGTGCAGACAGTACAGGCTGTCTATACAGTAAGTGTTGTCAAGACCAGGAAGTGTTGTCAAGACCATAAAGTGTTGTCAAGACCATAAAGTGTTGTCAAGACCATAAAGTGTTGTCAAGACCAGGAAGTGTTGTCAAGACCAGGAATTGTTGTCAAGACCAGGAAGTGTTGTCAAGACCAGGAAGTGTTGTCAAGATCAGTGTTGTCAAGACCAGTAAGTGTTGTAAAGACCAGGAAGTGTTGTCAAGACCATAAAGTGTTGTCAAGACCAGGAAGTGTTGTCAAGACCAGGAATTGTTGTCAAGACCAGGAAGTGTTGTCAAGACCAGGAAGTGTTGTCAAGATCAGTGTTGTCAAGACCAGTAAGTGTTGTAAAGACCAGGAAGTGTTGTCAAGACCAGGAAGTGTTGTCAAGACCAGAAAGTGTTGTCAGGAAACTCTTGAATATTTTATCATTTCTTGTTACTTCCTCTTTATCCCTGAATATTCGTCTTGCCCTCGCATCATTACTTCCTCTTTCTTCCTGGTTTTATCTCCTCTGTTTTCTCATTTTATTCTTTGTTCCATTATTTCCTCGATTTTTACCCTCTATCTTAATTTTTCTAAACTACCAACCTCCAGGTAGGTAAGTTCAGTGGGGTCGTTGCTGCAGTTTAGTAGAGTCGTCACTGCAGTTCAATGGGGTCGTCATTGCAGTTTAGTAGAGGCGTCACTGTAGATCAATAGGGTCATCTGTGCAGTTCAGTGGGTGGATTAATGTAGTTAAGTGAGGTCGTAACTAGTTAACATAAGGAAGGAGGAGCACTGCAGCATGGCTACTGGCCCATACTAGGCACGTCTATATCAAGCCCACTACCAAAAATATCTACCAAAACTGTTTTTAATGTTACTCGAGAAATAAAATTTGAAAAACCATGTTAACTCAAGGGCAAGTGATAAGTGTTTAAACCAAGAAGTTGAAGGAGACATTTATGCAACATATGGGAATCTTTACTGAGCAAAAATTTCGCCACACAGTGACTTCAGTCTAATACAAAGAACGGTGTAAGGAGAGGAGGAGTTTGAGGTAATCAGTCCCTCAGCCTGGAATCGATGTGTTCAGTTCACCAGTGTTTGTCGCATGCAAAGAGTACGTAACCTTTATTCGGCGCATGTACACACCCTATCTCCCCAACCAGCGAACTAGGGGACTGAGGGTTGACGATGGGGCCCCGTCGTTCAACCAGTACCCAGGTTCCAGCCAATAAGAAGATGGTTTTGGCAATCGCAGAGGTTATGTGGGTACCACTGCCCTTGTCATTCCCATTCTAGAGCTGGTTGAAGCACGGTCTGCTCTCTAGTGGCTTCTATTCTGCCTTGCTTACCGTGGAGTGCACTAATACCTATTGTTGTACGTAGTGTATATAGTGTACATACTTCTGTTCTAAATTGGTGAAGGATAATATAAGTCAAAAGTTTTTCTGCTGTGTTTATTTTGCTCCCTTTACACCCAAGATAACAGGCCTTTGGGACTCCTGGGTTGTAATAATGTTGAAGAAAGTACTTTCTTTAACATTGATGGACTGAACACATCGATTCCAGGCTGAGGGACTGATTACCTCAAACTACTACTCTCTTTATGCCTCTCTTCTTTGTATTGGAATGATGGAGCCACTGTGTGGTGAAAGGATTTCTCAAAAATGATTCCCATATATATGTTGCTCAAGCGTCTCCTGCATCAAGTACAAGTTCCTCTCAAATCCAACCTCTCTCACTCATGTAATTATCCACCTTATATATGAACCTGTTCAAGGTTTTAGCTTCACTGACTACCAGGCCGACTGTTCCACTCACCCTCTACTAAGTAGACTGTTCCACTCACCCTCTACTAGGTAGACTGTTCCACTCACCCTCTACTAGGTACACTGTTCCACTCACCCTCTACTAGGTAGACTGCTCCACTCACCCTCTACTCTACTAGGTAAACTGTTCCACTCACCCTCTACTAGGTAGACTGTTCCACTCACCCTCTACTAGGTAGACTGTTCCACTCACCCTCTACTAGGTAAACTGTTCCACTCACCCTCTACTAGGTAGACTGTCCCACACCCTCTACTAGGTAGACTGTTCCACTCACCCTCTACTAGGTAGAGTGTTCCACTCACCCTCTACTAGGTAGAGTGTTCCAGTCACCCTCTACTAGGTAGACTGTTCCACTCACCCTCTACTAGGTAGACTGTTCCACTCACCCTCTACTAGGTAGACTGTCCCACACCCTCTACTAGGTAGACTGTTCCACTCACCCTCTACTAGGTAGAGTGTTCCAGTCACCCTCTACTAGGTAGAGTGTTCCAGTCACCCTCTACTAGGTAGACTGTTCCACTCACCCTCTACTAGGTAGACTGTTCCACTCACCCTCTACTAGGTAGAGTGTTCCACTCACCCTCTACTAGGTAGACTGTTCCACTCACCCTCTACTAGGTAGAGTGTTCCAGTCACCCTCTACTAGGTAGAGTGTTCCACTCACCGTCTACTAGGTAGAGTGTTCCACTCACCCTCTACTAGGTAGAGTGTTCCAGTCACCCTCTACTAGGTAGAGTGTTCCACTCACCGTCTACTAGGTAGAGTGTTCCAGTCACCCTCTACTAGGTAGAGTGTTCCACTCACCGTCTACTAGGTAGAGTGTTCCACTCACCCTCTACTAGGTAGAGTGTTCCAGTCACCCTCTACTAGGTAGAGTGTTCCACTCACCGTCTACTAGGTAGAGTGTTCCACTCACCCTCTACTAGGTAGAGTGTTCCACTCACCGTCTACTAGGTAGAGTGTTCCACTCACCGTCTACTAGGTAGAGTGTTCCAGTCACCCTCTACTAGGTAGAGTGTTCCACTCACCGTCTACTAGGTAGAGTGTTCCACTCACCCTCTACTAGGTAGAGTGTTCCAGTCACCCTCTACTAGGTAGAGTGTTCCACTCACCGTCTACTAGGTAGAGTGTTCCACTCACCCTCTACTAGGTAGAGTGTTCCACTCACCGTCTACTAGGTAGAGTGTTCCACTCACCCTCTACTAGGTAGAGTGTTCCAGTCATCCATTATGGTGTTTAGTGAAGGTTCACCCAGCGCTGTCACACCCTCAAACACTATCTGATAAAGCGAGTTCTTCTTTATGGAACTAAAAATTGAAAAATTAATAATAACATTTTTTTATTTATTTTATAAAGAACATGAAACACTTAAACATGAAATTAATTCTATGTTAAGCAAAAATGAAATAAATAATCATTGATTCAAAGCTAATATGTGCACAGTGACGTAGTGGAGAAAGGTGCCGTGCTGATGTTCTGGCCACGTAGCTCGGAATGCTGGTTTGGAACACTGAGCCGTTGTTGATGTGGGGTGGTGGAGGGGGGTGGGGGTGGAGGGGGGTGGAGGGGGGTGGGGGGAGGGGGGTGGAGGGGGGGTGGGGGTGGAGGGGGGGTGGAGGGGGGTCACAAGTGGATGTGACTGTTGAAGCAGAAGAGTCACCAACACGAGTAGAAATTCTGACGAACGGAGGTTGACTGATCCTCTGACCACCACAACACTTGTGAAGCAGTTAATTCGCCAGTAAGCAACTACCGTGAAACATTGGTGGAGTTGTAACTGGGAGAAGACCGCTTGAATGGTGTGTAGGTGACTGGAAGGAGGACCGGTGTAGATAGAGATGTCAAAGTGACGTCTCTGATCTTGTAAAGATTAAGGCTGCCCTTCTATATCTCGCCTTCTATATCTTTTTTCCTCAGTGCAAAACGAGGGAAAGAATTGAGTATTTAAACTTGGCTGACCGGCATCCAAACACCAGCTACTGCCAGACGTGCAACTAGCGAAGTGAAATTCTCATCTTTACTGGCGTTCATCTGTACTGACAGTAGCATCATATCTGTAACATCATCATATCACCTGTACCAGTGCTAACGAGAGGGAAACACGGGAGACATCGTCAAATCAACAGTACAAAACTCCAAGGATATAGGACGGTTATCCCTCAGTGCCAGTCGTGGGAAAGTGAATAGTTAAACAGTCAAGGTTAATGTTTTAGTAGCTGACCTATATTCAGCTGACCAGTGTACAGTAAGAGAATCATAGCAGAAAACGCCAAATATATCTGTAAACTCAAGGAAAGTCAGGTTGTAGGTGGCGTTTACTTCCCTCAGTGTTTTAAAAATGGCTGAGTCGGCAGACCAGGTCAGGCAGTCAACACGACACAACCCCCAGATAAATGGAATTGTGGGGGATTTGGAAGGATAAAACCATTGATTAAACCTTTCTGGTCTACTAGAATGGAAAGGAGTTAGAAGTTAATAGGTGAAGCTGGACTGTGAAGTGAGGTGGGAAGGGAAGTGTGTAATAAGGGGTTAACTGTAAGGGGTTTGTGAAGTTAAGGGAAAAGTGAGCAGTGAAGAGAGTTTTGAAGAAGAAAATTTACTAGTAATTCAGTGGTGATTGCTAAAGCAGATACTAAGTGAACTAGGGACTGGAAAAGAGAAATAAATATTATTGTATATGAGTAAAAGAGCGAAGAGTGAAAATGGCAGGCATTAGGGGGGTACAGGCTGCCATAATTATATTTATCTTTCTTCTTCAATTCCATGAAGAAATCAGTCATGGAGGCTGGAAAAGGTGAATGGAGTAACAGCGCCCTGGACAGTAAAAGCCCAACAGTTGCCATCCTACCAGAAAAGTAAATGCAACACCACATACCCAACAAAAACAGTGGCACACAGCTCTTATTGTAGCGCTCTTAAGTGGTGATATCCAAATTAATCCAGGACCTCAAACTATTGTGCAGAGGCAAAACAGACAGATAAATGACGGTGATAATGATGGTCTAGTAGCTAGGAATGATAACCTTAACTCCATATGTAATGCATACATAGGTCAATATGAGACAGTACATCCATTATTATCTCAAACACTACCAAACAGGTGCATACACTGTACTAAAGTACGCATGAAAAACAGAAAAGATACCTTATGTAAAATGTGTAAGGGGTGGGTGCATGATGGATGTATGTACAATTATAGCAACGGTGCCAGAATTCATTTTGTGTGTAACAAATGCACTTTGGCGCAGTTACCCTTTAGCAGTGATGACATTGATTTACCTAATTTTAATACATATGACCCATTGCCATATATTGATGATTATGATTGTTTTATGAAAACAGGCCTTCACTTTATTCATGTCAACGCAAGATCACTTCTTCCTAAATTGGCAGAGACTAGGATTCTAGTTAACAAAATTAGGGCGGCAGTTATAACCATCTCTGAATCCTGGTTGGATGATACGGTGACTGACGACGAGGTCAAAATAGAAGGTTACAATATAAAACGCTTAGATAGGAACAGAAAGGGTGGTGGAGTATGTGCCTACATTAGAAATAACTTAGCTTATAACCCAAGACCTGATTTAAAT
Organism: Cherax quadricarinatus; assembly: GCF_038502225.1. NCBI lineage: Eukaryota > Metazoa > Arthropoda > Malacostraca > Decapoda > Parastacidae > Cherax > Cherax quadricarinatus. The sequence goes on along the minus strand of NC_091355.1, from coordinate 22,902,879 downwards.
AACAGTAAACTGGAGATTCTATGGTTTGAAGTGCTGCTTCCTAAGACCAAACCCATCTTAGTAGGAACTAGTTACCGCCCTCCTACCTAGGACCAGTTCTTAGAAAACTTTTCCAGAGTCTTGTCCGGAGTTGAAAACAATTGCGAGACAATAATACTGGGCGACTTCAATATCTGTTTTCAGCAGCAAAATAACGGGCTATGCAAAAGGTATAAGCAAATTCTAGGTTTAAATAGTTACACTCAACTAATTAATACACCAACCCGGATCACACAGTTCTCAGCCACCCTAATTGACCACATACTTTGTAACCGCTCTGAGAACATTAGTCAGTCAGGCGTCATTACCACAGGTCTTAGTGATCATTTCATCATTTACTGCACCAGGAAAATCACTAGGGAGAGGATAGGCCTACACAGGACAATAAAAATGAGGTCAACAGAAACTACAGTAAAGAAACACTGGTAAATAGGCTACACAATTGTGACTGGACAGAGATAACAAGTTGCACGGACGTAAACGATGCCTGGGAAAAATTCAGAAGTGTTCACTACCATCCTTGATAATATTGCACCAGTTAAAGAAGTTAGGATTAAACGAAGAACTGAACCCTGGATGAATACTGAGATATTAGATAATATGAAATTCAGAGACCAGCTGCTAAAAAGATTTAAAGCAAACAGACAGGATATTGCAGCACTAAATGAATTCCAAAGGTGAGGAACAGAGTACAGAGACTTATAAAAGGAGCAAATGCAAAGCACTATTGCTCAAAAATTGAAGAGTATAAGCATAACCCCAGAAAGCTCTGGCAACAACTAAAACAGTTGGGGTATAGCCATAAGCCAGTAGATAGGTCTAACATAGTACTCACTATCGATAATGAGGTATGCCACGAAACATCTAAGGTGGCAAATTGCTTTAATTTCTACTACACATCTGTTGCATCAACACTAGTAAGTAAACTACCAGCTGCATCAAATACCTTTAACACAGACTCTGATAAGTTTTAAACATACTATACCAATAAAGGGGTAACTCCAAACAGTTGTCAACTAGTAAGTGTATCTCATGACTTTATTCAAAAAGAACTAAGCAAGTTAAACCCAACTAAGAGCACAGGCCCTGATAACATCCCGTCTAAGTTCCTAAAAGATGGTGCTTCTGAACTGTCAATCCTTATTGCTCACATAATAAATCTATCAATCACCACTAATACCGTACCGGAGGGGTTCAAGGAGGCCAGAGTTACTCCTATCTTCAAGAAAAATAGTAGGTCTGATGTAAGCAACTATAGGCCTGTTAGTATACTCAGTATAATATCCAAAATTCTAGAGAGGGCGGTGTACTCTCAAGTAGTTAAGTACCTTAATGACAACAACATTCTCCAAAGCTATCAATCGGGCTTTAGAAGATCCTACTCAACCGACACCTCCCTAATTAATCTGATGGATTACCTGAGAACTGAAATGTCAAAGGGGAACCTCATAGGTAAGGTAACCTTAGACCTGCAAAAGGCCTTCGATACTGTCACCCAAAATATATTATGTAAGAAACTTCAAGCTATCGGTATAGTTTCCATAGACTGGTTTAAGTCCTACCTTAGCAACAGGAGACAAATTGTCAAAATCAACAAAACGGAATCAGAACCCCTGCCAATAGCATGTGGAGTTCCCCTAGGAATTATTCTGGGTCCGTTATTATTCTTATGTTATGTCAATGACATGCCTATCAGTGTCAGGTGCAAACTCCTACTGTATGCAGATGACAGTGCTCTGTTAGTGTCAGGTAAAGACCCACAAGATAGAGCTAATGTTTTAACACTGGAACTGGAGTCCTGCAACAAATGGTTAGTAGACAAACTATCATTACACCTCGGGAAAACTGAAGCCATTCTCTTTGGCACAAAACATAAACTGAGAAGGGTAAATAATTTTAATGTTCAGTGTAATGGGGAGCCCATCACTTTGGTTTCTTCAGTAAAATATCTGGGAATCCCCATGACCCATGCATGTCAGAAGAATTGATAGGGAACAGTGTAGTAAAGAAAGCGAATTGCCAGACTGAAGTTCCTGTATAGACAAGCACAGTGTCTACCTACTGAGGCTCGCAGGACCCTATGTCTAGCCCTTATACAATGCCATATGGATTACGCTTGCTCTTCATGGTACTCTGCCTTGACAAAAAAACTGAAAGATAGACTGCAAATCACCCAGAACAAAATCGTAAGATTCATCCTGGGGCTGGGACCAAGAGAACATGTAGGCCAGGATGAATTACAGCAGTTGGATATGCTGAATGTTGAAGACAGAGTAAAACAACTGAAGCTAAATCATGTTTATAAAATTGCTCACAAACAGTGTCCAGAATATCTTGCTGTCAATTTTGTCAAGGTTGGGAGCCAAAGCAATCATAGTACTAGGGGGAGAGAGCACAACTTTGTAGTACCAACAGTCATTGGCCAGGCTTCAAACACCTTTTATTGTACAGCAATAGAGGAATGGAACAGACTACCCACACATGTCAAAGCCAGTCATAGCATGAACCAGGTCAAGAAGAGTGCCGAAAGGTGTCTGATGAATGTAGCTACAGAAAGGGAGGGGAATGATTTTCTATTTTTTAGCTAACATACGTGTAAATTTTACCTTATTCCTAGTAATGACCCTCGTATTGTAGATAGTCTTAATGACCCTCGTGTAGTAGATAGTCTTTTTAGCATGATAATAAGATGTTATCTTCATTACAGAATAATAAGAAAATATTATAATCTTTATATTATAATAATAAGGTAAAAGGACCCCAATGGAAATAAGTCACTCTGACTTTTTTGGGTTATCCTAGGTTCTCTACACATATGCTGCTATGTATGATAATTCTATGTAACTGTATTTGTGTATACCTGAATAAACTTACTTGCCTCTGTCGAATGACCCAAGTCGACAATCAAGGCTAAAAGAAAGAACACACAAAGTTACACACCAGTCTAGAAATTACTCACACGATAGTCGTACTGATTTTAAAAGAACTAGTGATGATTAACAGATGACAACACTACATAAGTCAAATCAAAGCAGGAATATATTGGAGTCTAAAACCCTCAACAAAAGTGAAGTTCTTATTGAAACCAACTTTATCAAAAACATAATAATTTAGAAAGGAGTTGAACGAATACTTACAGATTTAATGCAAGCCGCAAGTCAAGTGACTGACCAGCGGTCGGAGACACCCTCGTCACCTGCCACTGGTGCAGAGGGGGAGGGAAGGGGGGGTAGCGGGAACTATGCATCCTCCCTAGCCGAACGAGCAGACTACTCAACAAACTACCACCATATCCACTACTCCTATCTAATGAACTCTCCACTCACAACTTTCGTCTATCCTTTCTGAATCTAAACTTATCCAACTGAGGTCGTGACTGAAGGGTCGTCAGAGTTTAGTCGGGTCATCGCTGAAGTTCAGCGAGGTCATCACGGGTGTATACAGGTCATCACAAAAGTTCGTTGGGGTCTACATTGTACTTTAGGGAGATCGTCACAGAAGTACGATAAAGTCGTTACTGTATTTCAATGGGGTCGTTACTGTAGTTCAAAGGGTTGTCACTAGTTCAGTGGGATCGTCGCCGTAGTTAAGTGGGGTCGTCATAGCTCAGTGAAGCCGTCACTGTAGTTCAGTGGTGTGGTCACAGATAGCAGGTTAGTCACTGTAGATCAGTGAAGTCGTCATTGTTCAGTAGGGTCGTCACTGTTAGCGAGGTCGTCAATGAATTTCAGTGCAGTCACTCTTCAATGAGGTAGTCACTATAGTTCAGTGGGGGCCGTCACTGTTCACTAGGGTCGTTACTGTTCAGTGAGATCGTCATTGTAGTTCAGCGGCATCGTCACTGTAGTTCAGTGGAGTCGTCACTGTAGATCAGTGGAGTCGTCACTGTAGATCAGTGGGGTCGTCACTGTAGATCAGTGGGGTCGTCACTGCAGTTCAATGAAGTCATCACTTTTCAGAGGTGTCATCAATGTTGCTCACTGGGGTCGTTACTAATCTATGGGGTCGTCACTGTTCAGTGGAGTCGATACTGTACAACATCGGGGTCGATACTGCTGATTGGGGTCGTCACTCTTCAGTGAGGTCGTTATTATAGTTTAGTGGGGCGGTCACTAGTTCAATTGAGTCGTCACTGTAGTTCAGTGGGGTCGTAATGTTGCTCAGTGAAGTCGTCATGGTAGATCAGTGGAGTCGTCACTGTAATTCATTGGGATCGTCATTTTAGTTCTCTGGAGTCGTCACTGTTTATTGGGATTATCACTGATGTCTGCAGGGTCGTAGCTGTTAGCCACACTTCATTCTGGTCGTCACTGTTGCTCGGTAGGGTCGTCACTGATGTTAGCGTGGTCTTCACTGTAGTTCACCAAGGTTTTCGCTGTTGTTCAGTTAGGTCGTCACTTTTTAGTCGGGTCGTCAATTTTCAGTTGACTCGTCTTTGTTCAGTAAGTCGTCAGTATTCTTCAGAAAGGCCGTTGATGTTCATTGGGGTCATCACTGCTCAGTGAGGTCGTCACTATTCAGTGTGGTCGTCACTGTTCAAAGCATTCATCACAGTTCAGTGGGGCTGTAACTGTTCAGTGATGTAAATATTGTTCAGAGGGTCGTCACCGTTCATTGGGGTCGTCACTGTTCAGTAGGCTCGTGAGGGTTCAGTGAGGTCGTCAATATTGTTCAGAGGGTCGTTGCTGTTTATTACAACCCAGGAACAATAAGGCCTGTTATCCTGGGTGTAAAGGGAAGCAAGGAGCCGAACAAACACAGCTGAATGACTTTGAATTATATTTTCCTTCACCAAGTGCGATTATAAGTATTTACAAGTATGTACTCTATAACAGTTGGAAATGTATGTATACAACACGGTAAAACCAAGGCAAAGACACAGCCTGGAGACAGAATGGACAACCGTGTTCAACCAGCAGCTGGGTGAAAATGACAAGGGTGAGAATGTGAGTGGTGTCCACGTCAATTCCACAATTGCCAGTTCCACAATATGATTGGCTGAACCTGGGTGCTGATTTGACGATGGGGCCCAAAAATCATCAAACCCTTAGCGACCTGGTTCGCTGGTTGGGAGGTAGCCTTTATGAGTGTGTTCACTTGCTTGGAATAAAGGGTACATACTCTTTGCATGCAACACTGTTTAATGGGATCGTCACTGTTCGGTGAGGTGGTCATGGTTCAGTGGAGTTTCACTGTTGCTCGGTGGGGCCCCCTCAATGTTCAGTAAGATCGTCACTGTTGATAAGTGTGGTCGTCACTGTTCAGTGAGGTCGTCACTTGTCAATGGGGTCGTCACTTGGCAGTGGGGTCGTCACTGTTCATTGGACTCGTCACTATTGATCAGTGAGATCGTAACTGTTGTTCAGTGAGGTCACTGTTCATCGTGGTCGTCACTGTTTATCAGTGGAGTCACTGTTGCTCAGTGGGGCAGTCAACGTTCAGTAGAGTCTTCAGTGTTGCTCAGTGAGGTCGTCACTGTTGATCAGTGAATTCGTCACTGTTCAGTGGAGGTCGTCACTGTCGTTTAATGGGGTCGTTTAATGGGGTTGCTTACTGGGGTTTGGGGTTGTTTAGTGGTGTCGTCATTGTTCAGAGGGGTTGTCAATGTTCAGTAGGTGGGGTCATCACTGTTGTTCAGTGGGATTTTCATTATTCAGTGAGGTCACTGTTGCTCAGTGAGGGTCGTCACTGTTCAGTGGAGTCGTCACTCTTCAATGGGACCCCTCACTGTTCAGTGGAGTAGTTACTATTCCTCAGTGAAATCGTTACCGTTGATCAGTGAGGTCGCCACTATTACTCTGTAGGGTCGTCACTGTTGATTAGTGAGGTCGCCGCTGCTCAGTGGGGTTGTACTCTTCAGTGGGATCGTCACTGTTCACTGGAGTCGTCAGTGTTGCTCTCTGAGGTAGTCAGTTGTTCAGTGGAGGTCGTCACTGTTCAGTGGGGTCATCACTGTTCAGTGGAGGTCGTCACTGTTGTTCAGAGGGGTCGTCAAATTTCAGTAAGTGGGATCGTCACTGTTCACTGAGGTCCTCAATGTTATTTAATGGGGTCGTTTAGAAGGATCTCTTTCAGGAAATTAGTGGTGTGATCTTTGTTGTTCAGAGGGGTGGTCAGTGTTCAGTAGGTGGGGTCGTCACTGTTGTTCAGTGGGATTTTCATTATTCAGTGAGGTCACTGTTGCTCAGTGGGGGTTGTCACTGTTCAGTAGATTCGCCACTATTGCTCAGTGAGGTCGTCACCGTTGTTCAGTGAAGTCGTCACTGTTGTTCATCGTGGTCGTCGCTGTTACTCTGTGAGGTCATCACTGTTGATCAGTGAGGTCACTGTTGCTCTATGGGGTTGTCACTGATGATCATTGAGGTCACTGTTGCTCAATGGGGTCGTCACTGTTGCTCAATAGAGCCGTCATTGTTCAGTGAGGTCGTCACTGTTCAGTGGAGGCCTTCACTGTTCATTAATAGGGTCGTATATTGGAGTCGCTTACTAGGGTTGTTTAATGGGGTCGTCATGTTTAGAGGGGTCCTCAATGTTCAGAACGAGAGGTCGTCATTGCTGTTCAGTGGGATCGTCATTGTTCAGTGAGGTCATTATTTCTCAGTGGGGTCGTCACTGTTCAGTGGGGTCGTCACTGTTTTTCAGTGGGGTTGTCACTGTTGATCATTGAGGTCACTGTTGCTCATTGGGGTCGTCACTGCTCAGTGGAAGTCTTCACTGTTGTTTAATGGGGTCATTTAATTGGGTCGCATCCTGGGGTTTAGTTGTGTCGCCATTGTTGTTCAGAGGGGTCGTCAGTGTTCAGTAGGTGGGGTCGTCACTTTTGTTCAGTGGGATCGTCATTATTCATTGATGTCACTGTTGCTCAGTGGGGGTTGTCACTGCTCAGTGAAGTCACTGTTGCTCAGTGAGGTCGTCGCTGTTCAGTGGGCCCCGTCACTGTTCCCTGAGGTCATCACTATTGATATGAGGGGCATTTACTTTTCAGTGGAGTCGTCGCTATTGCTCAGTGAGGTCATCGTTGTCCCGCGAGGTCGACTTTTGTTCATCGTGGTCGTCACTGTTGCTCAATGGGGTAGTCACCGTTGATCAATGTGGTCACTGTTGCTCAGTGGTGTCGTCACTGTTCAGTGGAGGTCGTCACTGTTGTGTAATGGTGCCCTTAGTGGGGTCGCTTACTGGGTTTGTTTATTGTCGTCATTCTTCTTCAGAGGGGTCGTTAATGTTCTGTAGTTGGGGTCTTCGCTGTTCAGTATGGTCGTCACTGTTGATCAGTGAGTTCGTCACTGTTCAGTATGGTCGTCACTGTTGCTCAGTGAGTTCGTCACCGTTCAGTGTGGTTGTCTCTGTTTTGTGATTGTCGTCACTGTTGTTCAATGGGGGACGTTTAGTGGGGTCGCTTACTTGGGTTGTTTAGTGGTGCAGTCATTGTTGTTTAGTGAGATCATCACTGTTCAGTTGGGTCGTCACTGTTCAGTGGTGTCGTCAATGTTGTTCAGCGGTGTTGTCACTGTTCAATGGGGTCGTTACTGTTCAGTAGGAGTCGTCATTGTTCATTGGGGTCGTCACTGTTCAGTGAATGCCGTCACTGTTGCTTGGTGGGGGTCATCACTGTTGATCAGTGGGGTCGTTACTGTTGTTCAGGAAGGTCATCACTGTTCATTGGTGTCAATGTTGTTCAGTGGGGTCGTCACGGTTGGTCAGCGAGGTAACTGTTCAGTGAGGTCGTCACTGTTCAGTGAGGTAGTTACTGTTCAGTGGGATCGTTACTGTTGTACAGTGGGGTCGTCACTGTTTAGTTAGATCGTCACTGCTATATGGGGTTGTCACTGTTAAGTGAGGTCGTTACTGTTTCGAAGGGTCATGGTTGTTGTTCAGTGGGGTGGTTACTGATGTTCAGTAGGGTCGTCACTTCCATTCAAGGTCCTCTTCCTCTTAATCGATCCTTCCCTCTCCTTTGTCACTTCTTCCTTCTCCACCATCCCCTCCTGGGCCTTCTGGTCCTCCTGGTCCTCCTGGTCCTCCTGGTCCTCCTGGTCTTCCTGGTCCTCCTCCTTTAAGAAGGCGAGGATGAAAGAGGAGACAGTAAAAAAGACATTAAGACAAAAACTTTGGTAGAGTTTTTCTTCATTATATAGAATGTGAGACTGAATTAAAAAAAAAAAACATTTTTGAAATACGGAACTTAGTAGTTGAACGTTGGTGTTGGTTAGGTAGATGGTAGGTTAGGTGGTTGGTTGGTTAGGTGGTTGGTTGGTTAGGTGGTTGGTTGGTTAGGTGGTTGATTGGTTAGGTGGTTGGTAGGTTAGGTAGTTGGTAGGTTAGGTGGTTGATTGGTTAGGTGGTTGGTTGGTTAGGTGGTTGGTTGGGTAAGTGGTGGATGGTTAGGTTGGTGGTTAAGGGGTTGTGTGTGTGTGTGTGTGTGTGTGTGTGTGTGTGTGTGTGTGTGTGTGTGTGTGTGTGTGTGTGTGTGTGTGTATGTGTGTGTGTGTATGTGTGTGTGTGTGTGTGTGTGTGTACTCACCTAATTGTGGTTGCAGGAGTCGATTCACAGCTCCTGGCCCCGCCTCTTTACTGGCCTCTACTAGGTCACTCCCTGCTCTGTGAGATTCATCATACCTCTTCTCATGGCTATGTATGGATACTGCCTCCACTGCCTCGCTTTCCAGACTATTCCACTTGCTAACAACTCTGTGACTGAAGAAATAATTTCTAAAATCTCTGTGACTCATATGAGCTTTCAACTTCCAATTGTGACCCCATGTTGCTGTGCCCCATCTCTGGAACATCTTATCTCTGTCCACCTTAGCAATTCTTCCCAGTATTTTATGTTATCATGTCCTCCCCATTCCTCCTGTTCTTTAGTGTAGTCAGGTTAATTTCCCTTAACCTCTCCTCGCTGGACATGCGCCTTAGCTCCGGAACTAGTCTCGCTGCAAACCTTTGCACTTTTTCTAATTTGCTGACCTACTTGTCTAGGTGTGGGTTCCAAGTTGGTGCTGCATACTCCAGTATCGGCCTGATGTACACGATGTACTGAGTCCTGAACGACTCCTCATTGAGGTGTCGGAAAGCTATTCATAGGTTTGCTAATCGCCCATATTCTGCAGCAGTTATTTGGCTGATGTGCTCCTCAGGAGATATGTTCGGTATTACACTCACCCCAAGATCCTTTTCCTTTAGTTCGGTTTGTAGTCTTTGGCCTCCCTAGGCCGTATTATGTCTGCAGTCTTCTTTGCCCTTCTTCTATCTTTATGACTTTGCACTTGGCATGTTTAACTTCAGGAGCCAGTTGCTAGACCAGGCCTGTCCAGATCCTCTTACAGTCCTGCCTGGTCCTCCTCCGAATGAATTCTCCTCATTAACTTCACATCATCTGTAAACAGGGACACTTCTGAGCCTATTCCTTCCGTCATGTCATTCACATACACCAGAAACAACACCGGTCCTAGAACTGACCCCTGTGGAACCCAGCTCATCACAGGCGACCACTCCGACACCTCGTCGCATACTATGACTCGCTGTTGCCTTCCTGTCAGGTAATCTCTGATCCACTGCAGAGCCTTCCCTGTTACCCCTACCTGGTTCTCCAGCTTTTACACTAATCTCCTTTGTGGAACTGTGTCAAAAACCTTTTTACAATCCAAGAAAATGCAAACTACCCACCCCTCTCTCTCTCTTGTCTTATTGCTGTCGCCTTGTCATAGAGTTCCAAGAGGTTTGTGAAACAGGATTTTCTATTCTTGAATCCGTGCTGGTTGTCGCAGAAAAGCTCATTCCTTTCTAGGTGCTCCACCACTCTTCTACTGATAATTACCAAGATTTGCATGCTGTGCATGCCAGTGATAGTGGTCGGTAATTTAATGATGCATGTCTGTCTCCTTTTTAAAAAACTGGGACTGCATTTGCTGTCTTTAATACCTCAGATAACCTGGAGTTTACCTGGAGAGAGTTCCGGGGGTCAACGCCCCCGCGGCCCGGTCTGTGACCAGGCCTCCTGATGGATCAGAGCCTGATCAATCAGGCTGTTGCTGCTGACTGCACGCAAACCAACGTACAAGCCACAGCCCGGCTGATCAGGAACTGACTTTAGGTGCTTGTCCAGTGCCAGCTTGAAGACTGCCAGGGGTCTGTTGGTAATCCCCCTTATGTGTGCTGGGAGGCAGTTGAACAGTCTCGGGCCCCTGACACTTATTGTATGGTCTCTTAACGTGCTAGTGACACCCCTGCTTTTCATTGGGGGGATGGTGCATCGTCTGCCAAGTCTTTTGCTTTCGTAGTGAGTGATTTTCGTGTGCAAGTTCGGTACTAGTCCCTCTAGGATTTTCCAGGTGTATATAATCATGTATCTCTCCCTCCTGCGTTCCAGGGAATACAGGTTTAGGAACCTCAAGCGCTCCCAGTAATTGAGGTGTTTTATCTCCGTTATGCGCGCCGTGAAAGTCCTCTGTACATTTTCTAGGTCGGCAATTTCACCTGCCTTGAAAGGTGCTGTTAGTGTGCAGCAATATTCCAGCCTAGATAGAACAAGTGACCTGAAGAGTGTCATCATGGGCTTGGCCTTCCTAGTTTTGAAGGTTCTCATTAGCCATCCTGTCATTTTTCTAGCAGATGCGATTGATACAATGTTATGGTCCTTGAAGGTGAGATCCTCCGACATGATCACTCCCAGGTCTTTGACGTTGGTGTTTCGCTCTATTTTGTGGCCAGAATTTATTTTGTACTCTGATGAAGATTTAATTTCCTCATGTTTACCATATATGAGTAATTGAATTTTCTCATCGTTGAACTTCATATTGTTTTCTGCAGCCCACTGAAAGATTTGGTTGATGTCCGCCTGGAGCCTTGCAGTGTCTGCAATGGAAGACACTGTCATGCAGATTCGGGTGTCATCTGCAAAGGAAGACACGGTGCTGTGGCTGACATCCTTGTCTATGTCGGATATGAGGATGAGGAACAAGATGGGAGCGAGTACTGTGCCTTGTGGAACAGAGCTTTTCACCGTAGCTGCCTCGGACTTTACTCTGTTGACGACTACTCTCTGTGTTCTGTTAGTGAGGAAATTATAGATCCATCGACCGACTTTTCCTGTTATTCCTTTAGCACGCATTTTGTGCGCTATTACGCCATGGTCACACTTGTCGAAGGCTTTTGCAAAGTCTGTATATAATACATCTGCATTCTTTTTGTCTTCTAGTGCATTTAGGACCTTGTCGTAGTGATCCAATAGTTGAGACAGACTATCGAAACTATTGTTTCGATAGATATGTTGAAGATTGTTGTTAGTAGTACAAAAAGTGCCTCAACTCCGTCTATCAGGACCCACCGAGAGATGTTTTCAGGCCCCCATCACCTTTGAGGTATCAAGTTCACTTAGCAGCCTCTTCACCTCCTCCTCGGTTGTGTGTATTGTGTCCAGCACTTGATGGAGTACCTCACCACACCGTGGCTGTGGAGTTCAGTGGTCACCTGCGGTCATCCTGCCTAAACTGTTGGGAGTTAGCGTGGGCTGTAGTGTTTTAGAATCTCAGGTTCAAGTGTTGAAGAAGGAGATTCTACTTCTTCAGGAGGAAAATAGGAAGCTGAAGCTTCGTATAGATGAGTTTGGGAGTGAGTGTGAGAAGGATTTCGCTGGTAAGGAGGAAATGGTCACCAGCAGTGATAGTGGCAGCCGCTTTAAGTGGCAAGTGGTTCACAGTTCAGGAAGAAGGAAGATGAGGAGAGTTAATAGAGAAGATGTGAAGGTAGGAAATCGATTCTTTGTTCTCCAAGACGAGTGTACTTCAGTGGTTAGTGGGGTTGAAGGTACCACTGATTCCCCTGCTAATCAAGGCAAGAACATTTTAATAGTAGGTGATTCTCAGGTAAGATATATGGACCGTGCATTTTGTAAGAGAGGCATAAAGGTCAGACATAGAGTGTGCCTTCCTGGAGCTGGTGTTGGTGACATAGTCAGCAGGATGGATAATATTATGGCAGGTAATGGGAACAAGCCCATTATCTGTCTTAATGATGGGGGTAATGACATTGGGAAGGGCAGGAGAGAGGAGCTGCTGGATAAGTACAGGTCAGCCATAGAAGTAGTTAGGTCTAAGGGATGGATCCCAGTCATATGTAGCATCTTGCCTAGAAAGGGAGTGGGCAATGAATGGATGTCTAGGGCAATTGGTATAAATTGCTGCTAGACAGGTACTGCAAGTAACTTGCAATCCCATTCATTGATAACTGGGACCTATTCTTTGGCAAACGTGATATGTATGCAAGGGATGGGGTTCATCTCTCTGGGGATGGAGTGGTTGCATTAGCCATTTCAATTGAGAGGGTAACTGATGACTTGTCTAGGAATTTAAACTGATAGATTATAAAGGTATGGAGGTTTGTGGGAGACAATCAGACTGCTGTACTAGGATTAAAAACAGCAGTTATTACCGGGATACCTCAGGGATATGTTTAAAAGACAGTATTCAAAATAAAGTTGCTAGTAATGGCAAATCAATTGATCAACAAACAAAGAGAGATAGTAGAGGGCAACGAGTGACTAGCTCCCTTAATTAAGGTTTAGTATACAAATAGTAGGAGTCTAAGAAATAAGATAGATGAGCTAAGATTACTTGCAAGTGTAGGTAATATAGATATTATTGGTATAACAGAGACCTGGTTCAACCTGAAAGACAGAGAAATGCCTTCTGAATGCAACATACAGGGTTAAAAGCTATTCCACACAAATAGGGTCAACAGGAAGGGTGGTAGTGTGGCGATGTATGTCAGAGAAAATTTAAATTCTTGTCTTAGACATGATATAAGATTAGATAAGATAAGATAAGATAAGATTTCGTTCGGATTTTTAACCCCGGGGGGTTAGTCACCCAGGATAACCCAAGAAAGTCAGTGCGTCATCGAGGACTGTCTAACTTATTTCCATTGGGGTCCTTAATCTTGTACCCCAGGATGCGACCCACACCAGTCGACTAACACCCAGGTACCTATTTGCTGCTAGGTTAACAGGACAACAGGTGTAAGGAAACGTGTCGGAATGTTTCCACCCGCCGGGAATCGAACCCGGGCCCTCCGTGTGTGAAGCGGGAGCTTTAGCCACCAGGCCACTGGGCCAGAATCTGTTTGGCTACAGTTTCTCGAAGGACATGACAAATTAATTTTGGGCCCCCAAACGTTGATAGGGAGTGCAGTAAGCTGTTATGGGACGAAATTCATAAGGCATCTAGATTTGAAAATGTTGTGATAATGGGAGATTTTAACTTTAGACAAATTGATTTGAACAATATGACAGGAAATCTTGAGTCTAGTGACTTTCTTGATACGGTTCAGGATTGCTTTTTAGAACAGGTTGTGACAGAACCAACTAGAGGAAACAATCTGCTTGACTTGGTTTTTGCCAACAAAGATTCACTAATTAATAATCTTGAGGTTAATGATGAGCTTGGGGAAAATGATCACAAATCACTTAGTTTCAATATATCATGGAATTACCCAGATAACTGCAATCAAATCTCTGTCCCAGATTTTCGCTTGGCCGACTTCATGGGACTGAAAAATTACCTGAGTGGGCTAAATTGGGATGTCCTGACTATGGGTCAGGTAGGTGATCTTGGTTGCCAATATGACGTTTTTCAGAGTATAGTTCTAGCTGCCCAGACAACTTTTGTTCCGAGTAGGGAAATTAGATCTAACAAAAATGATCCCAAATGGATGAATAATGGATTAAAACATCTCATTGGTCAAAAGAGAGGCATATATAGGCGTATCAAAAGAGATGGGCAGTTAAGAAATCAATATATTCAATTAAAGAGAGAAATAAAAAAAAAGGAATAAGAAAAGCAAAAAGGGATTATGAGGCTCTGGTCGCAAGGGATTCAATGACTAACCCAAAAGGGTTCTTTCAGGTATACAGAAGTAAGATTAGGGACAAGATTGGCCCACTTAAGAGTAACTCTGGTCAGGTCACTGACAGTGATAAGGATATGTGTGAAATTCTCAATACCTACTTCCTCTCAGTTTTCACCCAGGAAAATACTAGCGATATTTCTGAAATAATAGATTATGTAGAACAGGATGATAATAAACTATATACGATTGTGGTAACTAGTGACATGGTCCTCGGACAAATAGAGAAACTAAAACCTAACAAATCCCCAGGTCCTGATGAACTGTTTGCAAGAGTGTTAAAGGAATGTAAAGAGGAACTTAGCATACCTTTGGCTAATCTTTTTAACATATCACTACAAACTGGCATAGTGCCTGATAAGTGGAGAATGGTAAATGTAATACCTATTTACAAGGCAGGTGACATTTCCTTGGCTTCGAACTATAGACCAATAAGCCTTACCTCCGTAGTGGGAAAATTTATTGAATCAATAATTGCCAAAGTAATTCGTAGCCATCTTGACAGGCACAGACTGATTAATGATTCTCAACACGGTTTTACAAAGGGGCATTTCTGTCTTACGAATTTACTAACTTTTTTCACTAAGGTGTTTGAGGAGGTAGATCATGGTAATGAATATGATATTGTGTATATGGACTTCATTAAGGCTTTCGATAGAGTTCCACATCAGAGACTATTGAGGAAACTTGAGGCACACGGAATAGGAGAAATTTTTTCCTGGGTAGAGAGGCATGGCTGACAAATTGACAGCAGAGAGTTTGCATAAATGGAGAGAAATCAGAATGGGGGCACGTCACAAGCGGTGTTCCTCAGGGGTCAGTGTTGGGCCAGTTGTTGTTCACAATTTACATAAACGACATAGATGAGGGAATAAATAGCGACATAAGCAAATTTGCTGATGACACCAAAATAGGCCGTCCAATTCATTCTAATGAGGACATTAGAGCACTCCAGGATGATTTGAATAGACTGATGCAATGGTCGGAGAAGTGGCAGATGCAGTTTAATATTGACAAATTCATAGTTCTAAATGTTGGACAGGTAAATAACCATGCCACATGTAAACTAAATAATGTAGATCTTAATACTACTGGTTGCAAAAAGGATTTAGGAGTTCTGGTTAGCAGTAACCTAAAACAAAGACAACAGTGCATTAGTGTTCGCAATAAAACTAACAGAATTCTTGGCTTCATATCAAGAAGTATAAATAATAGAAGTCCTCAAGTTGTTCTTCAACTCTATATATCCTTGGTTAGGCCTCATTTAGACTATGCTGCTCAGTTCTGGTCACTGTATTACAGAATGGATATAAATGCTCTGGAAAACGTACAGAGGATGATGACAAAGATGATCCCATGTATCAGAAATCTTCAATATGAGGATAGACTAAGGGCCCTGAATTTGCACTCTCTTGAAAGGCGAGGAATTAGTGGGAATATGATCGAGGTGTATAAATGGAAAACAGTAATAAATAAAGGAGGTGTAAATAGCGTGCTGAAAATTTCCAGCCAAGACAGGACTCGCAGCAATGGTTTCAAGTTGGAACAATTCAGATTCAGGAAGAATATAGGAAAGCACTGGCTTGGTAATAGAGTTGTGGATGAGTGGAGCAATCTCCCGAGTACAGTTATTGAGGTTAGATAAATACATGAGTGGGTGTGGGTGGGTGTGAGTTGGACCTGACTAGATTGTGCTGCTGGGTCTGGTGCAGTACTCCATCCTTGAGTGGAGGTGACCAGACTGTGTGGGTCATTGGGCTAATCCAGGGGGTGTCATTGGTCTAATCCGGGGGGGATGGACACGGACCCACTCTGCATGGATCAGTAGGCATGTTGCAGTGTTCCTTCTTTCTTATGTTCTTATGTTCTTACTGTGAATACTTCCTTAAATCTCATTTTGAGCTCCTCACATACTTCTCGATCATTTCTTGTCAGCTTCCCTCCTTTCTTCAGCTTGATTACCTGGTCCTTCACTGTTGTTTACCTCCTGATGAGGCTTTACAACAGCTTTAGTCGGACTTGGCTTTTGCTGCTATGTCACTGGTCCTCTAGCCTTACCTGTCCATTTTCATTTCTAGCCCTTCAACTACTCTCCTTATTCTTCTGGGACTTATGCCTCCTATACTTCTTCCATTCTTTATTGCACTTGGCTTTGGCCTCTCTACACTTCTGAGTTAACCAGGGGCTCTTTCTGGCCTTCTCTTTATGTCAGTTGCCATTGGATACAAACCTGCTGCCTTACAAATTGTTGTAACATATTCCATCTTCTCATTTACTGGCTTCATCACCAGTTTTCTGTCCCACTGAACTTCATACAGAAATTTCCTCATACCTTTGTAGTCCCATCTCTTGTAGTTTGGCTTCATTCGCCATGCCCTTCCTGCTTCTTTTTCTGCTTGCAGCTCTACCATGCAATCAAAGCACAGAACCATGTGATCGCTAGCTCCAAGGGGCCTTTCGTATGTGATGTCCTCAATATCTGCACTACTCAAGGTGAATGCTAGGCCCAGTCTTGCTGGTTCATCCTCTCCCCTCTCTCTCTGGTAGTGTCCCTTACGTGTTGGTACATGAGGTTTTCCTGTACCGCCTTCATCCATGTTTCTGGGCCCCATGTGGCTCCAGGTTCTCCCAGTCGATTTCCTTGTGATTGAAGTCACAAATAATCAGCAACTTTGCCCTGCTCGAATGAGCTCTTCTGACCACTCCAGCCCCTGTGTCAACCATTGCTCAATTACTCTCATCATACTCTTGCCTTGGCCTCCTTCTGTTCTATGATGGGCTATACATCATTGCAATTACCACCTTGGGACCTTCAGACTGAAGTGTTCCTATTATGTGGTCTCTTGCTTCTCCTCTGTCTTCTCTCTCCAGCTCATCAAAATCCTATCTGCTTTTTATGAGCAGTGCCACTCCTCCACCCCCTCTGTTCCTTTTGTATTTCCTCAGGATCTGATATCCTATTGGAAAGATTGCATCTGTTATCATTTCTGTGAGCTTCGTTTCCGAGAGAGCTATGATGTCCAGTGATGCCTCTTTGACACATTCGAGCCACTCCTTCCACTTATTCATTATTCCTGGAGTTTACCTGGAGAGAGTTCCGGGGGTCAACGCCCAAGCGGCCCGGTCTGTGACCAGGCCTCCTGGTGGATAAGCCCCTGATCAACCAGGCTGTTGCTGCTGGCTGCACGCAAACCAACGTACGAGCCACAGCCCGGCTGATCAGGAACTGACTTTAGGTGCTTGTCCAGTGCCAGCTTGAAGACTGCCAGGGGTCTGTTGGTAATCCCCCTTATGTGTGCTGGGAGGCAGTTGAACAGTCTCGGGCCCCTGACACTTATTGTATGGTCTCTTAACGTGCTAGTGACACCCCTGCTTTTCATTGGGGGGATGGTGCATCGTCTGCCAAGTCTTTTGCTTTCGTAGTGAGTGATTTTCGTGTGCAAGTTCGGTACTAGTCCCTCTAGGATTTTCCAGGTGTATATAATCATGTATCTCTCCCTCCTGCGTTCCAGGGAATACAGGTTTAGAAACCTCAAGCGCTCCCAGTAATTGAGGTGTTTTATGTCCGTTATGCGCGCCGTGAAAGTTCTCTGTACATTTTCTAGGTCGGCAATTTCACCTGCCTTGAAAGGTGCTGTTAGAGTGCAGCAATATTCCAGCCTAGATAGAACAAGTGACCTGAAGAGTGTCATCATGGGCTTGGCCTCCCTAGTTTTGAAGGTTCTCATTATCCATCCTGTCATTTTTCTAGCAGATGCGATTGATACAATGTTATGGTCCTTGAAGGTGAGATCCTCCGACATAATCACTCCCAGGTCTTTGACGTTGGTGTTTCGCTCTATTTTGTGGCCAGAATTTGTTTTGTACTCTGATGAAGATTTAATTTCCTCATGTTTACCATATCTGAGTAATTGAAATTTCTCATCGTTGAACTTCATATTGTTTTCCGCAGCCCACTGAAAGATTTGGTTGATGTCCGCCTGGAGCCTTGCAGTGTCTGCAATGGAAGACACTGTCATGCAGATTCGGGTGTCATCTGCAAAGGAAGACACGGTGCTGTCGCTGACATCCTTGTCTATGTCGGATACGAGGATGAGGAACAAGATGGGAGCTAGTACTGTGCCTTGTGGAACAGAGCTTTTCACCGTAGCTGCCTCGGACTTTACTCTGTTGACGACTACTCTCTGTGTTCTGTTAGTGAGGAAATTATAGATCCATCGACCGACTTTTCCTGTTATTCCTTTAGCACGCATTTTGTGCGCTATTACGCCATGGTCACACTTGTCGAAGGCTTTTGCAAAGTCTGTATATATTACATCTGCATTCTTTTTGTCTTCTAGTGCATTTAGAACCTTGTCGTAGTGATCCAATAGTTGAGACAGACAGGAGCGACCTGTTCTAAACCCATGTTGCCCTGGGTTGTGTAACTGATGGGTTTCTAGATGGGTGGTGATCTTGCTTCTTAGGACCCTTTCAAAGATTTTTATGATATGGGATGTTAGTGCTATTGGTCTGTAGTTCTTTGCTATTGCTTTACTGCCCCCTTTGTGGAGTGGGGCTATGTCTGTTGTTTTTAGTAACTGAGGGACGACCCCCGTGTCCATGCTCCCTCTCCATAGGATGGAAAAGGCTCGTGATAGGGGCTTCTTGCAGTTCTTGATGAACACAGAGTTCCATGAGTCTGGCCCTGGGGCAGAGTGCATGGGCATGTCATTTATCGCCTGTTCGAAGTCATTTGGCGTCAGGATAACATCGGATAGGCTTGTGTTAATCAAATTTTGTGGCTCTCTCATAAAAAAATTCATTTTGATCTTCGACTCTCAGTCTGGTTAGCGGCTAGCTAAAAACTGAGTCATATTGGGACTTGAGTAGCTCACTCATTTCCTTGCTGTCATCTGTGTAGGACCCATCTTGTTTAAGTAGAGGCCCAATACTGGACGTTATTCTCGATTTTGATTTGGCATAGGAGAAGAAATACTTTGGGTTTCTTTCGATTTCATTTATGGCTTTTAGTTCTTCCCGCGATTCCTGACTCCTAAAGGATTCTTTTAGCTTAAGTTCGATGCTTGCTATTTCTCTGACCAGTGTCTCCCTACGCATTTCAGATATATTGACCTCTTTTAGCCGCTCTGTTATTCTTTTCCGTCGCCTGTAAAGGGAGCGCCTGTCTCTTTCTATTTTACATCTACTCCTCCTTTTTCTTAGAGGAATAAGCCTTGTGCATACATCGAGTGCCACCGAGTTAATCTGTTCTAGGCATAAGTTGGGGTCTGTGTTGCTTAGTGTATCTTCCCAGCTTATATCGGTTAGGACTTGGTTTACTTGGTCCCACTTTATGTTTTTGTTATTGAAGTTGAATTTGGTGAATGCTCCCTCGTGACTAGTCTCATTTTGTCGGTCTGGGGCTCCACGCATACATGTCTGAACCTCAATTATGTTGTGATCTGAGTATATTGTTTTTGATATGGTGACATTTCTTATCAGATCATCATTGTTAGTGAAGATGAGGTCTAGTGTATTCTCCGGTCTAGTAGGCTCTATTATTTGCTGGTTTAAATTGAATTTTGTGCAGAGATTTAAAAGCTCGTGTGAGTGTGAGTTTTCATCAGAGCTGCCTCCTGGTGTTATTACTGCAACAATATTATTTGCTATATTCCTCCATTTTAGGTGCCTTAAGTTGAAATCCCCCAGGAGCAAGATGTTGGGTGCAGGAGCTGGAAGATTTTCCAGACAATGGTCAATTTTTAACAGCTGTTCCTGGAATTGCTGGGATGTTGCATCTGGAGGCTTGTAGACTACCACAATGACTAGGTTTTGGTTCTCGACCTTTACTGCTAAAACTTCCACTACATCATTTGAGGCATTAAGCAGTTCTGTGCAAACAAGTGACTCTGCAATGTACAGGCCAACCCCCCTCCCCCCCTTTTGCCTGTTCACTCTGTCACATCTGTATAGGTTGTAACCTGGGATCCATATTTCGTTGTCCAAGTGATCCTTTATGTGGGTCTCAGTGAAAGCCGCGAACATTGCCTTTGCCTCTGCAAGCAGTCCACGGATGAAAGGTATTTTGTTGTTTGTTGCTGGCTTTAGACCCTGTATATTTGCAAAGAAGAATGTTATCGGACTGGTGGTATTGTTGGTACTGGGGGGGGATTTTTTTTCCGGCATTAGTATCTGTATCTGTTGGTTTGGAGTGGAGGCCATCGACTGTGGTTCCACTCCAGGAATGACTGGATTTGGTGTACGATTTCTGCCATTTCCTGCCAGTTTTTTTTCCTTCCTGGCACTAAAAAACCTCTCCCTCTTGAGTGGCTGTGGCTACCCAGGTTTTCCCATGGCCTGGATGTTTTGTATCTTTTTGTCCCCTTTAGATGGTATGCCTGGCAATTTAAGTTATAGCACAGTCTTTCCTGTACTGAAGAGGTACACATTTCAGGGTGAAAAAGCTTACAGGAAGGGAGTTTGCATTTTCCTGTTGTCATATGGGCATGGCATTTTCTAGGGTGGTCATAGTTGCATGTCCCATCTGTTTTTCCAGATTTCCCATGCCAGCAGATACCAAGTGCATAGTATGTGCACAGGCTTGGTTTCCGTTTGCCTTGGGTTTCTGTGACTGTATTCCCTGTTGGTGCATGTTTCCCTGTCTTACTTCTATCATCCCTAGCACCAACAATGGAGCTCCCACCAGTTGTTTTTGGTAATTTATCCTCAGTATTGCTATTGGAGTCCTCTTGTTTGCTATTTCCTGCGGTATTTCTAGTTTGCAATATTGGTTTTATCTTATCTTTGACTACACTTGTTTCCCTACTATGGCTCCTGTCCCCTATGAGGTCATTTATATGTATTCCTTCCTGCGTATAATTCCCGACTACCTGGACAAAATCTCCAGCTTCACCATTACTGTCTCCCAGGACAGCACCTCCAGCTTCACCATTACTGTCTCCCAGGACAGTATCTCCAGCTTCACCATTACTGTCTCCCAGGACAGTATCTCCAGCTTCACCATTTCTGTCTCCCAGGACAGCACCTCCAGCTTCACCATTTCTGTCTCCCAGGACAGCACCTCCCGCTTCACCATTACTGTCTCCCAGGACAGCACTATCAGCCCCACATTTACTGACTACCAGGACATCACCTCCAGCCTTACAGTTTGTGACTACATGGCCAGTATCAAGGGCAGTACCATTCAGCCCAGACTTTTTATGTTCCCATCTGTTGTAGAAAGCTTCCAGGTTGTCTATGAAAGCAGCTTTGATGTTGTCCTCTTTTAATACCCTTGTGATTTTAGTCCACAGATTTTCCTCATTTGGGCATACCTAAAAACACTTCTCTGTTTTAATACTGCTTGTAGCTAGTTCTGGGATATCTGCACAAGGGGCGTGACACCAATTTCCACAAAAATGACAATTTATCCATGTGGAAACCCGTTTGTTTGACTGACCACAGACTACACACAGCTTCATAATGATTTGAATGGTTGATTTACTGCAATTCTACTAGCAACCTCTTGAATATTCTATTAATAACCTCCTTAAATGAAGCTCTAGCTATTTGTATTTCTGTTTCTAACTGTTTCTAACAGAATTTTTGTACCATTCCTTCGGTTTCCTCTCCAACACTGTGTTCTGGGGGGTTTGTGAGGATTGGGCACCTGGCAGTGTGCTGTGGGATTCTACAGCGTATAATGGGGTGGGGGCTGTAAATGTGGATAGTGGTTTATGTTGGGATAACGTGTGTGTGTGTGTGTGTGTGTGTGTGTGTGTGTGTGTGTGCGTGTGTGTATTTTGTTTAAGTGTTGAGTGTGTCCAGTGTACTCCCCCTGCGTTTGGATGCAGAGAGTTGAGAGAGGCAGAGAGAAAAGTGGGGTATAACTGAGTATACCTGGAAAGGGCTTCGGGAGTCAACGCCCCTGCGGCCCGGTCTGAGACCAGGCTTCGTGATGGAGCAGGGTCTGCTTGTCAATCAGGCTGTTACTGCTGGCCACACGCAAACTGACAGGCGAATCACTGCCCAGCTGGTCAGGCACTAACTTTAGGTGCATGTCCTGCACCTTCTTGAAGACAGCCAGGAGTCTATTGGCAATCCCCCTTATGTATGCTGGGAGGCAGCTGAACAGTCTTGTGCCCCTGGCACTTATTGTGTTGTCTCTCACTGTACTCGTGGGACCCCTGCTTTTCATTGGGAGAATGCTGCATTTCCTGCTGAGTCTTTTGCTTTCATGGGGAGTGGTTTTCGTGTGCAGGTTTGGTACCAATCCCTCTAAGATTTTCCAAGTGTATATTATCATCTATCTCACCTGCATCCCAGGGAATACAAATCAAGGTACTTCAACCGTTCCCAGTAATTTAGGTGCCTTATCGTACTTACGTGTGCCGTGAAGGTTCTTTGTACACTCTCCAGGTCAGCAATTTCGCCTGCCTTGAAGGCGGCAGTTAGTGTACGGCAGTATTCCCACCTAGAGAGAACAAACAATTTGAAGAGAATCATCATGGGCTTGGCGTCCCTAGTTTTGAAGGTTTTCATTATCCATCCTATCATTTTCCTAGCCAATGCGGTACATACATTGATGTGTTCTTTGAAGGTGAGATTCTCAGACATTATTCCCAGGTCCTTTTCATTACTTTTTTGCTTTATTGTATGGTTAGAATTTTTTGAATACCCTGATACGTTTTTAATTTCCTCAAGTTTTCCATATCTGAGTAGCTGAAAATTCTCTTCATTGAACTTCACATTGCTTTGAGTGACCCATTTGAAGATTTGGTTGATGTCCGCTTGGAATTTTGTGGTGTCTTCGATGGAGGTCACTGTCACGGCAATTTGGGTGTCAACTGTAAAAGAAGTGGAGTTATGGCTTACATCTCTGTGTCAGATATGAGGATGAGGAACAAGATGGGAGCGAGTACTGTGCCTTGTGGAACAGAGCTTTTCACCGTAGCCGCCTCAGACTTTACTCTGTTGACTATTACTCTTTGTGTTCTATTTGTTAGGCAGTTATAGATCCATCTATCAACTTTTCCTGTTATTCCTTTATCCGGCATTTTGTGTGCTGTTACACCATGGTTACACTTGTCAAAGGCTTTCGCAAAGTCTGTGCATATACTACGTCTGCATTTTGTTTATCCTCTATAGCATCCACGACCTTGTCTTAGTTGTCCAGTAGCTGGTACAGACAGGAGCGACCTGCTCTAAACCCGTGTTGCCCTGGGTTGTGTAACTGATGGGTACCTATGCGCTTGGCGATCTTCCTTCCTAGAAAAGATTTTTATGATATAGGATGTTAGTGCTATCGGTCTGTAGTTCTTTGCAATTGCTTTGCTGCCACCTTTGTGGAGTGGGGCTATGTCTGTTGTTTTTAGTGAGTGTGGGATGACCCATGTGTCCATTCTGCCTCTCCATCGAATGCTGAAGGCACGTGACAGGGGCTTCGTGCAGTTCTTAATGAACACGGAGTTCCACGAGTTGGGGCCCGGGGCAGAGTGTATGGGCATGCCATTTGCTGACATTTCAAAATCTTGTGGTGTTAGGATAATATCAGTGATTTTTGAGATGACCGAATTTTGGGTCTTGATCATAAAGAATAACAAAAAAAGGCACAATACCGTGACTGGAACGATACACAAATAACCCGCACATAGAAGAGAGGAGCTTACGACGATGTTTCGGTCCGACTTGGACCATTTACAAAGTCACACTTTGTAAATGGTCCAAGTCGGACCGAAACGTCGTCGTAAGCTCCTCTCTTCTATGTGTGGGTTATTTGTGGATCATAAAGAATTCATTTACATTGTTGACCCTTAATCTAGGTAACAGCTCGCTGAATACTGAGTCGTATTGGGACTTCAGTATCTCACTCTGCGTATGTCCCATCCCGCTTGAGCAGGGGCCCAACACTGAAATATTGCAATATTGAAATATTGAAATATTGAAATCCCAGTACGACTCTGTTTAGTGAACCACTAATCGGTCTGAGGATCGATGATCCAAATGATTTCTTCATGAATGAGCCTCAAAACTCCATAAATGTATGCCAGATTTCCGATAGATTTCGAAAAAGCCATTGACAATATGCCCATGCACTCAGCCCCGGGCCCAGACTCGTGGAACTCTGTTTTCATTAAGAACTGCAAGAAACCCCTCTCGCATGCCCTAAGTACACTATGGAGGAGGAGCTTGGACAGGGGTGAAATTCCACAGTCACTTAAAACAACGGATATAGCCCCACTCCATAAAGGTGGCAGCAAAGCATTAGCTAAGAACTATAGACCAATAGCTCTGACGTCCCACATCATAAAAATCTTTGAAAGAGTGCTAAGAAGCAGGATTGCAAATCACCTGGATTCCCAACATCTGCACAAGCCAGGGCAACATGGGTTCAAGGCAGGTCGCTCCTGCCTCTCACAACTACTGCATCACTATGACATGGTCTTGGATGCACTGGAAGAAAATCAGAATGCAGATGTAATATACACAGACTTTGCAAAAGCATTTGACAAATGCGACCATGGCGTAATAGCTCATAAAATACGTGCTAAAGGAATAACTGGGAAAGTGGGAAGATGGATCTTCAACTTCCTAACAAATCGAACACAAAGAGTAGTGGTCAACAGAGTTAAATCGGAGGCTGCCCTAGTGAAGAGCTATGTTCCACAAGGCACAGTACTCGCCTCCATCTTATTCCTCATCCTCATATCAGACATAGACAGAGATATACATCACAGCACCGTATCATCCTTTGCGGATGATACTAGGATCTGCATGAGGCTGTCATCTGCTGAGGACGCGGTTAACCTCCAAGAAGATATAAACAAAGTTTTCCAGTGGGCAACGGTAAACAATATGATGTTCAATGAGGACAAATTCCAACTACTCCGTTATGGAAAACTGGAGGAGATAATAACTAGAACAGAGTATACTACAGACTCTGACCATACAATAGAGAGGGAAAAATAATGTAAGGGACCTGGGAGTAGTAATGTCTGAGGATCTCACTTTCAAGGATCACAACAGTGCCACGATCGCACGTGCAAAGAAAATGATAGGATGGATAATGAGAACGTTCAAAAAGAGAGATGCCAAGCCAATGATGATCCTTTTCAAATCACTTGTTCTCTCTAGGCTGGAATACTGCTGTTCATTAACATCTTCATTCAAAGCAGGTGAAATCGAAGATCTAGAGAGTGTACAGAGATCCTTTACTGCACGTATAAGTTCTGTCAAGCACCTTAACTACTGGGAACTCTTGGAAGCACTTGACTTGTACTCATTGAAACGCAGGAGAGAGAGATATATCATAATCTACACTTGGGAAATCCTGGAATGAATGGTCCCAAATCTGCACACAGAAATCACTCCCTACGAAAGTAAAAGACTGGGCAGGCGATGCAAAATGCCCCCAATTAAAAGTAGGGGCGCCATTGGTACACTAAGAGAAAACACCATAAGTGTCCGGGGCCCAAGACTGTTCAACAGCCTCCTATCAAGCATTAGGGAAATTACCAATAAACCCCTGGCTGCCTTCAAGAGAGAGCTGGACAGATACCTAAAGTCAGTGCCGGATCAGCCGGGCTGTGGCTCGTACGTTGGACTGTGTGCGGCCAGCAGTAACAGCCTAGTTGATCAGGCCCTGATCCACCTGGAGGCCTGGTCATGAACCTGGCCGCGGGGGCGTTGAACCCCGGAATAACCTCCAGGTAACCTCCAGGTATTAGATTTGGCATAAGAGAAGTATTTTGGTTTTTATTCAGTTTCTTTTATGGCTCTTTGTACTTCCTCAGATTCTTGTCTTCTGTAAGGAGAGAAGGAGGTAGAGAGAGAGAGAGAGAGGAAGAGTGAGGTAGAGTGGCAAGTAGAAGAAAAGAGGAGAAGGGGGTTGAGGGGGAATCCCTGAGGGGGGTGGAGGGGTGACCGTGTGGTTGGTCAAGTATGGGTTGAAGGAGGGGAGACCTGAGGGACGGAAGGGACTTTTTCCTTGTACTCACCTAGTTGAGGTTGCAGGGGTCGAGTCCCAGCTCCTGGCCCCGGTCTTTGTGTGTCTGTGTATGTGTGTGACGGGGGTGCAAAAGTAATATAATAATAATATCTTTATTTACTATAAGTACATGTACAAGATCATAGATGACGTCAGTGACATACTACCATATAGAAAGCCCCTTGTTATGACGTGCATTTCGGGCAAACTAGGTCAATTTTGCCCCAGGATGCGACCCACACCAGTCCAATAACACCCAGGTACCCATTTTACATATGGGTGAACACGGACAACTGGTGTAAAGAAACACGTCCAATGTTTCCACCCCTTCACCGAGAATCGAACCTGGACATCCACCGTGTGAAGAGAGGAAGGGAGAGAGGATGTGTCAGGTCAGTTTTCACAAGGTGTGAAACCATATCTGTATCCCTTTGTGCATATGTACGTGTGGGTGCATGTGTACGTGTGGGTGCATGTGTACGTGTGGGTGCATGTGTACGTGTGGGTGCATGTGTACGTGTGGGTGCATGTGTACATGTGGGTGCATGTGTACGTGTGGGTGCATGTGTACGTGTGGGTGCATGTGTACGTGTGGGTGCATGTGTATGTGTGGGTGCATGTGTACGTGTGGGTGCATGTGTACGTGTGGGTGCATGTGTACGTGTGGGTGCATGTGTACGTGTGGGTGCATGTGTACGTGGGTGCATGTGTACGTGTGGGTGCATGTGTACGTGTGGGTGCATGTGTACGTGTGGGTGCATGTGTACGTGTGGGTGCATGTGTACGTGTGGGTGCATGTGTACGTGTGGGTGCATGTGTACGTGTGGGTGCATGTGTACGTGTGGGTGCATGTGTACGTGTGGGTGCATGTGTACGTGTGGGTGCATGTGTACGTGTGGGTGCATGTGTACGTGTGGGTGCATGTGTACGTGTGGGTGCATGTGTATGTGTGGGTGCATGTGTACGTGTGGGTGCATGTGTACGTGTGGGTGCATGTGTACGTGTGGGTGCATGTGTATGTGTGGGTGCATGTGTACGTGTGGGTGCATGTGTATGTGTGGGTGTATGTGTACGTGTGGGTGCATGTGTACGTGTGGGTGCATGTGTACGTGGGTGCATGTGTACGTGTGGGTGCATGTGTACGTGTGGGTGCATGTGTACGTGTGGGTGCATGTGTACGTGTGGGTGCATGTGTACGTGTGGGTGCATGTGTACGTGTGGGTGCATGTGTACGTGTGGGTGCATGTGTACGTGTGGGTGCATGTGTACGTGTGGGTGCATGTGTACGTGGGTGCATGTGTACGTGTGGGTGCATGTGTACGTGTGGGTGCATGTGTACGTGTGGGTGCATGTGTACGTGTGGGTGCATGTGTACGTGTGGGTGCATGTGTACGTGTGGGTGCATGTGTACGTGTGGGTGCATGTGTACGTGTGGGTGCATGTGTACGTGTGGGTGCATGTGTACGTGTGGGTGCATGTGTACGTGTGGGTGCATGTGTACGTGGGTGCATGTGTACGTGTGGGTGCATGTGTACGTGTTGGTGCATGTGTACGTGTGGGTGCATGTGTACGTGGGTGCATATGTACGTGTGGGTGCATGTGTACGTGGGTGCGTGAGTGCGCATTTATGTTTATGTGTGTATGTATGTGTATGTACGTATGTGTGTACTCACCTCACTTAGTTGTGGTTGAAGGGGTCGACAGCTCCTGGCCCCGCCTCTTCACTGGTAGCTACTAGGTCACTCTCCCTGGTCCATGAGCGTTATCATAACCCTTCTTAAAACTATGTATGGATTTTGCCTGTGTGTGTGTGTACTTAACTATATGTACTCGCATGTGGCTGCAGGGGTCGAGAGTGATGTGCCACAGCTCGGTGTTACAGTATTACTGTGTGTATTATAAGGTGTAGTAGTGGGTTACTGTGTGTAGTGGTAAGTTACAGGGTGTAGTAGTGGGTTGCTGTGAGTAGTGGTAAGTTACAGGGTGTAGTAGTGGGTTACTGTGTGTAGTGGTAAGTTACAGGGTGTAGTAGTGGGTTACTGTGTGTAGTGGTAAGTTACAGGGTGTAGTAGTGGGTTACTGTGTGTAGTGGTAAGTTACAGGGTGTAGTAGTGGGTTACTGTGTGTAGTGGTAAGTTACAGGGTGTAGTAGTGGGTTACTGTGTGTAGTGGTAAGTTACAGGGTGTTTACCTGGAGTTTACCTGGAGAGAGTTCCGGGGGTCAAAGAGCATGCGGCCCGGTCTGTGACCAGGCCTCCTGGTGGATCAGAGCCTGATCAACCAGGCTGTTGCTGCTGGCTGCACGCAAACCAACGTACGAGCCACAGCCCGGCTGATCAGGAACTGACTTTAGGTGCTTGTCCAGTGCCAGCTTGAAGAATGCCAGGGGTCTGTTGGTAATCCCCCTTATGTGTGCTGGGAGGCAGTTGAACAGTCTCGGGCCCCTGACACTTATTGTATGGTCTCTTAACGTGCTAGTGACACCCCTGCTTTTCATTGGGGGGATGGTGCATCGTCTGCCAAGTCTTTTGCTTTCGTAGTGAGTGATTTTCGTGTGCAAGTTCGGTACTAGTCCCTCTAGGATTTTCCAGGTGTATATAATCATGTATCTCTCCCTCCTGCGTTCCAGGGAATACAGGTAACAAGTGGCGTTCCACAGGGATCAGTCTTGGGCCCGTTGTTGTTTATAATATATATCAATGATCTTGATGAAGGAATTACTAGTGATATGAGCAAATTCGCCGATGACACGAAGATAGGTAGGATAATTGATTCAAACGTAGATGTTAGGGAACTTCAGGAGGATTTAGACAAACTCTACTCTTGGTCAGAAAAGTGGCAGATGCAGTTCAATGTAGATAAATGCAAGGTTCTGAAGCTCGGGAGTGTCCATAACCCTAGTACTTATAAGTTAAATGATGTAGAACTTAGCCATACAGATTGCGAAAAGGACTTGGGGGTTATGGTAAGCAGCAACCTTAAACCAAGACAGCAATGCCTAAGCGTACGTAATAAGGCAAATAGATTACTGGGATTTATATCAAGAAGTGTAAGCAACAGAAGTCCAGAGGTCATACTGCAGCTTTATACATCATTAGTAAGGCCTCACCTAGATTATGCAGCTCAATTCTGGTCTCCATACTACAGAATGGACATAAATTCGTTAGAAAACATTCAGCGTAGGATGACTAAATTAATACATAGCATTAGAAATCTTCCTTATGAAGAAAGATTGAAGACTCTTAAGTTACATTCACTTGTTAGACGAAGAATGAGGGGAGACCTGATCGAAGTGTATAAGTGGAAGATAGGTATAAATAAAGGGGATATTAACAAGGTCTTGAGGATATCTCTCCAAGAGAGAACCCGCAGTAATGGATTTAAATTAGATAAGTTTAGATTTAGAAAGGACATAGGAAAGTATTGGTTTGGAAATAGGGTAGTTGATGAGTGGAACAGTCTACCTAGTTGGGTTATTGAGGCTAGGACTTTGGGTAGTTTCAAATTTAGGTTGGATAAGTACATGAGTGGGAGGGGTTGGATTTGAGAGGGACTTGCACATCGGAGCTGTTTCTTGGGTGGCATTCAAAATTGGGTAGGTCAAATGTTTGTTAGTGGGATGAATTGTAAAGGACCTGCCTAGTATGGGCCAACAGACCTGCTGCAGTGTTCCTCATTTCTTATGTTCTTATGTTCTTAACCTCAAGTGCTCCCAGTAATTGAGGTGTTTTATCTCCGTTATGCGCGCCGTGAAAGTTCTCTGTACATTTTCTAGGTCGGCAATTTCACCTGCCTTGAAAGGTGCTGTTAGTGTGCAGCAATATTCCAGCCTAGATAGAACAAGTGACCTGAAGAGTGTCATCATGGGCTTGGCCTCCCTAGTTTTGAAGGTTCTCATTATCCATCCTGTCATTTTTCTAGCAGATGCGATTGATACAATGTTATGGTCCTTGAAGGTGAGATCCTCCGACATGATCACTCCCAGGTCTTTGACGTTGGTGTTTCGCTCTATTTTGTGGCCAGAATTTGTTTTGTACTCTGATGAAGATTTAATTTCTTCATGTTTACCATATCTGAGTAATTTAAATTTCTCATCGTTGAACTTCATATTGTTTTCTGCAGCCCACTGAAAGATTTGGTTGATGTCCGCCTGGAGCCTTGCAGTGTCTGCAATGGAAGACACTGTCATGCAGATTCGGGTGTCATCTGCAAAGGAAGACACGGTGCTGTGGCTGACATCCTTGTCTATGTCGGATATGAGGATGAGGAACAAGATGGGAGCGAGTACTGTGCCTTGTGGAACAGAGCTTTTCACCGTAGCTGCCTCGGACTTTACTCTGTTGACGACTACTCTCTGTGTTCTGTTAGTGAGGAAATTATAGATTCATCGACCGACTTTTCCTGTTAGTGGTATTGTGTTCCAGGATCTGGTAGTAATAGTAGTGTGTTACAGTGTGCAGTAGTGAGCTACAAGCTGATGTGATTCACATCACTACATCCTGGCACAAAGGGGTTCATTACGGTTGTAGGTTTGTGTTACAGAATGTAGCAGTAATAAGAACATATGAAAGAGTGAACACTGAAGCAGGTCTACTGGCCCATGCGAGGCAGGTCCAAGTCACCTATCGGCTTAAACCCACCTAGTCAGGTCAGGTTACAACCACTTAAGAACATAAGAACGAAGGAACACTGCAGAAGGCCTACTGGCCCGTGCGAGGCAGGTCCAAATCTCCTACCGGCTTAAGCTAATGCACCCAACCGAGTCAGGTCAGGTCACATTGACTTAAGGGAGGAACACAGCAACCGACCTGGTAGCACAAGCTATCAGGTCCAACTCACACCCACCCACATCCACTCATGTATTTATCCAACTTATTTTTAAAGCTACACAACGTTCTGGCCTCTATAACTGTACTCGGGAGTTTGTTCCACTCATCCACAACTCTATTACCAAACCAGTACTTTCCTATATCCTTCCTGAATCTGAATTTTTCCAACTTAAAACCATTGCTGCGAGTCCTGTCTAGGCTAGATATTTTCAGCACACTATTTACATCCCCTTTATTTATTCCTGTCTTCCATTTATACACCTCAATCATATCCCCCCTAATTCTACGTCTTTCTAGAGAGTGCAGATTCAGGGCCCTTAGTCTATCCGCATAGGGAAGGTTTCTGATACATGGGATCAACTTTGTCATCCTCCTTTGTACATTTTCCAGAGAATTTATATCCATTCTGTAATACGGTGACCAAAACTGTGCAGCATAATCTAAATGAGGCCTAACCAAGGATGTATAGAGTTGAAGAACAACCTGAGGACTCCTATTATTTATGCTTCTTGATATGAAGCCAAGGATTCTATTAGCTTTATTGCGAACACTTATGCACTGTTGTCTTGGTTTCAGATTACTGCTAACCAGAACTCCTAAATTTTTTTCGCAATCCGTAATATTAAGATCTACATTATTTAGTTTATATGTGGCATGGTTATTGTCCTGTCCAACATTTAGAACTTTGCATTTGTCTATATTAAACTGCATCTGCCACTTCTCCGACCACTGCATCAGTCTATTCAAATCTTCCTGGAGTGCTCGAATGTCCTCGTCAGAATGAATTCGACGGCCTATTTTGGTGTCATCGGCAAACTTGCCGATGTCGCTCTTTATGCCCTCATCTATGTCGTTTATGTAGATTGTGAACAGCAGGGGGCCCAACACTGACCCCTGTGGAACACCGCTCATGACGCTTCCCCACTCTGATTTCTCCCCATTTATGCGAACTCTTTGCTGCCTATTTGTCAACCATGCCTCTATCCAGGAAAAAATTTCTCCTCCTATTCCATGTGCCTTAATTTTCCTCAATAGTCTCTGATGTGGGACCCTGTCAAAAGCCTTACTGAAGTCCATGTACACAATATCATATTCATTACCATGATCTACCTCCTCAAATACCTTAGTGAAAAAAGTTAATAAATTCGTAAGGCAGGAACGCCCCTTTGTAAAACCATGCTGAGATTCGTTGATTAATTTATGCTTTTCAAGGTGGCTACGAACTGCCTCGGCAATTATTGATTCCATAAATTTTCCCACTATGGAGGTTAGGCTTATTGGTCTATAGTTCGAAGCTAAGGACCTGTCACCTGTTTTGAAAATAGGTATCATATTTGCCATTTTCCACTTATCTGGCACCATGCCAGTTTGTAGTGATATGTTGAAAAGATTAGCCAAAGGTGTGCTAAGCTCCTCTTTACATTCCTTTAGAACTCTTGCATACAGTTCATCAGGGCCTGGGGACTTGTTAGGTTTTAATTTATCTATTTGCCTAAGGACCATGTCACTTGTGACCCTAATCGTGCACAGTTTATTATCGTCCTGTTCTACATAATTTATCATTACTGGAATATCGCTGGTATCCTCATGTGTAAAAACTGAGAGGAAGTATGTGTTAAAAATTCTACACATTTCCTTATCACTGTCAGTGAGCTGACCCGAGGAACTTTTGAGTGGGCCTATCTTGTCCCTGATCTTACTTCTGTATACCTGAAAGAATCCTTTTGGGTTAGTCTTCGATTCTCTTGCAACTTTAACCTCATAATCTCTTTTTGCTTTTCTAATTCCCTTTTTTATTTCTCTCTTTAACTGAATATATCGATTTTTTAATTGCCCCTCTCCTCTTTTGATTTGCCTATATATGCCTCTCTTTTGACCAATCAGATATTTTAATCTATTGTTCATCCATTTAGGATCATTTTTGTTTGATCTGATTTCCCTATTTGGAACATAATTTGACTGAGCAGCTAGAACTATGCCCTGGTAAGCATCATATCGGCAACCATCACCACCTACCTGACCCTTAGTCAGGTCATTCCAGTTCAGCCCACCTAAGTAATTTTTCAGTCCTATGAAATCAGCCAAGCGAAAGTCAGGGATGGAGACTTGATTGCCATTATTAGGGGAATTCCATGATATATTAAAACTGAGTGATTAGTGATCACTTTCCCCAAGCTCATCATTAACCTCAAGATTATTAATTAGTGTTTCCCTACTGGCAAGAACCAAGTCAAGGAGGTTATTTCCTCTAGTTGGCTCTGTCACAAACTGTTTTAAAAAACAATCCTGGATCGTATCAAGAAAGTCACCTGACTCTAAATTTCCTGTCAAATTGCTCCAGTCAATCTGCCTATAGTTGAAATCTCCCATTAGCACAACATTTTCGTGTGTAGATGCCTTACGAATTTCGTCCCATAGAAGTTTACTGCACTCCCTTTCAAGATTTGGGGCCCTGTAAATCACACCCAAAATTAGTTTTTCTCGACCCTCGAAAAGCTGTATCCAAACAGATTCAGTGGCTGACGCTTCTACTTTTATATCTTGTCTAACACAACAATTTAAATTGTCTCTGACATACATCGCTACTCCACCACCCTTCCTGTTGACCCTGTCAGTGTGGAATAATTTATAGCCTTGTATGTGACATTCAGAGGGCATCTCTCTATCTTTCAGATTGAGCCAGGTCTCTGTTATAGCAATAATATCTATGTTTCCTGCACTTGCAATTAATCTTAGCTCATCTATCTTATTTCTTACACTCCTGCTATTAGTATAGTAAACCTTAAGGGAGCTAGTCCCTTGCTGTCCTTTGCTGTCCCCCTTTGTTTGCTGACCTGATCTATTGTCTTTATTTATAACTTCATGCTGAATGCCTTTTATACATTTACTGATTCCAACCCTAGTGTTGCAACCTGCTTGTTTCCCACACACACCCATACCTCTATCTTCTATCAGTTTAAAATCATAGGCATTTCACCAATGGCCTTCTCAATTGAGTTTGCAAGTGCTACCACCCAAGCCCCAGAGAGATGTACCCCATCCCTTGCATACATATCATGTTTGCCATAAAAGTTGTTCGAGTTGTCAATGAATGGGATTGCAAGTTCCTTGCAGTATCTGTCTAGCCAGCAATTTACACCAATTGCCCTAGACAACCATTCATTTCTTACTCCCCTTCTAGGCAAGATGCTACATATGATTGGGACCCCTCCCTTAGACTTAATGAAATCTATAGCTGACCTGTACTTACCTAGCAGCTCTTCTCTCCTACCCTTCCCAATATCATTTCCACCAGCACTGAGACAAATAATGGGCTTGTTCCCATTAACTGACATGATATTATCCAGCCTGTTAACTATGTCCCCAACACCAGTTCCAGGGAAGCACATTCTATCTCTCGTCTTC
The DNA here is from genome assembly GCF_038502225.1 of Cherax quadricarinatus. Lineage (NCBI taxonomy): Eukaryota > Metazoa > Arthropoda > Malacostraca > Decapoda > Parastacidae > Cherax > Cherax quadricarinatus. The sequence continues at coordinate 22,868,739 of NC_091355.1, read as the reverse complement.
TTATTCCTATTACAAAAAGCACGGTCAATATATCTTACCTGAGAGTCACCAACCACAAGAATGCGCTTACCTCTGTTAGCAGGGGCAGTAGTACCCTTACCTTCACTGGCCACTGAAATACATTCATCCTGAAGAACAGAGAAGTGATTTCCTACCTTCAGATCTTCACTCTTAACTTTCCTTATTCTAATTCTCCTCCCATTACTGGTTACCACTCGCCACTTGTAGCAGGTGCTGGACTGCACCTCACTGCTGGTAGCCGTTGCTACCTCCCCACCTACAGCCTCCTCACAGCGAGAGACAGACTGCACCTCACTGCTAGAAGCCTCATTCCCCACAACTCCAGCCACCTCACACTCTCTCCCAGACCCATTGAGGTGGACCTTCAGCCTCCTAATCTCCTCCTGGAGAAGCAAGACCTCCTCCTTCAACTCTCCAACATCAATTTTTAAAACACTGCAGAAGCAAGCCATGCTTTGTAACCGTCCACGCTAATCCCCAAAGCAGCTCAGGGTCTGTGACCTCACGTGACGACTGACCACTGAACACTGAACACTTAAGGAAGGAGCATGACATCAGACCTATTAGCACAAGCTAGTCAGGTCTAACTCACACCCACCCAAGGAGTGTACTTTTCTTCTGTATGCCGTACTCCCCAAAAGGCCTTCTTCTGTATGCCATACTCCCAAAATGGCGTTCTGTATGCCATACTCCCAAAAAGGCCTTCTTCTGTATGCCATACTCCCAAAATGGCGTTCTGTATGCCATACTCCCAAAAAGGCCTTCTTCTGTATGCCGTACTCCCAAAAAAGCCTTCTTCTGTATGCCGTACTCCCAAAAAGGCCTTCTTCTGTATGCCGTACTCATAAAAAGGCCTTCTTCTGTATGCCATACTCCCAAAATGGCCTTCTTCTGTATGCCATACTCCCAAAAAGGCCTTCTTCTGTATGCCGTACCCCCAAAAAAGCCTTCTTCTGTATGCCGTACTCCCAAAATGGCCTTCTTCTGTATGCCATACTCCCAAAAAGGCCTTCTTCTGTATGCCGTACTCCCAAAATGGCCTTCTTCTGTATGTCATACTCCCAAAAAGGCCTTCTTCTGTATGCCATACTCCCAAAAAGGCCTTCTTCTGTATGCCATACTCCCAAAATGGCCTTCTTCTGTATGCCATACTCCCAAAAAGGCCTTCTTCTGTATGCCGTAATCCCAGAAAGGCCTTCTGTATGCCATACTCCCAAAATGGCCTTCTTCTGTATGCCATACTCCCAAAAAGGCCTTCTTCTGTATGCCATACTCCCAAAAAGGCCTTCTTCTGTGTGCCGTACTCCCAAAATGGCCTTCTTCTGTATGTCATACTCCCAAAAAGGCCTTCTTCTGTATGCCATACTCCCAAAAAGGCCTTCTTCTGTATGCCGTACTCCCAAAATGGCCTTCTTCTGTATGCCGTACTCCCAAAAAGGCCTTCTTCTGTATGCTGTACTCCCAAAAAGGCCTTCTGTATGCCATACTCCCAAAATGGCCTTCTTCTGTATGCCATACTCCCAAAAAGGCCTTCTTCTGTATGCCATACTCCCAAAAAGGCCTTCTTCTGTATGCCGTACTCCCAGAAAGGCCTTCTGTATGCCGTACCCCCAAAAAGGCCTTCTGTATGCCATACTCCCAAAAAGGCCTTCTCCTGTATGCCATACTCCCAAAAGGCCTTCTTCTGTATGCCGTACTCCCAAAATGGCCTTCTTCTGTATGTCATACTCCCAAAAAGGCCTTCTTCTGTATGCCATACTCCCAAAAAAGCCTTCTTCTGTGTGCCGTACTCCCAAAATGGCCTTCTTCTGTATGCCATACTCCCAAAAAGGCCTTCTGTATGCCATACTTCTGTATGCTGCAAGATGGCCGCCATGTTCCCGCCCGCCCACGCTGCCCCTGCTGTACCTTCTGCAGCCAAGGCCGCGTCCCCCTGATTGCCCTCGCTTCACAAATCTTTTTTTATTTTTTTTGAGTTTCATAATTTTTTTTTTTACTTTAGCCTTATGGGAAGACCTTCCGTTGTCCCCCCCCCACCCTCTAAGGACCAATTTTTCAAAGTTTTACAGTGTTGACAGATTTCGAGGATGCCACCAAAATTTTTAGAAATTTTGCCTTAACTCCTCCTTCTGAACCCCCACCACTTTTTTTTTTCAAAATTTTGATTTTTTTTTTCAATAATACAAAGAAAAAGACTTGACTTTACCCTCCAACTCCTCGGATCAAGACCTCCCTCTCCATCTCACCCACACCTCCCACCATCCACTTCCACCTCCCCAAAATCCCTGCTTCACATCCTGGGATTAAGATCACCCTCCCAATATTCCTGCTCCATCTCCTTGCAACAAGATTTACTCTCCACCTCCTTGGATCAAGTTTTGGGTCCTCCCTCTGGGGGGGGTGCTCATACATATGCAGGTCTAAACAAGGCGGGTGTGACGTCACTGACTGCTGAGTAAACACAGGTGGGGTGTGACGTCACTGACTGCTGAGTAAACACAGGTGGGGTGTGACGTCACTGACTACTGAGTAAACACAGGTGGGGTGTGACGTCACTGACTACTGAGTAAACACAGGTGGGGTGTGACGTCACTGACTGCTGAGTAAACACAGGTGGGGTGTGACGTCACTGACTACTGAGTAAACACAGGTGGGGTGTGATGTCACTGACTACTGAGTAAACACAGGTGGGGTGTGACGTCACTGACTACTGAGTAAACACAGGTGGGGTGTGACGTCACTGATTACTGAGTAAACACAGGTGGGGTGTGACGTCACTGACTGCTGAGTAAACACAGGTGGGGTGTGACGTCACTGACTGCTGAGTAAACACAGGTGGGGTGTGACGTCACTGACTGCTGAGTAAACACAGGTGGGGTGTGACGTCACTGACTGCTTAGTAAACACAGGTGGGGTGTGACGTCACTGACTGTTGAGTAAACATAGGTGGGGTGTGACGTCACTGACTGCTGAGTAAACACAGGTGGGGTGTGACGTCACTTATAACGGATGGTTTGGTAGTATGGTAGCGGGTTGTGAATGATACGTCTTCTTCGGAGGCTTCTTACTTTATTGTTAAGTAGTAGGTGGGTTACACAGGCTTGTGTTGTTGTGCCCATGGCCCGGGAGTGGCTGTTCCTCACCTTGCCCATGCTCGCCCTACTCACGCTCTCCCGTCTACCATACACCACTCACCACTGCCCACTCCCTCTGCTGTGTTTTCTGCTGTTTTCCATGTGAATTCATTGCCAGAACTGTGTATCCGAGTGCCCGAGGCCACTCGAAGCTGCGTGGATCAGCATGCCACGTAGATCACGACACCACGTGGATCGACACCACGGTGGGTGTGGGCGATGTCACGTGGATCTACCAGCCACGTGAGTTACCAGATGTCCCAAGGTCACATGCTGTGGTCTGCTGCCCACATCACATTGACGTCACCCACGATGCTGCCCGACTTCATGACGTCACCTCGAGATGTCTGCTGACGTCACCTCGAGATGTCTGCTGACGTCACCTCGAGATGTCTGCTGACGTCACCTCGAGATGTCTGCTGACGTCACCTCACGATGACTGCCTGACGTCACCTCAAGATGTCTGCTGACGTCACCTCGAGATGTCTGCTGACGTCACAGTGCTGCTGACGTCACCTCGAGATGTCTGCTGACGTCACCTCGCGACATCACGCCTGACATCACATGATGTCACCATCGAGTGTTCTAGTAATTTTTTTTACTATTGTCGAGAAGATTCAGAGAAGATATATGTCGTGTGTTAATTAATTCCTCTCAGTCAGTGTTCTCACATTTTAGTATATGTCTTAGTCAGTTTTATGCGCAGAAAAGCATCATTTGCTAGTTAAGCCATGTTGTACCGTATGTACAGCAGTGTGTTTGTAAGTTTTCCGTGTGTCAAGTGAGGTCTGTGGTCAGACCCTTGAGTAGCACCACTGTGTTAAGTCACCTATGTGACCAGTGTGTTTGACAGCTGATTACTCAGCCCTGAGCGTATGAGCCCTCTTGTACAGAAAGCTTTTATGCTCATCGCTCGTGATGTTCTGCAGAATCGTACCTGCTACGATTCCCATCGAGATTTGTTTCACTTCACCTCCAGACCGTCAGAGTGCAGTTATATGTAGAGAAACAAGTCTGGGGACGCTTAGACTAACCTCTGCTATAACTCCAACTGTGGAGAGATGATACTCGTCAAGCCGCAGCCAGCTCTGTCGGCAGGCGCTGTGTCAGCCTCGTCTCATAAGCTTCAGTGAGCAGCCTGCACAAAGAAGATGTCACTTTGACTGCTAGCTCTCTCACTGCAGTCTGGTGTATGATGTTACGACTCCCAGATGTTTCGCCCAGTCGTCTCTGCCACGACTCACTCCAAAACTCGCTCCACACTCGCCGGCAGTGACAGCCCAGCGACAGTACAAGTCGAGAAGTGTCCTCCTGAGTCGCTTGCCAGAAGTCCTGCCCAGTTGCAGAGTTTTGTTGAAGCCTCACTCGAGGGCACCAGCATGTTGTGCCCCAGGTTGAGTGAAAACCTGCAGCGACTCCTACGATGACTGCTTCACCATTCCAGAGACCGTACCCTGTTACGTCACAGCTCAGCCGCAGCGATGTCTCCTGTGTTGCAGTATCTGTCCAGACGCAGGAAGGCGTGCAGTGATGCCCTTCGACGCTCATTGCCTATGACCACGATGTTTAGCACACCCCACATGTTTTTTTCTTCCCTCCCTGTAGGAAGTTTTTTTTTCCATGTCCATATATATATATATGTTTTTATTTTGTGTTCTGTGCCCTGTTCCTACGAGAGAGAGACCGAGTTTCTTTTACCACCAGTATTGTCGCGTCGGGACGACGCGCGGTAGGTGGCCGAGCGTATGTAGACAGCCTGTACTGTCTGCACAGACAGCCCATGCTGTCTGCCAGCTTAGTTCATATTTCGCACTATGCTGGTGCTGCCACCTAGGCCTTCCCACTTCAGTATGCCCAGACTTGCCTCTCCCTCACTCACACAGCGGCCTAGCAGCAAGACACACTGACTGCTGAGTAAACACAGGTGGGGTGTGACGTCACTGACTGCTGAGTAAACACAGGTGGGGTGTGACGTCACTGACTGCTGAGTAAACACAGGTGGGGTGTGATATCACTGACTGCTGAGTAAACACAGGTGGGGTGTGACGTCACTGACTGCTGAGTAAACACAGGTGGGGTGTGACGTCACTGACTGCTGAGTAAACACAGGTGGGGTGTGACGTCACATAACCACCCATGACGTCACTCGTGATACAACAGGTTGAAACAAGTAATATCAAGCTGGGTCACTCTGTATCCTCTTATTAACTTGAACTAAAGAAACTTATATTAACTTAACTAAACTTCAGTGCAGGATAACACTAATAAACAATTTTTTTCTTAATTTATTTTCCATTTTTATTTGATATACATTTTTCATATACAACAAACTTCTGATAATATAATTTTTAAGTAGTAAACTTTATTTCACATACAACAAAGGGAAAACATTATATTTTTCTCCAACTCAGCAACTCATTACATTTTCTCCAGTTCAACATAGGAAAAAAAAACATGAGCTACCTTTGAATACTTCCCAAAACATCGGTTTAATACTCCCAAAATACGACTAAATAACACAAAAAAGAGCACTGAATACTGTCAAAACACTATTAGAATCACCAGAAACTAAGATCAAGATCACCAACTAACAGCCATTTTTATAAACATCCCCTCAAATCACCATAACCAAGACGATTACCAAATTCTATGTTCACACTCACCTCCAACTAAAATATAACATAAGTGCAAAAAACATGAACACAAACCTAGCACACAAACACTTACAACAAGATCACCATCAACTGAAAACGTATCATGTACACACAAGAAACTAAGACAACCACCAACTAACACCCATGATCACACACCTCAAAAACCACTAAGATCACAGAAAACACCATTTTTATAAACATTCACTCAAAAATTATGACCACCAAATCTATAACATGTTTACCAATATCTAAGAATGCTATAACCAAGAATACCACTTAATATTGCCAAAACACCATTGATTACTACCAAATCCCTATTGAATACTAACAAAACACCATTGAATACTGCAACACCACTGATTACTACCAAATCACTACTGAATACTAACAAAGGACCATTGAATAGCCAAAACACCTTTGAACACTCCCAAAACATCGTTTGAATACCCCCAAAACACTATTGAATATTCCCAAATAACATTTTACATCTCTAACTTAACCATCAAATTATATTATATTAAGTGAAATTACATCTCACCCACCTAAGTACACACTCATAATAAAAGTTTACTTGCCCCACTCACCAGACTTTTCCACATAAACAAAAAACTAAGACATACACTTATGACATGAGCACTTAAAAGCATGAACACACAAAATTTTTAAGACTTAATCACAACCAACTAATACACAACTTGATGACAACAAATTTAAGACATGAGTCAATACCAAAACTAACACACAAACATCACCTAAACATCTCACAATCGAGAAAATAAAGACACGTAGGACAAAAACTAAAACACATGCACTTGGACATGATCACTTTACTAAGATCATCCTAACTAATCACCATATCACACAAAAATGCATACACAGAAAATATTCTCCAAATCACAGACTAACAATTGATCACAAAAACAAGAATTACAAACACTCATATCTTATATACCGTAAAACATGAACACAAAAATGCTTGTCACAATCACGTAAGAAATATAAACACACAAAAAAATACGCCTAAACACCGATCATATGACAACTGATCACCATTACACACACAAAAAAAATTGACATAAGCACTTAAGACAAAATGAAATTATGAACTTTCACACAAACATAGTGACTAACAAACTTGACCAGTGCACTATATATATATATATATATACTAAAACACACATATCCATCACTTGACCACAAATACTGACATACAATCACTTAAGATATATGAAAACAAACATATATATACACACAAAATAAATGTTAATCATAAGATATATGAAGACAAAATTTTACACAAATTGCATGAACATTATACCAAGACCACAATATCTGGGACTGACAACCTCAAATTCTACGACTTCAAGGGTGATAGACTGATTACATCGTCTTCACATCTCTACTGCTCCCGCCTACTTTCTGTACTCGACTGAAGAAGCCTACTGTGTAGGCGAAACGTTTCGGAATAAAGTTGCCTAAATGTTGCATATGTGTCTTATCTACCAACCTGTCGGTATTGTAATCACCACAATATCATGCACACTTACTTCATGTTAACCAATAATCTATAACATTACTCAATCACCATCATGAACAGTAAATCTGTTTATGAACATTTAAGACATACGATATCTAAAAAATTAATACAACGTACCCAACCAAAATAAAATTTTATTCACCAAAACATAAAAAAAACGATTACACATTTTCATTTCTCATCTGTGCTACATATCACATTTCTCACCCACATCATCCTTAAAACATCCTTCCTTAATCATATTATCACCTAGAGATATTTTAACCCGACGACCCAACATGATGGTAGGAGCCAGAGTGTAGGTGGTGTTAAGAGTGGTGGTGGAAGTTACTCTGGCTCCTCCCGTCATGATGAGTCGTCGGGTTAAAATATCTCTAGGTGATAATATGAGGATGAGTAAAGGAAGGACGTTTTAAGGATGATGTGGGTGAGAAATGTGATATGTAGCACAGATGAGAAATGGAAATGTGTAACCGGTTTTTTGTTTTGGTGAATAATTTAAATTTTGGTTGGGTACGTTGTGAGATCTTTATCTGAGGTAACTCAGATAAGATCCCAGACGGTCCTTGCCAGGCACATTTGTGGATGGTGGGTGGTGTGGGTGAGAGGGAGGTCTTGATCCGAGGAGTTTGAGGGTAAAAGTCAAATCTATTTCTTTGTATTAATGAAAAAAATTAAAATTTTGATGAAAACAGTGGTGGGGGTTCAGGAGGAGGAGTTAAGGCAAAATTCGAAAAAATTAGGTGACATCCTTGAAATCTGTCAACACTGCAAAATTTTGGAAAATTGGTCCTTAGAGGGTGGGGACAACGGAAGGTCTTCCCATAAGGCTAAAGTAAAAAAAAATAAAATTAAAAAAAATTGAGGAGCGGGGGCGATCCGGTGGATGCAGCAGAAGGTGCTGCAGAAGGTGCAGGCGGGGGTGCGGCGGCCATCTTGCGGCACACAGAAGTATGGCATACAGAAGAAAAGTACACTACTCACCCACACCCACTCGTGTATTTATCAAACTTATTTCTAAAAGTACACAACGTTTTAACTTCTATGATGGTACTCAGAAGTTTGTACCGCTCATCCACAACTCTATTACCAAACCAGTGCATTCCTATATCCTTCCCGAATCTGATTTTTTCCAACTTAATGTCATTGCTGCGAGTCCTGTCTTGGCTAGATATTTTCAACATGCTATTTACACTCCTTTTATTTGTTCCTGTTTTCTATTTATACACACCTCAGTCATATCCCCCCAAATTCTAGGCCTTTCTAGAGAGTGCAGATTCAGGGCCCTCAGTCTATCCTAATAGGGAAGATTTCTGATACATTGGATCAACTTTGTCATCCTTCTTTGTACGTTTTCCAGAGCATTCATAACCATTCTGTAATACGGTGACTAGAACTGTGCAGCATAATCTAAATGAGGCCTAACCAAATATATGCAGAGTTGAAGAACAACCTGAGGACTCCTATTATTTATGCTCCTTGATATGAAGCCAAGGATTCTGTTTGCTTTATTGTGAACACTTATGCACTGTTGTTGGTTTTAGATTACTGCTAACCAAAACTACCAAATCTTTTCAGTGTTTAGAACTTTGCATCAACAAATTTGCTTATGTCGCTGTTTATTCCCTCATCTATGTCGTTTATATAAATTGTGAACAACAAAGGGTCCAACACTGACCCCTGTGGAACACCGCTCATGATGCTCCTCCGCTCTAATTTCTCCCCATTGATGCAAACTCTCTGCTGCCTATCTGTCAACCATTTCTCCTCCTATTCCGTGTGCCTTAATTTTCTCCAACAGCCTCTGATGTGGAACTCTATCAAAAGCCTTACTGAAGTCAATATGCACAATATATTCATTGCCATGATCTACTTCCTCAAATACCTTGTTGAAAAAAGTTAGTAAATTTGTAAGGGAAGAATGCCCCTTTGTAAAACTATGCTGTGATTCATTAATCAGTTTATGCTTTACAAGATGGCTACGAATTACCTAGGCAATTATTGATTCCATAAATTTTCCCACTATGGCTGTAAGGCTTATTGGTCTATAGTTTGAAGCTAAAGGCCTGTCTCCTGCTTTGTAAATAGGAAATACATTTGTCATTTTCCACTTGTATGGCACTATGCTAGTTTGTAGTGCTATGTTGATAAGACTAGCCAAAGGTTTGCTAAGCTACTCTTGACATTCCTTAAAACACTTGCAAACAGTTCATCAGGGTCTGGGTATTTGTTTGATTTTAATTTCTCAATTTGTGCATAGTTTATTGTTGCCCTGTTCTACATAATTTATAATTTCTGGAATTTCACTATTATCTCCCTACATAAAAGCTGAGAGGAAATATGAGTTAAAAATTTCTCACATTTCCTTACCACAGTCAATGATCTGACCTGAGCTAATTTTAAGTGTGCCTATCTGGTCCCTAATCTTACTGCTGTATACCTGAAAGAAAACTTTCGGGTTAGTCTTTTAGCTTTTCTTATTCCTTTTTTTATGCATCTATTCGAATATATTGATTTCTTAACAGCCCATCCCCTGTTTTGATACGCCTATATATGCCTCTCTTTTGACCAATGAAATGTTTTAATCTATTGTTTATCTATTTGGGATCATTTTTGGTTGATCTAAATTCCCTACTTGAAACATAAGTTGTCTGGGCAGCTAGAACTATACTCTGAAAAATGTCATATTGGCAATCAACACCACTTGCATGACACATAGTCAGGTCGTTCCAATTTAGCCCACCCAGATAATTTCTCAGTCCCATGAAATCAGCCAAGAGGAAGTTGAGGATAGAGACTTGACTTCAGTTATTTGGGTAATTCCATGTTATATTGGAACTAAGTGATTTGTGATCGCTTTCCCCAAGTTAATCACTAACCTCAAGATTATTAATTAGTGATTCCATGTTGGCAAGAACCAAGTCATGCAGATTATTCATAAGAACATAAGAAAGAAGGAACACTGCAACAGGCATACTGACCCATGCGGAGCAGGTCCATGTCCCCCCCCCCCGGATTAGACCAATGACTATTACAACCCAAGATTTCAAAGGCCTGTTATCCCAGGTGTAATGGGAGCAAAAGAAACACAACAGAAAAAGTTTAGACTTATATTATCCTTCACCAATTTAGAACAGCAATATGTACACTATGTACAGTAATAAGTATAGTGCACGTCACGGTAAGCAAGGCAGAAATAGAAGCCACAAGATAGCAGACCGTGCTCAACCAGCTCTAGAATGGGAATGACAAGGGCAGACAGGAGAGCGGTATCCACATAACCTCTGCGATTGCCAATCCCACCTTCTTATTGGCTAGAACCTGGTCACTAGTTGAACGATGGGGCCCCATCACCAACTCTTAGCAACCTGGTTCGCTGGTTGGGGGAGATAGCCTGTAAATGAGGGTGTGTCCATGCGCCGAATAAAGGTTACGTACTCTTTGCATGCCACACCCCCACCCCCGAGAAGGCTCAGGATTAGGCTGCCACCTCCCAGTGGTAACCGTGCCGTCATGGCACAAAATAATGGGACTGCCTATCCTCTCCACCATCCAACTCTTAGATAGAGCTCAGCTTTCCTAGTGACCAAAAGCCAAACCCTAAACTCAGAGCGAGACAGCAGTCAGATAGACCAACATAGGTCCAAGATACAAGCGGACGGTAGCCCGTATCCCCTCACTAAAAAAAAACCCCACATCAGGGGATAAAAAAAAAGAGCTTGAAAGGGGGTTACCACAAATACATCCTAACCTAAATAAAATATTAAACTAGACTCTTGACAAAGAGTCTGCCAACACATTTTCTTTGCCGGCAATATATTTAATTTTTATGTTGTAGGGCTGCAGCCTGAGCGTCCAACGCATAAGCCTTGTGTTGTGATTCTTCATGGCTTGGAGATAGACTAACGGGTTGTGATCACTGTAGACTGTGACCACCTGCGATGTCTGGCCCACATAAACATCGAAATGCTCCAAAGCCAGTACCAGCGCGAGGGCTTCTTTTTCAATGGTAGAGTAAGCTCTCTGATGTGGCTGGAACTTGGCTGAAAAGTATGCGATTGGCTGCAGCTCCTTGTTCCCGATTTGTAATAGTACTGCCCCAACCCCAGACTCACAAGCATCAACCTGTAATGAAAAAGGTTTGGAGAAGTCTGGAGACAGGAGAATGGGTGCAGAGCACAATAATCTTTTTGCTTTATTAAAAGCAGTGTTACAATCTGAAGTCCAAATAAAGGGAACTTTATGACTGGTAAGAGAGGTAAGAGGGGCTACAATATCTGAGAAATTCTTACAGAATCTTCTGTAAAATCCGATCATGCCTAGGAAACGTTGAAGAGATTTCCTATCATGAGGAACTGGATATTCTTTAATCGAAAGAACTTTAGCAAGTTTGGGTGCAACATTACCACTACCTACTTCATGGCCTAGAAAAGTGACAGTGGCCTGGCCAAAGGAAGATTTAGATAAATTAACTGTTAATTGGGAATTCTTAAAGGTCTCAAACAGAGCTTTAAGTCTAAGTAGGTGTTGATCCCAAGTATCAGACACCACAACAATATCATCTAGGTATGCTGCCGTGCCTTCAAGTCCTTTAATAGCCTGATGGATGAGTTTCTGGAATGAAGAGGGGGGATTTTTCATTCCGAAGGGGGTAACTGTATACTGATAATGACCTCCTGGAATTACGAAGGCAGAGATTTCCTTCGCCTTATCTGTCAAAGGTACCTGATAGTAACCTTTAAGGAGATCTAATTTGGACACAAAAGTAGCCTTACCCACAAAGTCAATTACGTCATCCAGACGAGGAAGAGGGTAAGCATCTGTAATTGTGACCTCGTTCACTTTACGGTAGTCTGTGCACATACGAAACCCTCCATCAGCCTTTTTTACTAGGATGCACGGTGAAGCCCATGGACTAGATGACTCCTCCACTAAACCATGTTCTAACAAGAAGTCTACTTCCTGCTGAAGTAGCCTTTGCTTTTCAGGATTAGCTCTGTAGGGGGAGAGTTTAATTGGTTTAGATTTTCCCACATCTACATCATGATAACCTAACGTACATTTTTTCGGCACATCCGAAAAAATATTAGGATATGACTGTAGAAGCTCAGTTAAATTGGTTGCTTGTATTTCAGATAATCCATCCATTAACGGGCTAGGATCCTTGAGGAGGACAGAATTTGAAAGTTTAGTATTAATTTCAGAGAGAGTGAAAAGAGTCAGAGTCGTCCTCAGAGGTAGATGACAGAGTCATTACTGGGACTTTATCTGGTGTATGAAAGGCCTTGATTTGATTAATGTGGTAAGTTTTTGTTTTTGAGGTCTTGTCAATGGGAGCTACCACATAATTTAAATCAGATAATCTACTTACTATCTGCATAGGTCCCGTAAATCTAGCTTTCAAGGTGTGGCCAGGTATAGGTTCCTGCACCAACACCTTGTCTCCTGGATGGAAGGAGCGGAATTGTGCACTTCTGTCATACCTCTGTTTCATCTTACTTTGAGCTGTCTTTAGGTTAGCCGTGGCTAACTCACGTGCCACCTGCAACCTTGAAGACGGGTTGTAGAGTGCTGAGCTTACGACTTCTCCCATCCATCCTTCTTTGAGCACCCGAAGAGGACCTCGTACATTGTGCCCAAAGATCAGCTCAAACGGACTATACCCTGTAGACTCTTGCACCGTCTCTCGTACTGAGAACAGCAACAACGGTAGAGATTCATCCCAATCTGTCGGAAAGTGCATGCAAAAACTTCTCATCATTGTTTTTAATGTTTGGTGTAATCTTTCCAAGGCGCCTTGGGACTGAGGATGATAGGCAGTGGATAAGTTTTGAATTATCCCTAACCTAGTTAATACTTCCCTAAATGCTTTGGCAGTGAAGTTAGTACCTTGATCACTTTGTATAGTTTTAGGAATGCCAAAACAAGAAATGAATTTTGTTAAAGCTTTGAGAATAGCTTTAGTATTGATACTACGCATAGGGATTGCTTCAGGATATCTGGTTACTTTATCCATAATTGTAAATAAATACTGGTTTCCAGACTTTGACTTAGGTAGTGGACCTACACAATCTATAATTAAATCTGCAAAAGGTTCTCCATCAGCAGGTATGGGTTGGAGAGGTGCAGGTTTAATGGAATGTCCAGGTTTTCCAACTTGCTGACATTCTCGGCAACACCTAATATGATTCTTCACATCTTTCTTTAATTTTGGCCAATAAAATTCTTTTGTGATTCTATACAAGGTTTTTGTAATTCCCAAGTGACCTCCTAATGATGTATTATGAGCTATATTTGATATCTGAGGTCTATACTTGGTTGGAACCACTAACCTGTCGTATAATTGCCGGCCCTCTATCTCCTTACCAGTCTCAGTGCAGACCAAATAATCATTTTTAACTTCATACTTGACTGGATGACCCAAAGAGGATTTACCCATGGCTGCCTGAAAAGCGAATTTTAAAGAAGGGTCCTTTCGTTGTTCCTCCCGGAAGGACAGACCCTCGGGCATGGAAACAGAGACATCTGGCAATCCTGCAACCTGGGAATAGGAAGGCTTGATCGGGGTCTGTTCACTTGATTTACGAGACTCCGGCCGGTGTGTCTCATAAAACAACGTGGCTATTCCGAGATCGGAGTCGTCCAAGGATAGGTCAACATTCTCCCCAGACAACCCTTGGGATGTTGCCCGAGTTATGGCCAACACTGGAGAAGCATTAATCATTATAGGTTCAGGACACGAAGTAACAGTAGTAATGTTATTACCCAGTAATAACATGGCATTTTTCATGGGAAATCCTTTTGAGACACCTACAGTCAAGTACCCAGTGTAATATTTGCACTGTACATAAATTTTATGCAAAGGAACAGAATATATAGCTCCTCCATATGCTTCCAATAAAACTGAGGAATTCAAAGAAGTATTCTCTGAAAGGGGTAATATTCCTTCTCTGACAAGTGAGCAATATGCTCCAGTATCTCTAAAGGTATTTACTTTAGTTGGGTCTGAGTTTTCCTGAAGGGAAATAAGACTTTCGCAATAATAAGGGGCCATACCTTTTTCTACTTCTCTAGGGGACATGTTACTAGGGATATTAGAGATTTTCCCGATGGGTTGAGGTTTTTGGGGGCAGTTGGAACTGATGTGACCTACTTTATTACACCTGAAGCAGACGACAGGCTTGCCCTTTACTCCCTGATGACGTTGCAAGTGGTGTCGTTCTGGCTGGTGCCTCTCTGGATATTGTTGTTGAGATGCTCCATAAGTAGTTTGCCTCTCCGCAGGGGGACCATATGTTGAGAAGCGTGGCTCACCAGGTGACTTGGTTGGATGACGTAGACGCTCTCCCTCCGGCTGGCACTTCATTCTCCAATGTTGTCGATCTCTGCTCACGCCAGACTGTTGAAAAGAGAGACGGGACCGCTCGGACAAGGAGCGGTTCGTTTCGAAGGTATCAGCCCACCTGGCTGCCTCCAATGCAGTGGTTAAGTCACGATCCTGCAGAAAGACACGAACCTCGGGTCCCACAGACTCCAGCAGGTTATCAATCAGAATAAGCTGCACCAGCTCCTCAAAGTTAGAGACACCACTCGCTTTATACCAGCTGGTAAAAGCTTTGGTTTGCTGTCTCACAAAGTCCACCAGGGATTGACCAAGCTGCCGCCTGTTCAATTTAAAGGTCTTACGATATTTAGCTGGGATACATGTATATGCTCCCAGCACTGTGGTCTTCACTATTTGATAATCAGAATTCAGCGTCAGTTAATACCGACGTAAATTCCTGTGCCTTACCCAATAATGCTGTATGAACCAACGCTGCCCAGTGCTGTTCCGGCCACCTCAAGGCTCGAGCCTGATTTTCGAAGCTTTCGAAAAATTGCTCTGGTTCGGCCTCATTGAAGCGGGGAACAAGCTGTACTGCTTTTTGTAAACTGAAATTGTTCACAGAATGCGAAAACTGCCTCCTTTCTCTTTCCCTATCAAATTCTTCCCTTGCGAATGCTCTCTGTTCCCTAGTTTGCTCCAGCGTGATTTTTGCCAGCTCAAGTGCCAAGGACGCTGATTCACCTCGAGACAACCCAGCTGCACTATACTGACCATCTTGCTCCGTAGGTGTATCATCTTCCTCATGCGAGAACATAGGAGTTTTTTCCCTAGCTCCCGTAGAGGGAGGAGTTTGATGTGCCATCTCTTCTTCAATAAGTTTGTCAGCAATAAGTGAACGCAGTTGCGCAGCTGTAAGAGTGCGTTTATAGGTAATGCCAATGGAACGAGCAATTTGCCAACAACGCTGTAGGGACAATTTAGGTAGGTTATGCAAAGTATATGCCGACACCAGGCGTCTGACTCGTCTAGGTGGCATAAGTTATTCGCTATGCACAGTACGAATACCCCAACGTAACACGTTAATTTGCAGAACACGCTTAGCTATGCACAGTACGATTCCAGAATACGCATACAAGCAAAGCCGACTGCACACAAGATTGACCGTAGCGAAGCGAGCACACTGAACAAGCTAGTAGCGAGCTGTTGAACGATCACACAATAGCAAGGCTGATCATAAGCAACTGACACGCAAAATTTGTAAAGCGAAGTGAGAGAGCAAGCTACACAGTGTTCCTGCTACAAGCTTCACCCTAAGCTCAACCGTTTCTCTAAGTCCAGCTCTCGGACAGGCTACCCATATTACAACCCAAGATTTCAAAGGCCTGTTATCCCAGGTGTAATGGGAGCAAAAGAAACACAACAGAAAAAGTTTAGACTTATATTATCCTTCACCAATTTAGAACAGCAATATGTACACTATGTACAGTAATAAGTATAGTGCACGTCACGGTAAGCAAGGCAGAAATAGAAGCCACAAGATAGCAGACCGTGCTCAACCAGCTCTAGAATGGGAATGACAAGGGCAGACAGGAGAGCGGTATCCACATAACCTCTGCGATTGCCAATCCCACCTTCTTATTGGCTAGAACCTGGTCACTAGTTGAACGATGGGGCCCCATCACCAACTCTTAGCAACCTGGTTCGCTGGTTGGGGGAGATAGCCTGTAAATGAGGGTGTGTCCATGCGCCGAATAAAGGTTACGTACTCTTTGCATGCCACAATGACCCACCCCCCGGATTATCCCAGTGACCCACCCAGTCTGGTCCTCCACTCAAGGATGAAGCACTGCACCAGACCCAGCAGCACAAGCTAGTCAGGTCCAACTCACACCCACTCACACCCACTCATGTATTTATCTAACCTATTTTTAAAACTACACAACGTTTTAGCCTCAATAACCGTACTCGGGAGTTTGTTCCACTCATCCACAACTCTATTACCAAACCAGTGCTTTCCTATATCCTTCCTGAATCTGAATTTTTCCATCTTGAAAAAATTGCTGCGAGTCCTGTCTTGGCTGGAAATTTTTAGCACACTATTTACATCCCCTTTATTTATTCCTGTTTTCCATTTATACACCTCGATCATATCCCCCCTAATTCGACGCCTTTCGAGAGATTGCAGATTCAGGGCCCTTAGTCTATCCTCATAGGGAAGATTTCTGATACATGGGATCATCTTCGTCATCCTCCTTTGTATGTTTTCCAGAGCATTTATATCCATTCTGTAATACGGTGACCAGAACTGAGCAGCATAGTCTAAATGAGGCCTAACCAAGGATATATAGAGTTGAAGAACAACCTGATGACTTCTATTATTTATACTTCTAGATATGAAGCCAAGAATTCTGTTAGCTTTATTACGAACACTAATGCACTGTTGTCTTGGTTTTAGATTACTGTTAACCAGAACTCCTAAATCCTTTTCGCAATCAGTAGTATTAAGATCTACATTATTTAGTTTATGTGTGGCATGGTTATTTACCTGTCCAACATTTAGAACTTTGCATTTGTCAATATTAAACTGAATCTGCCACTTCTCCGACCATTGTGTCAGTCTTTTCAAATCATCTTGGAGTGCTCTAATGTCCTCATTAGAATGAATTGGACGGCCTATTTTGGTGTCATCAGCAAATTTGCTTATGTCGCTATTTATTCCCTCATCTATGTCGTTTATGTAAATTGTGAACAACATTGGGCCCAACACTGACCCCTGAGGAACACCACTTGTGATGTGCCCCCATTCTGATTTCTCCCAATTTATGCAAACTCTCTGCTGTCTATTTGTCAACCATGCCTCTACCCAGGAAAAAATTTCTCCTCCTATTCCGTGTGCCTTAAGTTTCCTCAATAGCCTCTGGTGTGGAACTCTATCGAAAGCCTTACTGAAGCCCATATATATATACACAATATCTACCCGTCCTCATCATAGGCAGAGGTTGTTTTAATAAGGACCTGCCTCGCATGGGCCAGTAGGCCTTCTACAGTGTTCCTTCATTCTTATGTTCTTATATTCTTATGACATTCCTCAGGTCACGTGCGTCACACCTCACTCTCCGCCTATATAAATAATGTCTTTCTACCTCTGTATGAGTGTGTGTGTGTGTATGAGTGTGTGTGTGTGTATGAGTGTGTGTGTGTATGAGTGTGTGTGCGTGTGTGTGTATGAGTTTGTGTATGTGTGTGTGTGTGTGTGTGTGTACTCACCTAATTGTACTCACCTAATTGTTGTTGCAGGGGTCGAGACTCAGCTCCTGGCCCCGCCTCTTCACTGATCGCTACTGGATCCTCTCTCTCTCTGCTTCCTGAGCTTTGTCATACCTCTTCTTAAAACTATGTATGGTTCCTGCCTCCACTACTTCACTTGCTAGGCTATTCCACTTGCTGACAACTCTATGACTGAAGAAATACTTCCTAACGTCCCTGTGACTCGTCTGAGTCTTCAGCTTCCAGTTGTGACCCCTTGTCCCTGTGTCCCCTCTCTGGAACATCCTATCTCTGTCCACCTTGTCTATTCCCCGCAGTATCTTGTATGTCGTTATCATGTCTCCCCTGACCCTTCTGTCCTCCAGTGTCGTCAGTCCGATTTCCCTTAACCTTTCCTCGTACGACATTCCCTTGAGCTCTGGGACTAGCCTTGTTGCAAACCTTTGTACTTTCTCTAACTTCTTGACGTGCTTGACCAGGTGTGGGTTCCAGACTGGTGCTGCATACTCCAGTATGGGCCTAACATACACAGTGTACAGTGTCTTGAACGATTCCTTATTAAGGTATCGGAACGCTATTCTCAGGTTTGCCAGGCGCCCGTATGCTGCAGCGGTTATTTGGTTGATGTGTGCCTCCGGTGATGTGCTCGGTGTTATGGTCACCCCAAGGTCTTTCTCCCTGAGTGAGGTCTGTAGTCTTTGTCCACCTAGCCTATACTCTGTCTGCGGTCTTCTTTGCCCCTCCCCAATCTTCATGACTTTGCATTTGGCTGGATTGAATTCGAGAAGCCAGTTACTGGACCACATGTCCAGCCTCTCCAGGTCTCTTTGCAGTCCTGCCTCATCCTCGTCCGATTTAATTCTTCTCATCAACTTCACGTCATCTGCGAACAGGGACACTTCAGAGTCTGTTCCTTCCATCATGTCGTTCACATATATCAAGAATAGCACTGGTCCTAGAACTGACCCCTGTGGGACCCCGCTCGTAACAGGCGCCCACTGTGATACCTCTTCACGTACCATGACTCGTTGCTGCCTCCCTGTCAGGTATTCCCTTATCCATTGCAGTGCCCTTCCTTTTACGTGTGCCTGATCCTCCAGCTTCTGCACTAATCTCTTGTGGGGAACTGTGTCAAAGGCCTTCCTGCAGTCTAGGAAAACGCAATCTACCCAACCCTCTCTCTCATGTCTTACTTCTGTTACCTTGTCATAAAACTCCAGGAGGTTTGTGATACAAGATTTGCCTTCCATGAACCCATGCTGGTTTTCATTTATAATCTTGTTCCTTTCCAGGTGTTCGACCACTCTCCTCCTGATAATCTTCTCCATGACTTTGCACACAATACATGTCAGAGACACATGTCTGTAGTTTAGTGCCTCGTTTCTGTTTCCTTTCTTAAATATGGGGACTACATTAGCTGTCTTCCATTTCTCAGGTAGTTGCCCAGTTTCAAGGGATGTGTTGAAGATTGTGGTTAGAGGCACACACAGCATCTCTGCTCCTTCTCTAAGGACCCATGGGGAGATGTTGTCCGGTCCCATCGCCTTTGAGGTGTCAAGGTCACTTAAGAGCTTCTTCACCTCCTCCTCAGTTGTTCGTATGTCATCCAACACTTGTTGGTATATTCCCTCTTGATGTTCCCTTCTGTTCTGTCTTCCCACAGCCCTTCCTGTCTCTACTGTAAAAACTTCCTTAAATCTCCTGTTCAGCTCCTCACATACCTCTTGATCATTTCTTGTGAGTTCTCCACCTTCTGTCCTTAATCTGATCACCTGGTCTTTGACTGTTGTCTTCCTCCTGATGTGGCTATACAACAGTTTCGGGTCTGTCTTGATTCTCGATGCTATGTCATTTTCATACTGTCGCTGGGCCTCCCTCCTTACCTGTGCGTACTCATTCCTGGCTCTGCGACTGATCTCCCTATTTTCGTGTGTTCTCTGCCTTCTGTACTTTTTCCATTCTCTATTGCACTTTGTTTTTGCCTCCTTACACCGTCGGGTGAACCAGGGGCTTGTTCTGGTCTTCCCGTTGTTACTGTTGCCCTTGGGAATGAACCTTTCCACTGCCTCCTTGCATTTTGTTGCTACATATTCCATCATTTCATTTACTGGCTTTCCTGCCAGTTCTCTGTCCCACTGGACCTCCCGCAGGAAGTTCTTCAACCCTATGTAGTCCCCTCTTTTATAGTCAGGCTTTTCCCATTCTACTCCTGTTATTCTCTCCACTTGCAGCTCTACTATGTATTCAAAGCACAGAACCACGTGGTCGCTAGCTCCTAGGGGACTCTCATACTTGATGTCCTCAATGTCTGAGCTGCCCAGGGTGAACACAAGGTCCAATCTTGCTGGTTCATCCTCCCCTCTCACTCTGGTAGTGTCCTTAACATGTTGGTGCATGAGGTTTTCCAGCACCACGTCCAACATCCTGGCTCTCCATGTTTCGGGACCCCCATGTGGCTCCAGGTTTTCCCAGTCAATCTCCCTGTGGTTGAAATCCCCCATAACCAGCAAC
The DNA here is from genome assembly GCF_038502225.1 of Cherax quadricarinatus. NCBI lineage: Eukaryota > Metazoa > Arthropoda > Malacostraca > Decapoda > Parastacidae > Cherax > Cherax quadricarinatus. The sequence goes on along the minus strand of NC_091355.1, from coordinate 22,848,288 downwards.
TTTGCTCTGCTGGAGTGAGCTCTTCTTGCCACCTCAGCAAGTGTGTCCACCATTGCTCTGTTGCTCTCTTCATATTCCTCTCTTGGCCTCCTGCAGTTCTGTGGTGGATTATACATCACTGCAATGACCACTTTGTGTTCCCCAGACTGAAGTGTACCTGCTATGTAGTCTCTTTCTCCCGTCTCATCTATTCCTTCCATTTTCTCGAATTTCCATCTGTTTTTTACGAGCAGAGCAACCCCACCACCCCCCCTGCCCCTTCTATCTTTCCTCATGATCTGGTATCCTGGTGGGAAGATTGCATCTGTTATTGTCTCCATGAGTTTTGTTTCTGTAACTGCTATGATGTCTGGGGACTTCTCATTGATTCTTTCTTGCCATTCCTCGTGTTTATTCGTTAATCCATCTGCATTTGTGTACCAAACCTTCAACTTCTGTTCTAATACTGTAACTGTGGTGCGGGGGGTGGAAACAGAGGGATCGGTGTGTGATGGTTGGTTTGGATTGTTCAGTTGCCTTGGGGGTGTCGTGGCTGGAGTCCTTCTGCCGGTGTTTCTGGGGGGTGCGCTTGTCCTTCCATTTGATCCTGGGTCATTCTGCTCTCCTTTTTCATTTCCTCCCATTTCTCCTTTCGTTTTTGAACTCTCTCTTTCATTGTCTTCCTTTCGTCCTGTGTTCTGTCTCGGTCGAGGTACACACTCCGGAACTCCTGCTTGCCTCTCAGCCGTGCTTTCTCCTGCAGGATCATGGTTCGGGTTGATTCTGCCTTGAAAATTACTTTGAGAGGCCGATTCCTTTTCTTTGTGAACCACCCAATTCTCCGAAAATTTGCCACCTGGGTCATGTCCCCCTCGCCTATCACCTTCATGATGTCTTCAATCGCTTTTTTCTCCTCCTGTGGGTGTGTATGAGTGTGTGTGTGTATGAGTGTGTGTGTGTATGAGTGTGTGTGCGTGTGTGTGTATGAGTTTGTGTATGTGTGTGTGTGTGTGTGTGTACTCACCTAATTGTACTCACCTAATTGTTGTTGCAGGGGTCGAGACTCAGCTCCTGGCCCCGCCTCTTCACTGATCGCTACTGGATCCTCTCTCTCTCTGCTTCCTGAGCTTTGTCATACCTCTTCTTAAAACTATGTATGGTTCCTGCCTCCACTACTTCACTTGCTAGGCTATTCCACTTGCTGACAACTCTATGACTGAAGAAATACTTCCTAACGTCCCTGTGACTCGTCTGAGTCTTCAGCCTCCAGTTGTGACCCCTTGTCCCTGTGTCCCCTCTCTGGAACATCCTATCTCTGTCCACCTTGTCTATTCCCCGCAGTATCTTGTATGTCGTTATCATGTCTCCCCTGACCCTTCTGTCCTCCAGTGTCGTCAGTCCGATTTCCCTTAACCTTTCCTCGTACGACATTCCCTTGAGCTCTGGGACTAGCCTTGTTGCAAACCTTTGTACTTTCTCTAACTTCTTGACGTGCTTGACCAGGTGTGGGTTCCAGACTGGTGCTGCATACTCCAGTATGGGCCTAACATACACAGTGTACAGTGTCTTGAACGATTCCTTATTAAGGTATCGGAACGCTATTCTCAGGTTTGCCAGGCGCCCGTATGCTGCAGCGGTTATTTGGTTGATGTGTGCCTCCGGTGATGTGCTCGGTGTTATGGTCACCCCAAGGTCTTTCTCCCTGAGTGAGGTCTGTAGTCTTTGTCCACCTAGCCTATACTCTGTCTGCGGTCTTCTTTGCCCCTCCCCAATCTTCATGACTTTGCATTTGGCTGGATTGAATTCGAGAAGCCAATTACTGGACCACATGTCCAGCCTCTCCAGGTCTCTTTGCAGTCCTGCCTCATCCTCGTCCGATTTAATTCTTCTCATCAACTTCACGTCATCTGCGAACAGGGACACTTCAGAGTCTATTCCTTCCATCATGTCGTTCACATATATCAAAAATAGCACTGGTCCTAGAACTGACCCCTGTGGGACCCCGCTCGTAACAGGCGCCCGCTGTGATACCTCTTCACGTACCATGACTCGTTGCTGCCTCCCTGTCAGGTATTCCCTTATCCATTGCAGTGCCCTTCCTTTTACGTGTGCCTGATCCTCCAGCTTCTGCACTAATCTCTTGTGGGGAACTGTGTCAAAGGCCTTCCTGCAGTCTAGGAAAACGCAATCTACCCAACCCTCTCTCTCGTGTCTTACTTCTGTTACCTTGTCATAAAACTCCAGGAGGTTTGTGATACAAGATTTGCCTTCCATGAACCCATGCTGGTTTTCATTTATAATCTTGTTCCTTTCCAGGTGTTCGACCACTCTCCTCCTGATAATCTTCTCCATGACTTTGCACACAATACATGTCAGAGACACAGGTCTGTAGTTTAGTGCCTCGTTTCTGTTTCCTTTCTTAAATATGGGGACTACATTAGCTGTCTTCCATTTCTCAGGTAGTTGCCCAGTTTCAAGGGATGTGTTGAAGATTGTGGTTAGAGGCACACACAGCATCTCTGCTCCTTCTCTAAGGACCCATGGGGAGATGTTGTCCGGTCCCATCGCCTTTGAGGTGTCAAGGTCACTTAAGAGCTTCTTCACCTCCTCCTCAGTTGTTCGTATGTCATCCAACACTTGTTGGTATATTCCCTCTTGATGTTCCCTTCTGTGCTGTCTTCCCACAGCCCTTCCTGTCTCTACTGTAAAAACTTCCTTAAATCTCCTGTTCAGCTCCTCACATACCTCCTGATCATTTCTTGTGAGTTCTCCACCTTCTGTCCTTAATCTGATCACCTGGTCTTTGACTGTTGTCTTCCTCCTGATGTGGCTATACAACAGTTTCGGGTCAGTCTTGATTCTCGATGCTATGTCATTTTCATACTGTCGCTGGGCCTCCCTCCTTTCCTGTGCATATTCATTCCTGGCTCTGCGACTGATCTTCCTATTTTCGTGTGTTCTCTGCCTTCTGTACTTTTCCATTCTCTATTGCACTTTGTTTTTACCTCCTTACACCGTCGGGTAAACCAGGGGCTTGTTCTGGTCTTCCCGTTGTTACTGTTGCCCTTGGGAATGAACCTTTCCACTGCCTCCTTGCATTTTGTTGCTACATATTCCGTCACTTCATTTACTGGCTTTCCTGCCAGTTCTCTGTCCCACTGGACCTCCCGCAGGAAGTTCTTCAACCCTATGTAGTCCCCTCTTTTATAGTCAGGCTTTTCCCATTCTACTCCTGTTATTCTCTCCGCTTGCAGCTCTACTATGTATTCAAAGCACAGAACCACGTGGTCGCTAGCTCCTAGGGGACTCTCATACTTGATGTCCTCAATGTCTGAGCTGCCCAGGGTGAACACAAGGTCCAATCTTGCTGGTTCATCCTCCCCTCTCACTCTGGTAGTGTCCTTAACATGTTGGTGCATGAGGTTTTCCAGCACCACGTCCAACATCCTGGCTCTCCATGTTTCGGGACCCCCATGTGGCTCCAGGTTTTCCCAGTCAATCTCCCTGTGGTTGAAATCCCCCATAACCAGCAACTTTGCTCTGCTGGAGTGAGCTCTTCTTGCCACCTCAGCAAGTGTGTCCACCATTGCTCTGTTGCTCTCTTCATATTCCTCTCTTGGCCTCCTGCAGTTCTGTGGTGGATTATACATCACTGCAATGACCACTTTGTGTTCCCCAGACTGAAGTGTACCTGCTATGTAGTCTCTTTCTCCCGTCTCATCTATTCCTTCCATTTTCTCGAATTTCCATCTGTTTTTTACGAGCAGAGCAACCCCACCTCCCCCCCTGCCCCTTCTATCTTTCCTCATGATCTGGTATCCTGGTGGGAAGATTGCATCTGTTATTGTCTCCATGAGTTTTGTTTCTGTAACTGCTATGATGTCTGGGGACTTCTCATTGATTCTTTCTTGCCATTCCTCATGTTTATTCGTTAATCCTTCTGCATTTGTGTACCAAACCTTCAACTTCTGTTCTAATAGTATGTGTGTGTGTGTGTGTGTGTGTATGAATTTGTATATGTGTGTGTGTGTGTGTCTCAACAATCAATATTTGCACCAATAACTCACTACAGTTGTGACCGGGTGTGGAAGTGTGAATTGGTCATTACACTATAATTTGTTCATGATTGTAGCCATGTATAAACGTAAGTAACCATTCTTACAGTATTCATTACCTTTGTAACTTGTGAGTTCATTACCTTGTACCTAGTTCAGCCATCACAACTTTGGGAGCCCAGTCCCTCGACCCATTACGTACCTCTGTAATCTGTAAATACCTTTGTAACTTGTGAGTTCATTACCTTGTACCTAGTTCAGCTATCAAAACTTTGGGGCCCAGTCCCTGGGCCCATTACGTACCTCTGTAATCTGTAAATACCTTTGTAACTTGTCATGATTGTGACTAGACCTACCTGGAGTTCATTACCTTTGTAAATTGTGAGTTCATTACCTTTGTAAATTGTGAGTTCATTACCTCTGTAACTTGCTCAGCTATCAAAACTTTGGAGTCCCGTCCCTGGACCTATTATGTACCTCTGTAATCTTTTGACTACCGCCCACAGGATGGGTATGTGGTGCATAATAAACATATTAAACTAACTATGTTAGAAGTGATCAAGGTCCCAGGACCGAAACGTTTTCTAATAAATATGTCATAGTGTTTGCTTACGTGTCTTTCTAAACCAACTTGTCGGTATTTATTACCACGGTTTATACCACACAATATCATGATCTACCTCCTCAAACACCTTAGTGAAAAAAGTTAGTAAATTCGTAAGACAGGAACGCCCCTTTGTAAAACCGTGTTGAGAATCATTAATCAATCTGTGCCTGACAAGAGGCTACGAATTGCTTCGGCAATTATTGATTCCATAAATTTTCCCACTATGGAGGTAAGGCTTATTGGTCTATAGTTCGAAGCCAAGGACCTGTCACCTGCCTTGTAAATAGGTATTACATTTGCCATTTTCCACTTATCAGGCACTATGCCAGTTTGTAGTGATATGTTAAAAAGATTAGCCAAAGGTATTCTAAGTTCTTCTTTACATTACTTTAACACCCTTGCAAACAGTTAATCAGGACCTGGGGATTTGTTGGGTTTTAGTTTCTCTGTTTTCTGAGGACCATGTCATTAGTTACCGCAATCGTACATAGTTTATTATCATCCTGTTCTACATAATCTATTTTTTCAGGAATATCGCTAGTATTTTCCTGGGTGAAAACTGAGAGGAAGTAGGTATTTAGAATTTCACACATATCCTTATCACTGTCAGTGACCTGACCAGAGTTACTCTTAAGTGGGCCAATCTTGTCCCTAATCTTACTTCTGTATACCTGAAAGAACCCTTTTGGGTTAGTCTTTGAATCCCTTGCGACCTTAGCCTCATAATCCCTTTTTGGTTTTCTTATTCCTTTTTTTTTATTTCTCTTTTTAATTGAATATATTGATTTCTTAACTGCCCATCCCCTCTTCTGATGTCTATATATGCCTCTCTTTTGACCAATGAGATGTTTTAATTCCTTCTAATTGGTTCTTTCACAAACTATTTTTAAAAGCAATCTTGGACTCAAGATTTCCTGTCATATTGTTCCTGTCAACTTGTCTAAAGTTAAAATTTCACATTAACACATTTTCATATCTAGATGCCTTATGAATTTCTTCCCATAGCTGCTTGCTATACTCCATGTCAAGATTTGGAGGCCTATAAATCACACCCAAAATTAATTTGTCACGACCCTCGAGAAACTGTAGCTAGACAGATTCTGTGTCCGGTGCTTCTAATCTTATATTTGGTATAACACGACAATTTAAACTATGTCTGACATACATCATCATTCCACCACACTACCTGTTGACCCTATCAGTGTGGAGTAGTTTATTACCCTGTATGTTGCATTCAGAAGGCATTTCTCTATTTTTCAAGTTGAACCAGGTCTCCATTGCAGCAATAATATCTATATTTCCTGAATATGCAAGTTATCTTAGCTAATCTATCTTATTACTTAGACTCTTACTATTAGTACAATAAACATTAAGATAGCTAGTTGCTCTCTGCACAGTGCTCCCTCTCTTTGTTCGTTGATCATATACTTTTACTATCTTTATTTTAAATATTGTCTAATAAACCTAACTCTGAGGTATCCTGGTAATATCTGATGTTTTCATCCCTTGTAGTGCAGCTCGAATGTTTCCCACATACATACCTCTATAATCTATCAGTTTTAAGTCCTAGACAAGTGAGCAATGGCCCCCTCAATCAAGTTAGCTAATGCAGCCACTCTGGCCCCTGAGAGATGTACCCCATCCCTTGCATACACATCATGTTTGCCATAAAATTTGGCCCAGTTATCAGTGAATCAGACTGCAAATTCCTTGCAATACCTGCCTAACCAGCAATTTGCACCAATTACCCTAGACATCCATTCATTGCCCACTCCCCTTATAGGCAAGATGCTACATATGATCGGGACCCCTCCCTTAAACCTAATTATATCTTTTCCTCTCTTGTACTTATCCAGGAGCTCTTGTCTCCTGCCCTTCCTGATATCATATTTTCCAATACTATGATGATGGGCTTGTTCATATTAGCTTACATAATATTTTCCAAACTGTTGACTATGTCATCAAAAACAGCTCCTGGGAAGCACACTCTCTGTCTAACATTCCTATCTCTGTTACAGAAAGCACGGTCCATAAATCTTGCCTGTGAGTCACCCACAACCAGAATGTTCTTACCTTGATTAACAGGAGAGTTAGTGGTACCTATAACCACGCAAACCACTGATGTACACCCGTCATGGAGAACAGTGAATCGATTTCTTACCTTCAGGTCTTCTCCATTTAAGCTTACTTATCTTGATACTTCTACTCCACCCTTTGTACAGTCACTCCCAAATCCATTTAGGCGAATTTTCAGTCTCATATTTTCCTCTTGGAGAAGTACAACCTCCTCCTTCAACATATTAACCTCCGAAACACTACAGCAAGCCAAGATGATCTGTAACGCTCCAAACTTATCCCCGAGACAGCTAGAACAGATGGTCTTTCGTGACCACTGACCTCAGCATACTGACCTCGTTACAGGATGTAGTGGTGAGTTACAGGGTGTGGTAGTGAGTTACACGGTATGAGGTGTTACAGGGTGTAGTGAGGAGTACAGGGTGTCGTGGTCAATTACAGGGTGTGGTAGTGAGTTACAAGGTGTGATGGTGAGTTACAGGGTGTGATGGTGAGTTACAGGGTGTGGTGATGAGTTACAGGGTGTGATGGTTGGTTACAGGTTGTGGTAATGAGTTACAGGGTGTGATGGCGAATTATAGGGTGTGGTGATGAGTTACAGGGTGTGATAGTGAGTTACAGGATGTGATGGCAAGTTACAAGGTTGGCAGTGAGTTACAGGGTGTGCTGATAAATTACAAAGTGTAATAGTGAGTTACAGGGTGTGATGGTGAGTTACAGGGTGTGGCAGAGAGTTACAGGGTGTTGTGAAGAGTTACATTGTGTGATGGTGAGTTACAGGGTATGGTAATGAGTTACATGGTGTGGTGATGACTTACAGGGTGTGATGGTACTCGCCTATTTTTACTCACCTATTTGTGGTTGTATAAGTCGAAACACAGCTCCTGGCACCGCCTCTTCACTGATCGCTACTAGGTCCTCCCTATCCCTGCTCCATCAGCTTTATCATACCTCGTCTTAAAACTATGTATGCTTCCTGCCTCCACCACGTCACTGGCCAGACTGTTCCACTTCCTGACACCTCTATGACTAAAGAAATACTTCCTAATATCTTTTTGACTCATCTGAGTCTTCAACTTCCAATTGTGACCCCTTGTTTCTGCGTCCCATCACTGGAACATCCTGTCTCTGTCAACCCAGTAAATTCCTCGCAGTATGTTATTATCATGCCTCCTCTAACCCTCCTGTCCTCCAGTGTCGTCAGGCCGATTTCCCTTAACCTTTCTTCGTAGGACATTCTCCCTACCTCTGGAACTAGTCTTGTTGCATACCTTTGCACTTTCTTTAATTTTTTGTCGTGCTTGACCAGGTGTGGGTTTAAAACTGCTGTTGCATACTCCAGTATGGGCCTGGCGAACACGGTGTACAGAGTCGTGACCGATTCCTTACTGAGATATCAGATCACTATTGTCAGGTTTGCCAGGCGTCCATAAGCTGCAGCAGTTATCTGGCTGATGTGCACCCCAGGAGATGTGCTCGGTGTTATACTCACCCCAAGTTCCTTTTCCATGAGTGATGTTTGCAGTCTTTGGCCACCTAGCCTATACTCTGTCTGCGGTCTTCTTTGCTCTTCCCCGATCTTCATGGCTTTGCATTTGGGGGGGAGTTAAATTCGATGAGCCAGTTGCTGGACCACGCATCCAGCCTGTCCAGGTCTCTGTAGTCCTGCCTGATCCTCATCCGATTTCATTCTCTTCATTAATTTCAAATCATCTGCAAACAGAGTCACTTCTGAGCCTATCCCTTCTGTCATGTCATTCACATATACCAAAAATAGCACTGGTCCTAGTACTGACCCCTGTGGAACCCCGGTCACAACAGGCGCCCAATCTGATACCTTGTCACTTACCATGACTCGTTGTTGGCTCCCTGTCAGGTATTCTCTGATCCATTGCAGCGCCCTTCCTGTTATATGTTCCTGATCCTCTAGCTTTTGCACTAATATCTTGTAAGGAACTGTGTCGAAGGCTTTCTTGCAGTCAAAGAAAATGTAATCTACCCACCCTTCTCTCTAGTGTCTTACTTCTGTTACCTTGTCATAAAACTCCAGTAGGTTTTTGACACAGGATTGGCCTTCCATGAATCCATGCTGGTTGTCGTTTATAAACTTCTTCCATTCTATGTGTTCCACCACTCTCCTCTTGATAATCTTCTCCATGGCTTTGTATACTGTACACGCCAGTGACAATTGTCTGTAGTTTAGTTGACCCACGAAATCGTTATGACACGATTGCAAACAAACCATACCATGGGCAGGGATAGAACCCACGAGTTCTATTCCCGCCTGTGGTATGGTTTCTATAGTTTAGTGCCTCGTGTCTGTCCCCTTAAAATTGGGGACTACATATGCCATCTTCCATACCACAGATGCTCAGTTTCAATTGATGTGTTATTAATTGTTGTTAGTGGCACAAACAGAATCTCTGCTCCCTCTCTAAGGACTCACAGAGAGATGTCCGGTCCCACTGCCTTTGAGGAATCAAGGTCACTCAGCAGCTTCTTCACTTCATCGTTGGTTGTGTGTAATTCATCCAGCACTTCTTGGTATATCCCTTGTTGATGTACCCCTCCCCACCATGTTCTGACTTCTTGAAGTCCTTTCTGCCTTCACTGTAAATACTTCTTTAAATCTCATGTTGAGCTCCTCACATCTTGGTCGTTTCTTTTGAGCTCCCCAACTTCATTCCTCAGCCTGATTACCTGGTCCTTGACTGTTGTTCTCCTCCTGATGTGGCTATAAAACAGTTTCTGGTCGGACTTGACTTTTGATGCTATGTCGTTTTCGTACTGTCGCTGGGCCTCTTTCTTTATCTGTGCATACTCGTTTCTGGCTCTTCAACTAATCCTCTATATTTTCCAGGGTCCTTTGTCTTCAGTATTTTTTCCATTCTTTAGTACACTTAGTTTTTGCTTCTCCACATCTTTGGATAAACCAAGGTCTCGTTCTGGTCTTCCCATTATTTCTGCTGTCCTTAGGAACAACCCTCTCCTCTGCCTCCTTGCATTTTATTGTTACATAGTCCATCTTTTCATTTACTTAGCTTCCTTCCAATTTTCTTTCCCACTGAACTTCCTGCAGGCAGTTTATTTGTAGTCATCCCTTTGCGGTTTGGCTTTTCCCATCCTACTCCTGTTACCCTCTCCATGTATTCAAAGCTCACAACCATGTGATCACTAGCTCCAAGGGGCATTTCATATGTGATGTCCTCAATGTCTAAGCTTCTCACGGTGAAGACGAGGTCCAGTCTTGCTGATTCATCCTCTCCTCTCTTGGTTCTCCTTGTTTTGAGACCCCCATGTGGCTCCAGGTTTTCCCAGTCAGTCTCCTTGTGATTGAAATCGCCCATAACTAGTAACTTTGCTCTACCCACGTGAGCTCTTCTGTCGCCTGAGCTATTGTGTCCACCTTTGCTCTGTTGCCCTCTTCATATTCTTCTCGTGGCCTCCTGCAGTTTTGTCGTGATTATACATCACTGCAATGACTACCTTACGTTCCCCAGGCTGAATTGAACCTATTATACAGTCCCTTTCACCAATTTCGTCCATTCTTTCTATTTCCTCAAATCCTCATCGGTTTTTAATGAGCATTGCAACTCCTCCTCCCCTTTGCTCCCTCTATCTTTCCTCAGGATTTGATATCCTGATAGGAAGACTGCATCTGTTATCAACCAGATGAGTTTCGTTCCTGTGACTGCTATGATGTCTGGGGACATTTCCTCAATTCTTTCATGCCACTCCACACATTTATTTGTTATTCCATCTTCATTCATATACCAAACCTTCAACTTCTTTTCCAAAACTGTGGTCTGGGGAGAATGTTGGAGTTAGGGAAGCAGGAGACCTGGCGGGGAACTATGGCGGGATGCTGTGGGGGAGAAGTTTGTGATGAGGGGGGTGGGGGCAGAGGGTACAGTATGTGGGTTCTTGATTAGGTTGTTTGATTGTATTGGGGGTGTCATTCATGGTTGAGGTCCTTCTGTGGGTGACTTTGAGGGAGGTTGTATTTGCTCTTCCTCCTGAGTCTGGGTTCTCCTGTGCATCTCCATCTTTGCTTCTCATTCCTCCTTGTATCTTTGTACCCTCTCTTACAGTTTCTGCCTTTCTTCTTGTGTTCTGTCATGGTCAAGGTATATTCTCTGGTACTTCGGTATGTCTCTTAGTCATGCTTTCTCCTGCAGGATCCTGTTTCAAGCTGATTCTGCCCTGAAAATCACTTTGACTGGCTAGTTTCTTCCTATTCTCAGAAAATTTGTCTACTGGGTTGTCATCCTCTGTTGCTTTCATGATACATTTACTCGCTTTTTTCTCCTCCTGTCTTCTTGCTTCATAAGTTTCCCATTCAACTTCCTGGAGCCTGTAAACAAAAAACTGACCTTTCCATTTCATCCTTCCACTGCATTTCCCTTTGCATCCCCTGAGACGATTTAGTTGCCTCCATTGTAGCATAATTCCTTCAATCTCTTCTCTAGCTGATGTCCATATGTTCTGTGGTCTATCATTTTCCCATCTCAGCTTTTCCTAGGCACTGCTGTGGTCTGTTAGGGCCTCTGAATATAGCTTAACTCCTTCATTTTCTTTTGTCCCCTCATTTATTGATGGTTTGCTCCTTGCCCTTTCCTGGGCTCCAAGGAGGTCTGACAGGGCCTCTGCATACAGTATAACTCCTTTGTTCCCTATAGTCCCCTCGTCTATGATTGATGTAGCAGTTGTGGATGTCATGCCTGTACTGCTCTTCGGCTCTTTAGACTGTTTCAGATTTTTTTAGTTCCTCTTCTAAGTTCTGTATCTTAGCTTTTGCTGCTATGGCTTGTTGTTTCCATTTCCTGCTTTCTGCAGCTATCCTCTCCTCAATTTTCATGCTAAGTGCTTCTTGCTTTCTTTCCCACTCTTCCTCCCCTTTAATGAGCTCTACCACTCAATCTTCCCACCCAGGTTCATCCACTTGCTTCTCTGTCCTGCTCTTTGGCAACCCATTTGTTTTTTGTCACCACAGAAAGAAAAACTTATGTGTTTTCATGAGGTCGTTTGTGATGTGTGTGTGTGTGTGTGTGTGTGTGTGTGTGTGTGTGTGTGTGTGTGTGTGTGTACTCACCTAATTATTCTCACCTAGTTGAGGTTGCAGGGGTCGAGACTCAGCACGTGACCCTGCCTTTTTACTGATCGCTACTAGGTCCTCTCTCTCTCTCTCTGCTTCCTGAGCTTTGCCATTCCTCGACTTAAAGCTATGTATGGTTCCTGCCTCTTCTACATCACTTGCTAGGCTATTCCACTTCCTGACTCTATGACTGAAGAAATACTTCCTAACATCCCTGTGACTCGTCTGAGTCTTCAGCTTCCAATTGTGACCCCTTGTTTCTGTGTCCCCTCTCTGGAACATCCTGTCGCTGTCCACCTTATCTATTCCCCGCAGTATTTTGTATGTCGTTATTATGTCTCCCCTGACCCTCCTATCCTCAAGTATCGTTAGACCGATTTCCCTTAACCTTTCTTCGTTGGACATTCCCTTGAGCTCCGGTACAAGCTTTGTTGCAGACCTTTCTACTTTCTTTAATATTTTGACGTGCTTGACGAGGTGTGGGTTCCAAACTGGTGTTGCATACTCTAGTATGGGCCTGACGTACACAGTATACAGTGTCTTGAACAATTTCTTATTAAGGTATCAGAACGCTATTCTCAGGGTTGCCAGGCGTACATATGCTGCAGTATTTATCTGGTTGATGTGTGCCTCTGGAGACGTGCTCGGTGTTATGGTGACCGCAAACTTTGCATTTGGCTCGGTTGAATTCGAGAAGCCAGTTGCTGGACCACGTGTCCAGCCTGTCCAGGTCTCTTTGTAGTTCTGCCTGATCCTCATCTGATTTAATTCATTTCATTAACTTCACATCATCTGCGAACAGGGACACTGTGTGTGTGTGTGTGTGTGTGTGTGTGTGTGTGTGTGTGTGTGTGTGTGTGTGTGTGTGTGTGTGTGTGCGTGTGTGTGTGTGTGTGTGTGTGTGTGTGTGTGTGGTGTTGTAAGGAGGGAGAGGGGGAGGGAGGTTGGGAGAGAGGCAAGGGTTAGAGAGTGGGATTTGGAGACAATGGCAGAGGGGGAGAGGGACAGAGAGTGGGATTTGGGGACAGTCGCAGAGGGGGAGAGAGATCGGGGAATGATAGGGTGGTACAGGAAGAGAGGGGTAAAGAAAATGAGGGAAAAGCAAGGCGAGAGAGGGGGCGGTAGAAAGAGGGGGAGAAGGAGGAGAAGGAAGAGGAAGAGGAGAGGTAGAGAGAGAGAGAGAGAGAGAGAGAGAGAGAGAGAGAGAGAGAGAGAGAGAGAGAGAGAGAGAGAGAGAGAGAGAAGGAGGAATGTGGGATAGTGTTGGGGAGTATGTGAGTCAGAGTGGTTCGAGTGTTAATTCAATTCAAATTCAATGTTTATTCTCTATAAGGATTACAATGCTGAGTTTACAGAAATTTGGTTATTGTTTGGTTTACATGTAGTAAAATTGTGATTACAGAGTGTACCACTAGAACGCTTAGCATGGCTAGGCATTTCGGGCAGACTTAGTTTTATTCTTAATTGTAAAATATTACAAATTATGAGGTAAGTTGGTATTATGGCTAAGTGACTAAATACTAGTTTGTGAGTTTAGCAATGTGAATGCTTTTGTTTTAGCACAGTACATAGTTTCAGTATTGGAGTATCACAGGATTCATTATTTTAAGACTGAGATTAATATTTCTGTTTATGGTCAAATGAGTGAGCGAGTGTAAGTGTGGACCACCAGGTGGTATTCGTGTAGTTAGTTGACGGGGTGTATCAGGGAGATAAGATGTTTTCTAATGGTAGTTTTGAAGGTGATGAATGCGTCTGCAGTTCTAGAGTTCTCAGGTAGGGTATTCCAGATTTTAGGGCCTTTGACATACATTGAATTTTTGTAAAGGTTTAGTCGGACACGGGGAATGTCGTAGAGATGTTTGTGTCTGGTGTTATTCCTGTGGGTTCTATCACAACTATCAAGAAAGCGTTTTAGGTCAAGGTTGATATTAGAGTTTAAGGCCCTGTAGATATAGATTGCACAGTAGTAAGTGTGGATGTACTGAACTGGGAGTAAGTTTAGATCTATGAAGAGTGGGGAGGTGTGTTGCCAGGGATAGGATTTAGTGATTATTCTTACTGCAGCTTTTTGTTGGGTTATTATTGGCTTTAGGTGTGTTGCTGCAGTTGATCCCCAAGCACAAATAGCATAGGTGAGGTATGGATAAATAAGTGAGTGGTATAGTGTGAGAAGGGCATTTTGCGGCACATAGTATTGTATCTTGGAGAGGATCCCAACCGTTTTGGATACTTTTTTGGCTATATGCTGGATATGGGTGCTGAAATTCAGGTTGTTGTCAAGGTATAAGCCTAGGAATTTTCCCCCATTATTTCTGGTAATTCGAGTGTTGTCAATCTTAATGTTAATTTGTGCATCTCCTGCTCTTCTACCAAACATAATATGTGAGGGATGTGTTTACAGCGGTGGCAACTGTTTTTGTACATGTAGGTATATGTACAACATATGTTCTCACACGCTTTTGTGTGTGTGTAGTGTTTGTGAGTCCTAGTACACTCTACACCAGACTCAAGTTTATGTTTCCTTATTCGTATTTACTAGTCACTTCTTTCCTAGTAGAAGGTAACCTATCCTATTTATTGTTCTCTCTAGCCGCACTAGCCTACCCTTTACCTTCTGGATTAAAGTACCAAATACTCTGTGTAGGTGTGTAGATACGTTTGTGTGTGTAGGTGTGTAGATGTAGTGTGTGTGGGTGTGTGTAGGTGTGTACTCGCCTATTTGTACTAACCTATTTGTGGTTGCAGGGGTCGATTCATATCTCCTGGCCCCACCTCTTCACTGATTGCTACTGGATCCTCTCTCTCTCCCAGCTCCATGAGCTTTATCATACCTCGTCTTAAAACTATGTATGGTTCCCGCCTCCACTACGTCACTTTCTAGGCTATTCAACGGCCTGACAACTCTGTGACTGAAGAAATACTTCCTAACATCCCTTTGATTTATCTGAGTCTTCAACTACCAATTGTGACCTCTTGTTTCTGTGTCCCATCTCTGGAACATACTGTCTTTGTCCACCTTGTCTATTCTGCGCAGTATTTTATATGTCGTTATCTTGTCTCCCCTGACCCTCCTGTCCTCCAGTGTCGTCAGGCCGATTTCCCTCAACCTTTCTTCGTAGGACAATCCCCGTAGCTCTGGGACTAGTCTTGTTGCAAACCTTTACACTTTCTCTAATTTCTTGGCGTGCTTGACCAGGTGTGGATTCCAAACTGGTGTTGCATACTCCAGTATGGGCCTGACGTAAATGGTATACAGAGTCTTGAACGATTCTTTACCGAGGTATCGGAACGCTATACTTAGGTTTGCCAGACGTCCATACTCTACAGCAGTTATATGAATGATGTGCGCCCCAAGAGATGTGTTCGGTGTTATACTCGCCCCAAAATCTTTTTCCTTGAGGGAGGTTTGCAGTCTTTGGCCACCTAGACTATACTGTGTCTGCGGTCTTCTTTGCCATTCCCCAATCTTCATGACTTTGCATTTGGCAGGGTTAAATTCAAGGAGCCAGTTGCTGGACCAGGCTTGTAGCCTGTCCAGGTCTCTTTGTAGCCCTGCTTGATCCTCGAACGATTTGATTCCCCTCATTAACTTCACATCATCTGCAAACAAGGACACTTCTGAGTCTATCCCTTCTGTCATGTCATTCACATATACTAAAAACAGCACAGGTTCTAGGACTGACCCCTGTGGAACCCCGGTCACCACAGGCATCCAGTCTGATACCTCGTCACGTACCATGACTCGTTGTTGCCTCCTTGTCAGGTATTCTCTGATCCATTGCAGTGCCCTTCCTGTTAATATGTTCCTGATCATCTAGCTTTTGCACTAATATCTTGCGAGGAACTGTGTCAAAGGCCTTCTTGCAGTCAAAATGTAATCTACCCACCCCTCTTTCTAGTGTCTTACTTCCGTTACCTTGTCTTAAAACTCCAGTTTGTTTGTGACACAGGATTTGCCTTCCATAAATCTGTGCTGGTTGTCGTTTATACTCCTGTTTTGTTCCAGGTGCTCCACCACTCTCCTCCTGATAATCTCCATGACTCTTCTTACTATACACGTCAGTGACACTGGTCTTTAGTTTAGTGCCTCTTTTCTAAAAATGGATACTACATTTTGCCGTCTTCCATCACTCAGGCAGTTGCCCCATTTCAAGGGATATGTTGAAGATTGTGGTTAGTGGCACACACAGCATTTCTGCTTCCTCTCTAAGGACCCATGGGGAGATGTTATCTGGTCCCATTGCCTTTGAGGTATTAAGGTCCCTTAGCAGCTTCTTCACCTCCTCCTCAGTTGTGTGTATGTCGTTTAACACTTGTTGGTATATTCCTTGTTGGTGTTCCCCTCTGTTCTGTCCATCCAGAGGCCTTTCTGTCTCCTCTGTAAATACTTCCATAAATCTCATGTTGAGCTCCTCACATATCTCTTGATCGTTTCTAGTGAGTTCCCACCTTCTTTCCTCAGCCTGATCACCTGGTCTTTGACTGTTGTCTTCCTCCTAATGTGGCTATACAGCAGTTTCGGGTCAGTCTTGACTTTTGACGCTATGTTGTTTTCGTACTGTCGCTGGGCCTCCCTCCTTATTTGTACATACTCATTTCTGGCTCTTCGACTAATCTCTTTATTTTCCTGGGTCCTTTGACTCTTGTACCTTTTCCATTCTCTGGTGCACTTAGTTTTTGCCTCCCTACACCTTCAGATAAACCAGGGAATCACTTTGGTCTTCCCATTATTTATGTTGCCCTTGGGAACAAACCTTTCCTCTGCCTCCTTGCATTTTGTTGTTACATATTCCCTCATTTCATTTACTGACTTTCCTGCCAATTCTCTGTCCTGCTGAACCTCCTTGAGGAAGTTCCTCATATCTGTGTAGTCCTCCCTTTTATGGTTTGGCTTTTCCCATTCAACTCCTGTTACCCTCTTCTCTTGTAATTCTGCTATGTATTCAAAACACAGAACCATGTCATCACTAGCTCCAAGGGGCCTCTTATATGTGATGTCCTCAATGTCTGAACTGCTCAGGGTGAACACAATGTCCAGTCTTGCTGGTTTATCCTCCCCCCTCTCTCTGGTAGTGTCCTTAACATGTTGGTGCATGAGGTTTTCCAGTACCACATCCATCATCTTGGCTCTTCATGTTTCAGGACCCCCATGTGGCTCCAGGTTTTCCCAGTCGATCTCCCTGTGGTTGAAATGACCCATAATCAGTAACTCTGTTCTGCTCGAGTGAGCTCTTCTTGCCACCTCTGCCAGTGTGTCCACCATTGCTCTGTTGCTTTCTTCATATTCCTCTTTTGCCCTCCTGAAGTTCTGTGGTAGATTACACATCACTGCAATGACTACCTTATGTTCTCCAGACTGTAGTGTTCCTGCTATGTAATCCCTTCCTCCAATCTCGTCTATGCCTTCCATTTCCTAAAATCTTCATCAGTTTTCTACAAGCACTGCAATCCCTCCTCCCCTCCGATCCTGGTGGTAAGATTGCGTCTGTTATTGTCTCAGTGAGTTTCGTTTCTGTGACTGCTATGATGTCTGGGGGCTTCTCATTTATTCTTTCATGCCACTCCTCATATTTATTCGTTATTCCATATGCGTTCGTGTACCGAACCTTCAACTTCTTTTCTAAAACTGTGATCCAGGGAGAAGATTGGGGTTTGGGGATTGGGAACCCTGGTGGGGGCCTATGGGGGATTGCAGTGGGGGTGGGGGCAAAGTTCCTACAGGGGGATGCTGTAAGGGTGGGGTTTGTGGTGTGAGGGGTGGGGACATAGGGATCAGTGTGTGAGTGTTGGTATAGATTGTTCGGTTGCCTTGAGGTTGTCGCAGTTGGGGTCCTTCTGCCGGTGTTTCTGGAGGGTGTGTCTGCCCTTCCACCTGCGTCTGGATTCTTCTGCTCATCTTTCTCATTTCCTCTCGTTCCTCCTTTCG
The DNA here is from genome assembly GCF_038502225.1 of Cherax quadricarinatus. Taxonomy (NCBI): domain Eukaryota; kingdom Metazoa; phylum Arthropoda; class Malacostraca; order Decapoda; family Parastacidae; genus Cherax; species Cherax quadricarinatus. The sequence goes on along the minus strand of NC_091355.1, from coordinate 22,830,547 downwards.
TTTTTGTTATTTATTTATATATTTATTTATTTTATGTCTTTGCAAACAGTAAATTGAGATTTTGTATTTACAATAGTGGGTTGCAATAAAAAGAGAGCCTCTATTATGCCTAGGCTTTATGGGCCAACTTAACATTATTGGCTTACGGTCTACTTAACACTAAGGATTTTAACATAGTTGTACAGTAGGATAGTAATTATTTCATAGTTGAACAGTAGATTATTAATTATAAGTGAATTAAATTTGTATAAGAAAAAGGATATATTCTTATAGTCTAAAATGTTTTTTTGTGGAAAACAATGGTTCAATTATATTTCTGTCAACAATGGATAAAAGGTTCAATGTGATTGTTTCAGTTATGATGTGGGAGTACATAGGTGAGTAAATGTGTACTGAGTATTTAGCATTTAGTCTAGGGTGATTAAGTGGCTTTTGAGAAGAGTCTTAAATTGATTTTCAGACTGCTTTACTTTAGTATCTTCTGGTAATGAATTCCATATTTTGGGGCCCTTTATGTGCATAGAGTTTTTACACAGTGTGATATGGACACGAGGTATATCAAAAAGAGATCTGTGTCTTGTGTTGTGGTCATGTGTCCTGTTTAAGTTGGTGAGGAGAAGTTTGAATGGAGGGTTTATATTTGCGTGTATTGGTCTGTGTATGTAGTAGGTACATGAATAAGTATGGATGTTCTTAATGGTGAGCAGATTCAGACCTTTGAAAATTGGTGGAGTATGCTGGCGGGAGTGGGAATTTGTTATAATTCTTATTGCTGCCTTTTGCTGGGTTATTAGGGGTTTTAGGTGATTGGACGTTGTTGATCCCCATGCATAAATTCCATATGTAAGATAAGGGTATATGAGTGTATGGTACAGTGCCAGGAGAGCTGATTGTGGAACATAGTACCGTATCTTTGATAGTATGTCTAAAGTCTCAGAGATTTTCTTGGTGATTTGCTGTATGTGTGTCCGGAACTTAAGGCTACTGTCAAGGTGGATACCTAGGAATTTTCCTTCTGTGAGCCTTGTGACTGATGATCCATTTAGCGTAATGTTAACTGGATCATTTGCAGCTTTGTTTCCAAACTGAATGAAATAGGTTTTATCAGTATTCAGGGTAAGTTTATTAGTCATCATCCAGGCAGATATTTTCTGCAATTCAGCATTGACTGTGTTTGCTAGTATGGCTGTGTTTGGGTGGGAAAAGACATATGTAGTGTCATCTGCAAATAATATGGGTTTGAGTAGCTGTGATACATTCGGTAGATCATTGATGTAGATGAGAAAGAGGAGTGGTCCAAGGACGCTTCCTTGTGGGACTCCTACTGTGATTGGTTGGGTGGAGGAGTTTGCATCATTTGCATACACATATTGAATTCTGTTACTAAGGTATGATTTTAGGTAGTTGAGGGAGTGGCTTCTGATACCATAGTGTGGTAATTTGGAGTAGAGTAGTTCATGGTCGACTGTAACGAAAACTTTACGTAAATCAATGAAAATGCCCAGTGGGACTTCTTTCTTTTCAAGTGTTGTATATATTAGTTCTAGCATGTGTATGATAGCATCATTCGTGCTTTTATTATTTCTCAATCCAAACTGACAAGGGTTTAATATGTTGTGTGAGACGAGGTAGGAATAGATTAATTTTTCAAATATTTTAGAGAGCAGTGGTAAGTTAGATATTGGTCTATAGTTATTCAAGTCAGCTTGGTCGCCTCCTTTATGGATCGGAGTGACCCTCGCTATTTTGAGGATTGTTAGGAAGGTAGATGATTCAATGGATTTGTTAAAGAGCATTGCAATGATTTACCTGGAGAGAGTTCCAGGGGTCAACGCCCCCGCGGCCCGGTCTGTGACCAGGCCTCCTGGTGTATCAGAGCCTGATCAACCAGGCTGTTGCTGCTGGCTGCTCGCAAACCAACGTACGAGCCACAGCCCGGCTGGTCAGGAACCGACTTTAGGTGCTTGTCCAGTGCCAGCTTGAAGACTGCCAGGGGTCTGTTGGTAATCCCCCTTATGTATGCTGGGAGGCAGTTAAACAGTCTCGGGCCCCTGACACTTATTGTATGGTCTCTTAACGTGCTAGTGACACCCCTGCTTTTCATTGGGGGGATGTTGCATCGTCTGCCAAGTCTTTTGCTTTCGTAGTGAGTGATTTTCGTGTGCAAGTTCGGTACTAGTCCCTCTAGGATTTTCCAGGTGTATATAATCATGTATCTCTCCCTCCTGCGTTCCAGGGAATACAGGTTTAGGAACCTCAAGCGCTCCCAGTAATTGAGGTGTTTTATCTCCGTTATGCGCGCCATGAAGGTTCTCTGTACATTTTCTAGGTCAGCAATTTCACCTGCCTTGAAAGGTGCTGTTAGTGTGCAGCAATATTCCAGCCTAGATAGAACAAGTGACCTGAAGAGTGTCATCATGGGCTTGGCCTCCCTAGTTTTGAAGGTTCTCATTATCCATCCTGTCATTTTTCTAGCAGATGCGATTGATACAATGTTATGGTCCGTGAAGGTGAGATCCTCCGACATGATCACTCCCAGGTCTTTGACGTTGGTGTTTCGCTCTATTTTGTGGCCAGAATTTGTTTTGTACTCTGACGAAGATTTAATTTCCTCGTGTTTACCATATCTAAGCAATTGAAATTTCTCATCGTTGAACTTCATATTGTTTTCTGCAGCCCACTGAAAGATTCGGTTGATGTCCGCCTGGAGCCTTGCAGTGTCTGCAATGGAAGACACTGTCATGCAGATTCGGGTGTCATCTGCGAAGGAAGACACGGTGCTGTGGCTGACATCCTTGTCCATGTCGGATATGAGGATGAGGAACAAGATGGGAGCGAGTACTGTGCCTTGTGGAACAGAGCTTTACACCGTAGCTGCCTCGGACTTTACTCTGTTGACGACTACTCTCTGTGTTCTGTTAGTGAGGAAATTATAGATCCATCGACCGACTTTTCTTGTTATTCCTTTAGCACGCATTTTGTGTGCTATTAAGCCATGGTCACACTTGTCGAAGGCTTTTGCAAAGTCTGTATATATTACATCTGCATTCTTTTTATCTTCTAGTGCATTTAGGACCTTGTCGTAGTGATCCAATAGTTGAGACAGACAGGAGCGACCTGTTCTAAACCCTTGTTGCCCTGGGTTGTGTAACTGATGGGTTTCTAGATGGGTGGTGATCTTGCTTCTTAGGACCCTTTCAAAGATTTTTATGATATGGGATGTTAGTGCTATCGGTCTGTAGTTCTTTGCTGTTGCTTTACTGCCCCCTTTGTGGAGTGGGGCTATGTCTGTTGTTTTTAGTAACTGTGGGACGACCCCCGTGTCCATGCTACCTCTCCATAGGATTGGTGACAATACTTACCTGGAGTTTACCTGGAGAGAGTTCCGGGGGTCAACGCCCCCGCGGCCCGGTCTGTGACCAGGCCTTCTGGTTTATCAGAGCCTGATCAACCAGGCTGTTGCTGCTGGCTGCACGCAAACCAACGTACGAGCCACAGCCCGGCTGATCAGGAACTGACTTTAGGTGCTTGTCCAGTGCCAGCTTGAAGACTGCCAGGGGTCTGTTGGTAATCCCCCTTATGTGTGCTGGGAGGCAGTTGAACAGTCTCGGGCCCCTGACACTTATTGTATGGTCTCTTAACGTGCTAGTGACACCCCTGCTTTTCATTGGGGGGATGGTGCATCGTCTGCCAAGTCTTTTGCTTTCGTAGTGAGTGATTTTCGTGTGCAAGTTCGGTACTAGTCCCTCTAGGATTTTCCAGGTGTATATAATCATGTATCTCTCCCTCCTGCGTTCCAGGGAATACAGGTTCAGGAACCTCAAGCGCTCCCAGTAATTGAGGTGTTTTATCTCCGTTATGCGCGCCGTGAAAGTTCTCTGTACATTTTCTAGGTCAGGAATTTCACCTGCCTTGAAAGGTGCTGTTAGAGTGCAGCAATATTCCAGCCTAGACAGAACAAGTGACCTGAAGAGTGTCATCATGGGCTTGGCCTCCCTAGTTTTGAAGGTTCTCATTATCCATCCTGTCATTTTTCTAGCAGATGCAATTGATACAATGTTATGGTCCTTGAAGGTGAGATCCTCCGACATGATCACTCCCAGGTCTTTGACGTTGGTGTTTCGCTCTATTTTGTGGCCAGAATTTGCTTTGTACTCTGATGAAGATTTAATTTCCTCATGTTTACCATATCTGAGTAATTAAAATTTCTCATCGTTGAACTTCATATTGTTTTCTGCAGCCCACTGAAAGATTTGGTTGATGTCCGCCTGGAGCCTTGCAGTGTCTGCAATGGAAGACACTGTCATGCAGATTCGGGTGTCATCTGCAAAGGAAGACACGGTGCTGTGGCTGACATCCTTGTCTATGTCGGATATGAGGATGAGGAACAAGATGGGAGCGAGTACTGTGCCTTGTGGAACAGAGCTTTTCACCGTAGCTGCCTCGGACTTTACTTTGTTGACGACTACTCTCTGTGTTCTGTTAGTGAGGAAATTATAGATCCATCGACCGACTTTTCCTGTTATTCTTTTAGCACGCATTTTGTGCACTATTACGCCATGGTCACACTTGTCGAAGGCTTTTGCAAAGTCTGTATATATTACATCTGCATTCTTTTTGTCTTCTAGTGCATTTAGGACCTTGTCGTAGTGATCCAATAGTTGAGACAGACAGGAGCGACCTGTTCTAAACCCATGTTGCCCTGGGTTGTGTAACTGATGGGTTTCTAGATGGGTGGTGATCTTGCTTCTTAGGACCCTTTTAAAGATTTTTATGATATGGGATGTTAGTGCTATTGGTCTGTAGTTCTTTGCTGTTGCTTTACTGCCCCCTTTGTGGAGTGGGGCTATGTCTGTTGTTTTTAGTAACTGTGGGACGACCCCCGTGTCCATGCTCCCTCTCCATAGGATGGAAAAGGCTCGTGATAGGGGCTTCTTGCAGTTCTTGATGAACACAGAGTTCCATGAGTCTGGCCCTGGGGCAGAGTGCATGGGCATGTCATTTATCGCCTGTTCGAAGTCATTTGGCGTCAGGATAACATCAGATAGGCTTGTGTTAACCAAATTATGTGGCTCTCTCATAAAAAATTCATTTTGATCTTCGACTCTCAGTCTGGTTAGCGGCTTGCTAAAAACTGAGAAGCTTTTTTTGTACGTAAAAGCAGGCAAGTTGTTTATGTCTCCTGCCTTGTTTTTAAGGGTGTTTATGATGAGCATAACTTCAGTGGGTTTGGTTGGAGCTAGGAATAGCGTATTTGGGTAGGTACCTATGAGGTAGTCTGATGGACAGGTATTTACGCTTGGTATTTTGTTCGCTAGATTTTTACCTATGGTATAGAAAACATTAAGTCTGTTTGCTGTTTCAGTAGGTGTGAGTGGAGGTTCATCTGATTTTGTTAGTTTGATTGTTTTGTTTTTGGATAACTTTTTATTTCCAAGAATTTCAGATAGAGTTTTCCAGGTTTTTTCATATCACCTTTGATGTTATGTAATCTATTTTCATAATACAATTTTTTTGACATTCTTATCAGGCTGGTAAGTGCTGACGAGTAATTTTTCGACTGTTTTCTAGTTATTTGACCCATTCTATACTGTTTTTCATATTTGTGCTTTGTGTTAATGGATTTGAGGATGCTTAGTGTTAGCCAGGGATTATTCAGTCTCTTTGCTGTGATCTGTTTAGTTTTTTGGAGGCAGTGTTTGTTATAGAGGCATTGTTTTTTTTTTTTTTTGAAAATTATTTATACATTCATTCATATCTGTATATGTTTCAAGCTCATATTGCCAATCGATGTTATTCATAGCTGCTATAAAGTTGTTAACTGCTGTCTCGTTATGTAGTCTGAAGGTTACTTTAGTAATGTCTTGTGGCAGTTTGCTCAGATTAGTTATGAGAAAGGTTGGGTAGTGGTTTGTAGTGTTGTCTGTGATTATACCTGATTTTAAAGGGGATATGGTGTTTGTCCAGATGTGGTCTATTAAGGAGATGCTTGTCTCGGAGATTCTTGTAGGTTTAGATATTGCTGGTAGCAACAGGCAGTTACTCATTGTGTTTGTGAATTCGGTTACTTTTGGGTCTTGGTCGTGTAGTATGTTTATGTTAAAATTACCTGTTAGTAGTAGGTGGTCTTTATTCATGTGTGCATCAGTAATCATGTTTCCTAGTTTTTCAGTATCATCTTTCAGTATCATCCTGTCCTCTTGTGTTCTGTCTCGATCGAGGTACACACTCTGGTTCTCTTGTTTGTCTCTTGGTTGTGCTTTCTCCTGCAGAATCATGGTCTGAGTTGTTCCTGCCTTGAAAATTACTTTGAGAGGATGTTGTAGTGAGTTACAGGGTCTGGTAGTGGGTTACAGGCTGTGGTGACGAGTTACAGGGAGTGATGGTGAGTTACAGGGTATGGTAGTGAGTTACAGGGTGTGGTTGTGAGTTACAGGGTATGTTTGTGAGATACAGGGTGTGGTAATGAGTTACAGGGTGTCCTGGTGAGTTACAGGGTGTGGAAGAGAGTTCCAAGGTGTTGTAATGTGTTACAGGGTGTGGTAGCTAGTTACAGGGTGTGGTGGTGAATTGCAGGGTGTGGTAGCGAGTTACAGCATGTGGTGAGTTACAGGGATTGGTGATAAGTTATGGAGTGTGGTAGTGAGTTACAGGGTTTGGAAGTGAGTTACATGGTGTGGTGGTAAGTTACAGGGTGTGGTAGTGAGTTACAGGGTGTGAATTACAGGGGGTGGTGGTGAGTTACAGAATCTGGTGGTGATTTGCAGGGTGTGATGAGTTACAGGGTGTGGTAGTGAGTTACAGGGTGTGGTAGCGAGTTACAGCATGTGGTGAGTTACAGGGATTGGTGATAAGTTATGGAGTGTGGTAGTGAGTTACAGGGTTTGGAAGTGAGTTACATGTTGTGGTGGTAAGTTACAGGGTGTGGTAGTGAGTTACAGGGTGTGAATTACAGGGGGTGGTGGTGAGTTACAGAATCTGGTGGTGATTTGCAGGGTGTGATGAGTTACAGGGTGTGGTTGTGAGTTACAGGGTGTGGTGGTGAGTTGCAGGGTGTTTTAATGAGTTACATGGTGTGGTAGTGAGTTACAGAGTGTGATGAGTTACAGGGTGTGGTGGTGAGTTACAGGGTGTGGTGAGTTACAGGGTGTGGTAGTGAGTTACAGTGTGTGATGTTGAGTTACAGAGTGTGGGAGTAAGTTACAGGGTGTGATGAGTTACAGGGTGTGGTGGTGAGTTATAGGGTGTGATGAGTTACAGGGTGTGGTAGTGAGTTACAAGGTGTGATGAGTTACAGGGTGTGGTAGTGAGTTACAGGGTTTGGAAGTGAGTTACATGGTGTGGTGGTGAGTTACAGGGTGTGGTGACGAGTTACAGGGAGTGGTAGTGAGTTACAGGGTGTGAGTTACAGGGGGTGGTGGTGAGTTACAGAGTGTGGTGGTGATTTGCAGGGTGTGATGAGTTACAGGGTGTAGTAGTGAGTTACAGGGTGTGGTGGTGATTTGCAGGGTGTGGTAATGAGTTACAGGGTGTGTTAGTGAGCTACAGGGTGTGATGAGTTACAGGGTGTGATAGTGAGTTACAGTGTGTGATATTGAGTTACAGAGCGTGGTAGTAAGTTACAGGGTGTGACGAGTTACAGGGTGTGGTGGTGAGTTACAGGGTGTGATGAGTTACAGGGTGTGGTAGTGAGTTACAGGGTGTGATGAGTTACAGGGTGTGGTAGTGAGTTACAGGGTGTGATGAGTTATAGGGTGTGGTAGTGAGTTACAGGGTGTGATGAGTTACAGGGTGTGGTCGTGAGTTACAGGGTGTGATGAGTTACAGGGTGTGGTAGTGAGTTACAGGGTGTGATGAGTTACAGGGTGTGGTAGTGAGTTACAGGGTGTGATGAGTTACAGGGTGTGGTAGTGAGTTACAGGGTGTGGTAGTGAGTTACAGGGTGTGGTAGTGAGTTACAGGGTGTGATGAGTTACAGGATGTGGTAGTGAGTTACAGGGTGTGTTAGTGAGTTACAGGGTGTGGTAGTGAGTTACAGGGTGTGATGAGTTACAGGGTGTGGTAGTAAGTTACAGTCAGTATTAATAACAGTCGAGGGGTAAGTGGCCGTCCATTCACCCTCCTCAGGATTTATTTGGACCAATATATTGTTTACTGTTCAGTATTACGTCCATGATGTAGGTTTAATACTTGTCATCGAGAAAAAATGTTATCTAATATATTTACTTCTTAAAAATCAGAATCAACAGCGCGAATAAGTTTCTCAGAATTGTGCTTATGGTTTTTGGAAGTGTTGACGTAACACTGCTGAAAATACCGCGAATTTTTACATTTTTCTGGTCATGTGGCGAGATGTATTATATAATTCATACCCTTATATGCATAGTTTGTGACTCAAAATACATTTATTAACCGGTTGCTAATAAATATTGTAAATGCGCTCTATGTGGAGGGTGAGTGCACGCAGCACCTGGAATAATGTTACAAGAAGTAATATGTGAAATCAAAGATGTTGCGAGGCGCCAAAGTGAGAAGGAAACAAGAGAGAGATCTTTACAAGCTGTGGTGGATGACCTCCAGAGTTTTATACGACTCATCCTGAAAATCCAGAAAATATACAAGTAATGGTGTGTATCCAGATGTCGAGAAGGATTATAAAAGTGGAATGTCGTGTAGCCCAGATCACAAGCACCAGAAGTTTTCTCTAACGAGGCTCGCATCAGATTAGGTTACATAGACCACAATGGTCGCTGGAGAACAGCGGGCCCACGAGTTTAAAGCTTTGTTCTAAGTCCCTGGGTAGTCCAGAAGTGGTTGCAACCCGAGATAACTGATGTACTCACCTAATTGTGGTTGTAGAGGTCGATTCATGGCTCCTGGCCCCGTCTTCTCACTGGTAGCTACTAGGTCACTCACTTCCTGCTCCGTGACTTTTATCATACCTCTTCTTAAAACTATTTGTGGATCTTACCTCCACCACCTCCCTTTCCAGACTATTCCACTTCCTATTTCTCTGAGATTCATCAGTTCCAATTGTGATCCCTTGGTGTGTCACATCTCTGGGACATCCTATGCCTGTAAACCGTGTTAATTCCTCTTGAGGTTTACGTTTCATGTTGTCCCTGTCCCTCCTGTCTTCCAGTGTCGCCAGGTCGATTTCCCTTAATCTCTCCTCGTAGGACATGTCTCGTCATGTATGTACTCACCTAGTTGTGGTTGCAGGGGTTGATTCACAGCTCCTTGCCCTGCAGCTTCACTGGCCGCTACTCGGTCACTCTTCCCGCTCCACGAGCTTTATCATACTTCTTCTTAAAGCTATGTATGGATCCTGCCTCCACTACATCACTTCACAGACTATTCCACTTCCTGACAACTCTGTGACTGAAGAAATACTTCCTAACATCCCTGTGATTCATCTAAGTTTTCAGCTTCCAACTGTGACCCCTTGTTGCTGTGTCCCATCTCTGGAACATCCTGTCTCTGTCCACCTTGTCGATTCCTCTCAGTATTTTATATGTCGTTATCATATCCCCCGTATCTCTCCTGTCTACCAGTGTCGTCTCCTCGTAGGACATACCCCTTAGCTCCGGGACTAGTCTTGTTGCAAATCTTTGCACTTTCTCTAGTTTCTTTACGTGCTTGGCTAGGTGTGGGTTCCAAACTGGTGCCGCATACTCCAATATGGGCCTAACGTACACAGTGTACAGGGTCCTGAATGATTCCTTATTAAGATGTTGGAATGCTTGTTACACTCCCTAGGTTGTAACCACTCAGTTTCCTTCTGGTTAGAGCATAACAACAATGGTCAGAGAGGTTGAGGTAATAATAGAAATCCTCCTGAAATCTTATTTTAATGAAGTATATTTATAATACAACATAAAGTCAATAATAATACTATACGAATTATCATATATAAGTTATGAATGCTTGTTTGTTCTATATTGTCTGAAATATATAAACAAGGCTTTTATAACACATGGTTAGGATGAGATCCTAGACATAACATATATGTACAGAGATTACTTTAGTGAATAATGTCTTATTTCCCACAAGGAAGCAGTCAGAATACAACAGAATAAGTCCAGGCCGGATAATCAACCTCGGCCAGTTACCAGAGACGAGCAGGAGTGTTCTCATTGGCTGCTACTTCTTCACTGCTCGTCCCTCAGCCTTGAGCATACAGGTCAGGTGGGTCACGTGACGTGACTCGCCAACACTCAGTAGAGTAGTTGACCAAAAAAAGGGGGGGGGGAAAGGAGGTTATAACCACTGAACACCACAGATTAACCATACACCAGTACACAGAGTGGCAGGCACGTTGCTATACCTTCAATTTAACTAATCATGGCCATGTATATAAATAATAATAATAATAATAAGAAGAAGAATAAACCTTAATAATACAAGGACGTTCATTTCCAATTTAGCTATTAAAGGAAATGGCAGCAATGTATTATTAAAGAAAGGTTAACAATAGGGGCATTGTTCTCATCGCTCTCGGGCCGTGTGGACCTACTGCCCAGATGCTCCTCAGTTACCTGGCTGCAGTGGTGTGAGGTGGTGCTGTCGTGCCTCTGTTGACATCAGGAAAATTACTGCTGTCAACATGGTGGTTTGCCAAATGCGCCGCATTAATACTATTGGTATTTTTTTTATATTTTATTTAAAACATTATAAATTACAAGGTTGTATAAAATATTAAATAACACCACAATACAAGATCTGTACAAGATTACTAAGAATCATACCACAAGTGCAGAAGAAAAATTTGAAACCTAATACAAAATAGAAATGTGTAACAAACACACAAAATTCCTACATACCATACACTGACACACATTATACCAAATGATAAAATATCTGACACATACACAAAACTGTTGGGGGGGAGCCGCCCCCCATTAAAACCCATCTATAAATACATCCACATCATTCGCACACTTAATGATCTCAGCAGTGATCAAACATTAATTTATGTAACTTTTATATAGACAAGCAACTGTTTATGAGATTTTTTTTTATATTTTATTTAAAACGTCATGTACAAATATATACAGGTACATATATCAATATATAACATTGACACTGGTGATGAGCAATAAACATTCACAACACAATCTACTGAATAAAGACATTAAAATAAACTTAACACAACCTACAGACTGCTTCTGTGTACATTGTTTCACAAGTAACAAGTAACAAGGTTCATAGATATAATGGAACCTACTCAGTATTGCTTACACTACCCCCCCACCAATGATTACATTCTACATTCACCTGTTATTTAAAATTAAAAAATGACTTAAACAAGGACAGCATCAAAAACACAATATATAAACACATAACAATCCAAACAACACCTGACACTATACTATTTACAAGTTTTTAAAACATATCACAATTCAAGAAGGAATAAAGGCATAATACTAAAGGCCACTAAATGGCTATGAATATAACTCCTAAATTACAACCTCAACACAATAATAATGTACCAAGCTTAATAACAATCACTCATAATACAACTCACAACAAATTACACAAGACCTATAATTGCATTATTAAGAAACTTGTGTTGCAATACAGGTGACCCATCATCCCTCCCCCCACTCACACAACACAGGTGACCCATCATCCCTCCCTCCACTCACACAACACAGGTGACCCATCATCCCTCCCCCACTCACACAACACAGGTGACCCATCATCCCTCCCTCTACTCACACAACACAGGTGACCCATCATCCCTCCCTCCACTCACACAACACAGGTGACCCATCATCCCTCCCCCCACTCACACAACACAGGTGACCCATCATCCCTCCCTCCACTCACACAACACAGGTGACCCATCATCCCTCCCCCCATTCACACAACACAGGTGACCCATCATCCCTCCCCCCACTCACACAACACAGGTGACCCATCATCCCTCCCCACACTCACACAACACAGGTGACCCATCATCCCTCCCCCCACTCACACAACACAGGTGACCCATCATCCCTCCCCCCACTCACACAACACAGGTGACCCATCATCCCTCCCCCCACTCACACAACACAGGTGACCCATCATCCCTCCCCCCACTCACACAACACAGGTGACCCATCATCCCTCCCCCCACTCACACAACACAGGTGACCCATCATCCCTCCCCCCACTCACACAAAACAGGTGACTCATCATCCCTCCCTCCACTCACACAACACAGGTGACCCATCATCCCTCCCCCACTCACACAACACAGGTGACCCATCATCCCTCCCCCCACTCACACAACACAGGTGACCCATCATCCCTCCCCCACTCACACAACACAGGTGACCCATCATCCCTCCCCCCACTCACACAACACAGGTGACCCATCATCCCTCCCCCACTCACACAACACAGGTGACCCATCATCCCTCCCCCCACTCACACAACACAGGTGACCCATCATCCCTCCCCCCAAATCACACAACACAGGTGAACCATCATCCCTCCCCCCACTCACACAACACAGGTGACCCATCATCCCTCCCCCCAACTCACACAACACAGGTGACCCATCATCCCTCCCCCCACTCACACAACACAGGTGACCCATCATCCCTCCCCCCACTCACACAACACAGGTGACCCATCATCCCTCCCCCACTCACACAACACAGGTGACCCATCATCCCTCCCCCCACTCACACAACACAGGTGACCCATCATCCCTCCCCCCAACTCACACATTGAAAACTAACCCCATCACCAATTTGAAATAATCATGACATGACATAGGCAATGGGGTCGAAGAGGTATGGGGTAGGTTTAAAAATGTAGTGTTAGAGTGTTCAGCAGAAGTTTGTGGTTACAGGAAAGTGGGTGCAGGAGGGAAGAGGAGCGATTGGTGGAATGATGATGTAAAGAGAGTAGTAAGGGAGAAAAAGTTAGCATATGAGAAGTTTTTACAAAGTAGAAGTGATGCAAGGAGGGAAGAGTATATGGAGAAAAAGAGAGAGGTTAAGAGAGTGGTGAAGCAATGTAAAAAGAGAGCAAATGAGAGAGTGGGTGAGATGTTATCAACAAATTTTGTTGAAAATAAGAAAAAGTTTTGGAGTGAGATTAACAAGTTAAGAAAGCCTAGAGAACAAATGGATTTGTCAGTTAAAAATAGGAGAGGAGAGTTATTAAATGGAGAGTTAGAGGTATTGGGAAGATGGAGGGAATATTTTGAGGAATTGTTAAATGTTGATGAAGATAGGGAAGCTGTGATTTCATGTATAGGGCAAGGAGGAATAACATCTTGTAGGAGTGAGGAAGAGCCAGTTGTGAGTGTGGGGGAAGTTCGTGAGGCAATAGGTAAAATGAAAGGGGGTAAGGCAGCCGGGATTGATGGGATAAAGATAGAAATGTTAAAAGCAGGTGGGGATATAGTTTTGGAGTGGTTGGTGCAATTATTTAATAAATGTATGGAAGAGGGTAAGGTACCTAGGGATTGGCAGAGAGCATGCATAGTTCCTTTGTATAAAGGCAAAGGGGATAAAAGAGAGTGCAAAAATTATAGGGGGATAAGTCTGTTGTAGTAGGTTGGTAGACAGCAACCACCCAGGGAAGTACTACCGTCCTGCCAGATGACTGTGAAACAAAAACCTGTAACTGTTTTGCATGATGGTAGGATTGCTGGTTTCTTTTTCTGTCTCATAAACACGCTAAGATAACAGGGATATCTTGCTACTCCTACTTACACTTTGGTCACACTTCACAGACACGCACATGCATATATATATATACATACATCTAGGTTTTTCTCCTTTTTCTAAATAGCTCTTGTTCTTTTTTATTTCTTCTATTGTCCATGGGGAAGTGGAAAAGAATCTTTCCTCCATAAGCCATGCGTGTCGTATGAGGCGACTAAAATGCCGGGAGCAATGGGCTAGTAACCCCTTCTCCTGTATACAATTACTAAAAAAGAGAAGAAGAAAAACTTTATAAAACTGGGTTGCTTAAATGTGCGTGGATGTAGTGCGGATGACAAGAAACAGATGATTGCTGATGTTATGAATGAAAAGAAGTTGGATGTCCTGGCCCTAAGCGAAACAAAGCTGAAGGGGGTAGGAGAGTTTCAGTGGGGGGAAATAAATGGGATTAAATCTGGAGTATCTGAGAGAGTTAGAGCAAAGGAAGGGGTAGCAGTAATGTTAAATGATCAGTTATGGAAGGAGAAAAGAGAATATGAATGTGTAAATTCAAGAATTATGTGGATTAAAGTAAAGGTTGGATGCGAGAAGTGGGTCATAATAAGCGTGTATGCACCTGGAGAAGAGAGGAATGCAGAGGAGAGAGAGAGATTTTGGGAGATGTTAAGTGAATGTATAGGAGCCTTTGAACCAAGTGAGAGAGTAATTGTGGTAGGGGACTTGAATGCTAAAGTAGGAGAAACTTTTAGAGAGGGTGTGGTAGGTAAGTTTGGGGTGCCAGGTGTAAATGATAATGGGAGCCCTTTGATTGAACTTTGTATAGAAAGGGGTTTAGTTATAGGTAATACATATTTTAAGAAAAAGAGGATAAATAAGTATACACGATATGATGTAGGGCGAAATGACAGTAGTTTGTTGGATTATGTATTGGTAGATAAAAGACTGTTGAGTAGACTTCAGGATGTACATGTTTATAGAGGGGCCACAGATATATCAGATCACTTTCTAGTTGTAGCTACACTGAGAGTAAAAGGTAGATGGGATACAAGGAGAATAGAAGCATCAGGGAAGAGAGAGGTGAAGGTTTATAAACTAAAAGAGGAGGCAGTTAGGGTAAGATATAAACAGCTATTGGAGGATAGATGGGCTAATGAGAGCATAGGCAATGGGGTCGAAGAGGTATGGGGTAGGTTTAAAAATGTAGTGTTAGAGTGTTCAGCAGAAGTTTGTGGTTACAGGAAAGTGGGTGCAGGAGGGAAGAGGAGCGATTGGTGGAATGATGATGTAAAGAGAGTAGTAAGGGAGAAAAAGTTAGCATATGAGAAGTTTTTACAAAGTAGAAGTGATGCAAGGAGGGAAGAGTATATGGAGAAAAAGAGAGAGGTTAAGAGAGTGGTGAAGCAATGTAAAAAGAGAGCAAATGAGAGAGTGGGTGAGATGTTATCAACAAATTTTGTTGAAAATAAGAAAAAGTTTTGGAGTGAGATTAACAAGTTAAGAAAGCCTAGAGAACAAATTGATTTGTCAGTTAAAAATAGGAGAGGAGAGTTATTAAATGGAGAGTTAGAGGTATTGGGAAGATGGAAGGAATATTTTGAGGAATTGTTAAATGTTGATGAAGATAGGGAAGCTGTGATTTCGTGTATAGGGCAAGGAGGAATAACATCTTGTAGGAGTGAGGAAGAGCCAGTTGTGAGTGTGGGGGAAGTTCGTGAGGCAGTAGGTAAAATGAAAGGGGGTAAGGCAGCCGGGATTGATGGGATAAAGATAGAAATGTAAAAGCAGGTGGGGATATAGTTTTGGAGTGGTTGGTGCAATTATTTAATAAATGTATGGAAGAGGGTAAGGTACCTAGGGATTGGCAGAGAGCATGCATAGTTCCTTTGTATAAAGGCAAAGGGGATAAAAGAGAGTGCAAAAATTATAGGGGGATAAGTCTGTTGAGTGTACCTGGTAAAGTGTATGGTAGAGTTATAATTGAAAGAATTAAGAGTAAGACGGAGAATAGGATAGCAGATGAACAAGGAGGCTTTAGGAAAGGTAGGGGGTGTGTGGACCAGGTGTTTACAGTGAAACATATAAGTGAACAGTATTTAGATAAGGCTAAAGAGGTCTTTGTGGCATTTATGGATTTGGAAAAGGCGTATGACAGGGTGGATAGGGGGGCAATGTGGCAGATGTTGCAAGTGTATGGTGTAGGAGGTAGGTTACTGAAAGCAGTGAAGAGTTTTTACGAGGATAGTGAGGCTCAAGTTAGAGTACGTAGGAAAGAGGGAAATTTTTTCCCAGTAAAAGTAGGCCTTAGACAAGGATGTGTGATGTCACCGTGGTTGTTTAATATATTTATAGATGGGGTTGTAAGAGAAGTAAATGCGAGGGTCTTGGCAAGAGGCGTGGAGTTAAAAGATAAAGAATCACACACAAAGTGGGAGTTGTCACAGCTGCTCTTTGCTGATGACACTGTGCTCTTGGGAGATTCTGAAGAGAAGTTGCAGAGATTGGTGGATGAATTTGGTAGGGTGTGCAAAAGAAGAAAATTAAAGGTGAATACAGGAAAGAGTAAGGTTATGAGGATAACAAAAAGATTAGGTGATGAAAGATTGAATATCAGATTGGAGGGAGAGAGTATGGAGGAGGTGAACGTATTCAGATATTTGGGAGTGGACGTGTCAGCGGATGGGTCTATGAAAGATGAGGTGAATCATAGAATTGATGAGGGAAAAAGAGTGAGTGGTGCACTTAGGAGTCTGTGGAGACAAAGAACTTTGTCCTTGGAGGCAAAGAGGGGAATGTATGAGAGTATAGTTTTACCAACGCTCTTATATGGGTGTGAAGCGTGGGTGATGAATGTTGCAGCGAGGAGAAGGCTGGAGGCAGTGGAGATGTCATGTCTGAGGGCAATGTGTGGTGTGAATATAATGCAGAGAATTAGTAGTTTGGAAGTTAGGAGGAGGTGCGGGATTACCAAAACTGTTGTCCAGAGGGCTGAGGAAGGGTTGTTGAGGTGGTTCGGACATGTAGAGAGAATGGAGCGAAACAGAATGACTTCAAGAGTGTATCAGTCTGTAGTGGAAGGAAGGCGGGGTAGGGGTCGGCCTAGGAAGGGTTGGAGGGAGGGGGTAAAGGAGGTTTTGTGTGCGAGGGGCTTGGACTTCCAGCAGGCATGCGTGAGCGTGTTTGATAGGAGTGAATGGAGACAAATGGTTTTTAATACTTGACGTGCTGTTGGAGTGTGAGCAAAGTAACATTTATGAAGGGATTCAGGGAAACCGGCAGGCCGGACTTGAGTTCTGGAGATGGGAAGTACAGTGCCTGCACTCTGAAGGAGGGGTGTTAATGTTGCAGTTTAAAAACTGTAGTGTAAAGCACCCTTCTGGCAAGACAGTGATGGAGTGAATGATGGTGAAAGTTTTTCTTTTTCGGGCCACCCTGCCTTGGTGGGAATCGGCCGGTGTGATAATAAAAAAAAAAAAAATAAGTCTGTTGAGTGTACCTGGTAAAGTGTATGGTAGAGTTATAATTGAAAGAATTAAGAGTAAGACGGAGAATAGGATAGCAGATGAACAAGGAGGCTTTAGGAAAGGTAGGGGGTGTGTGGACCAGGTGTTTACAGTGAAACATATAAGTGAACAGTATTTAGATAAGGCTAAAGAGGTCTTTGTGGCATTTATGGATTTGGAAAAGGCGTATGACAGGGTGGATAGGGGGGCAATGTGGCAGATGTTGCAAGTGTATGGTGTAGGAGGTAGGTTACTGAAAGCAGTGAAGAGTTTTTACGAGGATAGTGAGGCTCAAGTTAGAGTATGTAGGAAAGAGGGAAATTTTTTCCCAGTAAAAGTAGGCCTTAGACAAGGATGTGTGATGTCACCGTGGTTGTTTAATATATTTATAGATGGGGTTGTAAGAGAAGTAAATGCGAGGGTCTTGGCAAGAGGCGTGGAGTTAAAAGATAAAGAATCACACACAAAGTGGGAGTTGTCACAGCTGCTCTTTGCTGATGACACTGTGCTCTTGGGAGATTCTGAAGAGAAGCTGCAGAGATTGGTGGATGAATTTGGTAGGGTGTGCAAAAGAAGAAAATTAAAGGTGAGTACAGGAAAGAGTAAGGTTATGAGGATAACAAAAAGATTAGGTGATGAAAGATTGAATATCAGATTGGAGGGAGAGAGTATGGAGGAGGTGAACGTATTCAGATATTTGGGAGTGGACGTGTCAGCGGATGGGTCTATGAAAGATGAGGTGAATCATAGAATTGATGAGGGAGAAAGAGTGAGTGGTGCACTTAGGAGTCTGTGGAGACAAAGAACTTTGTCCTTGGAGGCAAAGAGGGGAATGTATGAGAGTATAGTTTTACCAACGCTCTTATATGGGTGTGAAGCGTGGGTGATGAATGTTGCAGCGAGGAGAAGGCTGGAGGCAGTGGAGATGTCATGTCTGAGGGCAATGTGTGGTGTGAATATAATGCAGAGAATTCGTAGTTTGGAAGTTAGGAGGAGGTGCGGGATTACCAAAACTGTTGTCCAGAGGGCTGAGGAAGGGTTGTTGAGGTGGTTCGGACATGTAGAGAGAATGGAGCGAAACAGAATGACTTCAAGAGTGTATCAGTCTGTAGTGGAAGGAAGGCGGGGTAGGGGTCGGCCTAGGAAGGGTTGGAGGGAGGGGGTAAAGGAGGTTTTGTGTGCGAGGGGCTTGGACTTCCAGCAGGCATGCATGAGCGTGTTTGATAGGAGTGAATGGAGACAAATGGTTTTTAATACTTGACGTGCTGTTGGAGTGCGAGCAAAGTAACATTTATGAAGGGATTCAGGGAAACCGGCAGGCCGGACTTGAGTCCTGGAGATGGGAAGTACAGTGCCTGCACTCTGAAGGAGGGGTGTTAATGTTGCAGTTTAAAAACTGTAGTGTAAAGCACCCTTCTGGCAAGACAGTGATGGAGTGAATGATGGTGAAAGTTTTTCTTTTTCGGGCCACCCTGCCTTGGTGGGAATCGGCCAGTGTGATAATAATAAAAAAAAAAATTAATTATCCTCAATTTTTTTTTTATTATTATATTAAAACTCACACACTAATACATATTACCATTTTTATGTATTATCATGTTCACTAAGATATATATATTGATTAAACAATGTTCCAGAGCAATATCAGACTTACTCTGTCACGCACTAAGTTACATAATATAACTTATGGCTCCTAATAAAACATGTACAGAGCAGTACTACCTCAGTCATTAAAAAACCATCCTAGCAAAAGACACTTCAGAAAGGCACCCCCTGCCATCCCCTGACCCCATGCTATCTGTATGAAAAACACAAACTCACGTTCCCTTTCATGCTCAAGTCAGTACCTGACGTCTAAAGTTATAAAACCCCTGTCTCTTAACCAAATGTCACCAGTTCACCCCTCCCCCTCATTTCTAACGACTTACACCAATATACTCCACTACCACACACTGTTATTCCACCTTCCATCCTCCACTAATCTCAAAACGGAACAAAAGTGCCAGTTTAGGGAGAAACAACCCATTCCAGCTCTAAACTGCACCCAATCCTAACATTACACCTACCGTCAGATTACGATAACCCAAAGGAAAACTGTTTACCCACACCCTCCCATGTAGTAGCCTATTTCTGCAAACTGTACGATACACACTCACCGCAAGCGCCCGCACCCTACAATCACCCCCCACCTCCCACATGCACCAAGACACATACAAAAAATCTGCCACCACATACATCACTGCCCTCCAAATGTCCTTGGAAACCCCGCCCACATCAAAATGCAAAGCCCTCAAAGTCAAAATGTTTCTCCCCCCTCCCGCCACTATACCCAGGATCCTCGCTAACCATGTCCTTACAACCTCCAAGTTTTCACAAAAATATACAGCATGAAAAGCAGTCTCCTCTTCCCCACAATGCAAACAAGTGCCTGCACCTACATAAAACATTCTATATAGCACTGACCTTGTAGCTAAAATTCACATAAAGAATCTGTAAATCACTTCATGAACCCTTGGCTTTAATCTGATCTTCCGAAAGTCTTCCCAAATGCCCCTCCAATCATACATCGGGTATGTTCCTACTCCCTGTATCACTTTATCCTGCCTACTTGTCCTCCCAAGCCTACTTACCCTTACTTTTTTTGCATCCCGTATTGCCAACAAATTACACACCATATCTTCACACACCAGTAGCGCTTTCCCCTTACACCATTTTCGCACATCCTCCATGACCTCTCCCACCCTTCTACCCCTCTCCCCTCAAGTACCGCTGCTTCACATACACTGCCTTCACTCGTGTGTCCAAAGGTATAAGACCCAGCCCACCCTGCCGCACGCCCATCATCACCACCTCCTTCCGTAGCCATGGCTTCCCATAACCCCACACATACCTCAAAACCACCCTCTCCAGTTCCTGAATATCACACGTCCTCAGGGGATATACTTCTGCCACTCCCCACACTTTACTGTACACAAGTGTGCTTACTACCACCACCCTCTGCTGCAATGTTACATCCCCAGCCCTCTACCCACGCATCCTACCCATCACTCTACTCACAACTTCCTTGGAATTTATTCTCTGCGCCTCCCCAGCGTCCGCCATGTACACAACCCCACATATCTTAATTCTATCCACTACGTTCCACCCATACAGTTCTCCCCCCCCCCCACCCACGTGCCTACTTCTAATAGCTTTGACTTTGCTCCATTAACTCTCATCCCTGTCGCCCCACCAAAAATCTCTATTATACATCCCACATTCCCCAATCCTATTTCCCCTCCCACCAAAACTGTGGTGTCATCCACATACCCCACAATACCACATCTGCCAGGACCCTCCTCTCCCTGTTCCCACACTCCTTTCTCTATAAGCCTATAAAAAGGGTTCTGCATGCATGCAAAGAGGATTTGAGACAAGGGGCAACCCTGTCGCAAACCCTTCCCCAACTGCACCGGCAACCCTAACTTCCCATTAACCTGTACCCTGACCCTCGCAGGCGTATACAAAGTAGTCACCCAGCGCACAATCTCTTCCCCAAAACCCTGTTTTTGTAAAATACTCCACAACATACGTCTATCTACACTGTCATAAGCCT
Organism: Cherax quadricarinatus; assembly: GCF_038502225.1. Taxonomy (NCBI): domain Eukaryota; kingdom Metazoa; phylum Arthropoda; class Malacostraca; order Decapoda; family Parastacidae; genus Cherax; species Cherax quadricarinatus. Next base: position 22,809,782 of record NC_091355.1, on the reverse strand, counting down.
GCTTCCAATCAATCCCCAACATCCCCACCCCTTGTCTACCCTCCACAAAATCCCTAATTCTTCCATGCCCCTCACACATACTTCGACCTGGAATCCCACACTGTCCTCTATGTAGGACTCGGTCAAGCATCTTTTTCATACTATTACCTAAAACCTTCGCAAAAATTTTATAATCAGCACACATGAGGGAAATCGCCCTAAAAGCACCAAAGGTCTTCCCCCCCTCCCTTATAGACCAAAACAACTACCCCCGTGCCCTGCGATTTCCCCAACACTCCCCTTTCCTTCATACAGTTAAACAACGAGACCAGACATTCTTTCATACAATCCCAATGTGTAATATAGAAATCATTAAGAATTCCATCAATGCTAGGCACTTTTCCCCTACTCAAGCCCATTACCACCTCCTCCACCTCCTCCTCACTGATCCTACCCTCTATTACCGCTCTCTCCTCCTCCCCTAAAAAACCCCGAATTCCTTCTCCTAGAATCTCTCCCTCCCTCCCTCCTCCCTCCCCCTGCTTAAAATTCTCCCTAAACCAATAATCAGCATAATTACTCATTCCATCGGTGGTACTAAGTACCTGCCCCACCCTTTATCCCCCCACCCCTTTACACACCTCTAATTCCATAATCGTGGTCATCTGTTGCCTATTCCTAAATCTCCTCAAAACACATCCTGACGGTTTGTCACCTCATAGAACCTCCTCTAAACCTTCCCTCACACATATCGCATCAAAACGAGAATTTTGTATATCCCTCAATCTTCCCCTTAAAACCTCTATTTCTCCATGTCTAACCCCTCCTCCCCCTTCATAACAATCATTGAGCTGCCCCTCAAAATATTTCTGTAAACCAAACCTCCATCTCGCCTCATCCCGTCCTCGATGCTGATAATACTCCTTAATCTGTAATTTAGCATGTTTCTTTCACCATTCCAATACATCCTCCTCTTTGTTGCGAACCTCCCATAGTTGCTTCCACCATTCCCTAAAAAACAACCCCTCCCCCTCCCCCTGAAGTAGCCTCACATTCATTTTCCAATAACCCACATACCTACGAACCATCCCTTTCCATGCCACCTCTGCCAAAACAGCACGATGGTCCGAAAAACCTAAATCTGTCGTCATTACACGTTCTACTGTTATATCTCGAGTTACATACATACGGTCCAACCTGGCCGCATAATCCCTCTGCATAAACGTGTGCTCTACTCTCCACCCATCGCCCCTGACTATGTCATAAACCCCTGCATCCCTCAACAAATCCCTCAATACCCCAAGCACAACCCTGCCTCTCTCGGCTCCACATCCTCATTCCTGATCACACAGTTCCAATCCCCACCTATTATAGATACCATGGGTAAACCCCGCATGTAGAAAAGCAAAACCTCCCTTACAAAATTCACCTTTACCCGTATGTTACTATCAGCCGGCATATATATCCCCAGATAACATACTCTAATCTTGCCCCATATCCCCTCCACCCTCACCACCCTCCCCTCCCCTCCCTCTTCCCACATGAGCACGTGGAATGGGCTGGACTCTCTCACTGCCACTGCCATCCCACCCTTTAATTTCCCTGAACTACCAGCATACATCCTAAAACCATTCAGCCTCAACTCTCTGCCACACTTAAAATTGTGTTCTTGAATAAAACACACATCAATGTTAAAAAGCCACAAAACATCCTCCAACCATACTTGTTTACCATCAGCTCTAAGGCCATTCACGTTTATAGTTAGACACTTAAAGATTCAGAAAGGGTGGCTTTCCTCTATGTCTCTGTGTCCTGTCTGTTACACTTTTTGCTGCTTCTCTCTTCTTTTCCCGTGCACTCTTGCCTGCCTGGACCCCCTCCCCCCACCTGTGCACTACCCTGCCCCTTCTTAATCACTCCCGCCCACGTCTTCTTCCCTGAACACTGAGCTGGTGTTATAACCTCATCATCCGACGAGCCTTTAGCTCTCTTTCTAGATGTACCCTCAAACTCCATATCAGTATTTCCACTCCCCTTGTGCACCTCAGCTTCCACCTGTAGCAACTGCAACATGCCAGACTCTGACCCCAGAGGCCCTGGAATCTTCTCAATCAGGTCCTTCTCAACCATCAGAATTCTCCCGTCTGTAGATGGATTCTCCTCCGCAGGCACGTCCAGGAAAGACTTAATCATCTCCTGTAGGGGTGCAGATAACTCCTGTAGGTCACCGGCCTCTCCCACTCCCACAGGCTGCTGCTCAACACCCGGGTCTGCCTGCGGGGGAGCATCCAAAGCCACTGGTAGCGTCACACAACTCTCTTCCACGCCCTCCACTTCGTCTGCCCAATTACCTTTGCCTACTGCACTCATAGTCTTCGGCAAAGGTGCCGCCAGAGACTCTGTGACTACTTGCTGTTCCAAAGGCCACGGTACTGCTGCTCTACCACACCCAGCCGCCATGTGGTCAAAAGCGCCACACAGGCAACACGTCTTGCGTTGTCCCGTGTAGGTCACATACATCTGTGTCCTAAAATCCTCCAGGACAACATACGAGGGTATAGGTCTTCTCAATGTCATCTTGACGGTGTAAGCAGCAGGCAACCCTGCATAGATTCCATCCGTCCATCGGCCTAAAGTTATAGCATGCACCTCACCATATCGTTGAAAAGTCTCTCTGATATCCACATCATCTGCCTCAAAAGGAACATTGCGGATCCTCACCCAGGTGTAGTATTTTGAGGCATCCCGCAGGCGTACCTCCAGTCCAGATGATATGGTGATGCTCTTCTCCTGGTACTGAGTCACCGTCCTTTCATACGCCTCCACTGTGCAGAACTTTATGAAGATTCTTGAAGAACCATTAAGCACTATTCCATGTAGTTCCTCATTGTCAATGCCAAACATGTCCCGTATAATCGTTGGTAATAAAACAGAGGCATTCGTCGGATAAATCGTCCCTTTAACAAGGTCAACACACATGGTGTTGCTCCTCCTGCGGTAGCTGGCAGCCATCTTGGTGAAAACAGGAAGTTGTGCAACAGAGAAAGCAGGAGCATTTTGCGCAGCGCATCCACATGGCCCGAGAGCGATGAGGACAATGTACTATTGGTATTGAGCTTCTCTGGGGACGATTTCGCCTAGTTCAGCACAGGTTCTCTTACCTAAGATCATTAGAGAGACATATGGAATTCAAGATGGAGAATTATATGGAGTGGCTTTAAATGGAGTGCATAGAATCTTCATGAAACTGCTCACTGCAATGGTTTATGAATCGTTGGTTACTCGTTTCCAGGACGTGAGTCTTGATGTTACACCTGCTGTACGTGTGAGAATGGTTGATGTTTCCAGGCATTATACCTAGATAAAGCTACCTAACGTCCCCTTTGAGGCGGATGAAGCTGATATCAGAAAAGTCTTCGAGAAATATGGGACAGTTCTTTTTGCCCAGCATGATATGTGGGTAGCAGGCGCCTATGTAGGTTTGCCAGAAGGTACTTTTAACCTTAAAATGACATTGAGACATCCCATACCGTCTTACGTTTATCTTCAGGACTTCAGGACACAGGTCATGGTTTTATATCCCAGACAAAGGCGTATGTGTCGCCTATGTGGTGAGTATGACCACATAGCTGCAGCGTGTGAGAAGAAAAGACGTGTGCCTGAACCTGTCGTAGAAGATGCAGCCCCTGTCTTACGGGTGGCAGGTGAGGATCAATCACCTGGGGGAGGGCGTGGTCGTTTGTGGAGTGAGATGGTGGAGCAAGCTTTTAGGACAGGGGGTGAGTCCCCCCTCAGTTCCCTGACCCGGAATCTCCTTCAGTGACTTCTGCAGGGATGGTACCAAGGGAGGAAGTGTTGGAAATAGAGGAAGAATTGGAGGAAGTTTTGAAGACCTTGTCACCACCTGAGGAGAACATTACATCTGAGCAAGAAGTAGCTGGAGAGTTAACGCTTCCAGCTTGTCAAAGATATGAGAATTTGGGGAATGATGATGTGACGAAGACGTCAGTGGGATTAATAAATCATTGTAAGGTGGATGTTGAGGTTCACCGTGAGGCTTCCCCAGACCATGTTATGGGGGACATGATTGTAACAAGGAAAAGGGCAGCTACGTCAGACTCGGATGATGTACTGATGCCAGCGCAGAGGCCTGGGAAGCAGACTGGGGTGGTAGGAGAGGGAAGAGGTGGTGATGGGTGAGGTCATGATAAGAAACATAGGAAGAAGGGAGGGGGGAAAGAAGGTATTCTGAAGATAACATACAGAAATACTAATTCTAGTGGTGAAAAGAGTGAGGAGAAGAGGCAGGGGTGGAAAATTTAAAAGGCCTTCGGTGTATGGCTGTCAATGTTAATGGCTTATGTAGCAGAATAAAGAGAGAATGGTTGTGCATGTTTCTTAATAAATATAGAGTGGATGTTGTGTTCCTCCAGGAACATAATTTCAAGGAGGGTAAGGTGTTAGAGGTAGCAGGTTATCAAGTAATGACCCTGCCAACTACCCACTTAAAAGGTGGTGTGGGTATTTTAATAAATAGACGAGCCCATTTGTTTTGCAGAGAAGTGAGAGGGGAGGGGGGAGATTGTTGTGTGTAGATGGGTCATGGATGGGTAAGCGTGTATCTTTTGTAAGTGTGTATGTACCTGCAGAGAATAGCATGCAGGTAAGGAAGGATTTTGTGTGAGGATCTTGTCTATTTCTTGTGTGCACTTCCAGAAGTAGCAATAGTGGGGGGTGACTGGAACTGCGTTATTAGGGTGGCTGACATAGAACCAAAAGGGGCAGGGCATATGTTTGTAACTCTCAGGGATTTGACGAGGGACGTTAGGTTATGTGATGCGTTGGGGGGGGGGGAAACAGAACATACTTTTGTTAGGAGAGGATACACAGCGAGGTTAGACAGAGTGCATCTTTCTCAAGGGGTTGTTTTGAAATCATTTAATACCGTTGAGGCGGCTATGTCAGATCATAGGGCTGTAGTGGTGGAAGTAGGGTGGGAGGAGATGGCAGAAATATATAGGACTTATTGGAAATTAAACATTAGTGTGTTGAGTGATGAAGAAGGTTTGGAGGGTTTTTCTATTTTATGGAAAGAGCTTTACAAGGAAGCTCAGGAGGTGGATGACATTGTGACATGGTGGGATTCTGTGGCTAAAGAAAGGATAAGAAAGTACTATGTGAGGGAGGCTAAACGTATAAATAATTTAAAATATGAGCTTGCGAATTATTTAGAGGATCGATTAAGAGGTTGTTATAGGCAGGGGATGGTTGGTGGTGTTTATCCCATAGAAGAAATAGTAGACATAAAAGAGAGATTGAGAATGTTGCAAAATGATCGGTTTCAAGCGGTAAGGTGCAAACAGGTTTAGAAGAAGTTTTGTGGGGTGACAAGCCATCAGCGTGTGTGTTGCGACGTCAAAAGCACAGGCAGGTGCTGATGGCTATCCCGAGATTAGAGGTAAATGAGGCGATGGGGATCTATAGAGCAGGGCAGGAGATAAGAAATACGAAGGGTATGAGTGCATATGCGGATATGTGGTATGAAAAGTACTGGACAAGTGGGGATGTGGATGATGTGGAGTTAGACAGGGTGTGTACATATGAAACATGCAATTTAGGTAATAGTGATAGGACGGCTTTGGGTGGGGTTATTACTGCAGAGGAAATAGAGATTGCTTTACAGGGCATGAGGAAGGGAAAAGCCCTTGGCATTGATGGTCTACCGGTGGAATTTTGATAAATTAGACACATGTGCAACTCTTGGGTATCTTTATTGAGGAAACGTTTCGCCACACAGTGGCTTCATCAGTCCATACAAAGGAGAATCTTGAAGAACAGGAGGAGAATGAGGTAATCAGTCCCTCAACCTTGAGTCGATGTGGTCAGTCCATCAATCTTGAATAGAATACGGCATACGTGCTGAGAAGGAGCTTATAAACCGTTGGCAGGAGAGGTGAAGCAGTCATAGGTCGTGTAACATTTGTTCAATGTTGAAGTAGGTCGTGCCCAAGAATTAGGCAAGCGAAGAATTCCCAAGCCACTGTGTGGCGAAACGTTTCCTCAATAAAGATACCCAAGAGTTGCACATGTGTCTAATTTATCAACATGTCGGTTCTCTGAACCATTCATCTACAAACCGGTGGAATTTTATTTACAGCATTGGGCGTTGATAGGAAATTTCATGGTTAGGTTATTTAATTGTATGAAGGAGAAGAGTAAGTTAGGAGATAAGCAGACTACAGTGGTCGTGGTGCTGGTCCCTAAAGGTAAGGGGCAGCCCACCTGTTACGTGCCCCTACTTCACTCCATTATATACAAAAATAAAAGGCCTGGTTAAAATAAGTTCTGTAATAATATATCGTGAACCACTTTATTACTAGCTAGATAAAGCAGGTTCGACTATATATTATTATCGGGTACAGTATGAATCATCAAAAGTACTCTCATTGTATTACATTGTATTATATTATATTATTATTAGGTTAGGTATTACGAATGTGTAACCGCTACTGTAGTGACCAATTGGTGGTTCTAGAATTGACGCCATGCATCACCTTCTGGCCGAGCTGAAGTCATACTATGAAGTAGTTGAGTGAGTCAGTCAGCTCCTAGCTCTCACTCGGTACGGGTCTTCAACCCAAAGCTCCTAGCTTAAACTAAAACTTTATACCAAGTCTATTGTCTTGCCTTTGCCATTAGTTTCCTGAAGTCTGGTAATTCATGTCACTTATGAAAGATAACTATTTCGTTACCCTAGACCTTTCTAAAAGAGTTAAATGGTGAGATTAGTAGATTATTAATTGAAATTATTGTATCATACTCTGTTAATGAGAATTTGAACGTAAGATTGGGTTTCTTGCTGTATAGTATTTCATTTATAATTGCTTGTGGTTATTTTAATTCACTAACCAAATACCAATGAAGCTAAATGATTGGTAATAAAATAAAACTAACAAAAAATTGGAGTTATTTGTGCCCCTATTGTTACAGTGAAGATTAAGTCGTAACAAATGGGGGCCTGTCTGGGAGCTACTTACCCTGAAGTACATATTTGTTTTGCATTAAAATTAAGCTCCCTTGCGAGAATTAAGAAAATGGATCCAGAAATTAAGTCATTATTAGATGAATTAACAGAGGCTACTCTTGACACTTTAAAATTAGACGTGTTGGCAAATAGCTAGACAGTTAGATATACCTTATAATAGATACCATAGTGCTGTGACTCTTAGGTCCCTAATTAAGGATAGATTATTTCCAAAATCCCAAGCAATGCCAGAATTAGATTTGGAAGATAGTTTTATTTCTCAGTTCGAGGAAGTAGAAATCCCACGGACGGGAACTGCCTTAAATAATGAAGTTGAGCCAGGGTTTACGAGGCCTTACTACTCAGTCCAGTCTCAAAGCTCTCCCCCGTTCATTTCCCCGGAGTATGTATCGGTGGTTGGAACGAACCCTCAGTCAAATGATGGGGGTAATTTTAGGACTGGTGCTCATCCCAAAATACTTCCGGAGAAGACGCCCGAATTCCCCTCGGTGTCATTACCTCTTGGGAATTTCACGTCCAAACAACTAGAGAGAATAGAACGCATATTACTATTACAAAACTCTCAAATCGAAGCTAGAAGACGTCTAAACGAGGAAGAATTTAGGGGTGAAAGGTTTCTTTTTGAAACAAAGCAGAAGGGAGTTCCGGAAGAAAGAGACATGAAGAGCACTGTAACCGGGTTTGACTTACATAAAGCAGCTCTGATGGTACCTAAGTTTAACGAAACAGACTTAGATGAATTCTTTGAAATTTTTGAGAATCAGGCACGTTCAATGGGCTGGCCCAAAGACAAATGGGCCACATTGCTGCACACGTCTCTATATGGAAAGGCGCAGTCTTGTGTCGCCTCCTTACCATATGAGTTTTATGTCCAGTACGACGTAGTAAAGAGAACTATTTTAGAAGCATATGACATGCTCCCTATTAGTTACCAAATGGCTTTTCGTTCCATGAAACGGCAAACAGGACAAACTTATTTAGATTTTGCCCGAGGGAAAGCAGTGGCGTTTGAACGTTGGTGTCGAGCTTCTCGGGTCACGACTTTAAAAGATCTATCACAATTAATGTTACTAGAAGATTTGTATGCAAATTTTCCAGAGGGAGTTCGCCAGTATCTTGTTGGCCATCCGCAAACGACGTTGTTAGAAATTGCCGCACTGGCAGACAACTTTGAGATTTCCCAGAGGTTGGTACAATCTGAAAGCAGCCAGGTTATCAAACCAGCAACGAGACCCGAACCTGCGAAGCCTTTCAGTAAGCGACCTACCCAACCCGTTCACTCCCGTGTAACAAGTAAACCCGAAGTAAAACACCAAATTCAATCGAGCCCATCCTATAGACCAGATAGGTCATGGGAAAAATTTAAATGTTTGTACTGTTCGAAGCTGGGACATTTCAAATCACAATGCTTTAAGCGTGATAGGGACCAGGGAAGGAGTCCATCATATAGATTGCCCACACAAATAATATCCTCTACGACTCATCCAAGGAAGTCCGAGCCAAGAGTAGACGCTCTGTCCCAAGGAAAAGGAACAGATCCTCCTAGTTGACTAAGCAGAATATGGGTATCATCGTCAAACTTGTCAAGGGCTATGAGTCCTTACTTTTCCAAAAGCAAAGTAGGAATTACCGATAGTCAGTTGTTGCAAGTAAATTCCTTTAGGGATACGGGGTCCTACTTAACATTATTAAGAGAAGGACTGTTATCATTCCCCGCCAGATCATATACGGGTTTCGACACTCTGTTGGAAGCTTATGGTGGCTCCACTACGCGAGTACCCCTGTACAAGTTATATGTTGAAACTCCTATTTTTACAGGCTGGACGTCAATTGGAGTGTCTCCAACTAACTTCCCCATAAAAGACGTAGACCTATTGATTGGGAACGACTTAGCGGAAGAAGGAATATGGAAAGAGCCTATAGTTATGGAAAATCCAACCGAGGAAAATTACGTCATCGAAGCCCGATGAACAGAACCTACCCTCTTTCCTCTGAGCATAGTAACCCGGGCAATGACCAAACAGTTGCGTTCTCCATTGGTATCGGAGGAAGTCATGGACGACGTCGACGTAGGAGTAGGAGACATATTCAACGAAAGCTCGAGTGTCGAGCCAACAATCCACCCAGAACCGATACCAGTTCCTAAGTCGGTGGTTTCCGAAATAGATTTATTCTCGAAGAAGGATCTAGTAAGAGAACTCCAAATAGACCCCTCCTTAAGTGACATCAGGAAGCTTGCTGTGTCGGGAGAAGAAGCCCTTAAAGGTGACAGCTCTTACTATTGGGAGAAGGACTTACTGAAAAAGAAACTAGGATCTCTTAAAAGTGATCATCTAGTGGTCTTGCCTACCCCGTTTAGAAATTTAGCATGTAAGTTTGCTCATGACAGTCCTCAAGGTGGACATCTGGGACAAAAGAAGACTTTTAGAAAAATTGCTAAGCACTTCACATGGCCAAAAATGAAGGAAGAAGTGGAACGGTATGTAAGAAGCTGTTCCGTGTGTCAACTAGTAGGCAAACCTGCACATAATCCACCACCTGTGCCGTTGAACCCTATACAAGTAACAGGCGAACCCTTTTCTCGTCTGGTGATCGACTGTGTCGGCCCGCTACCCAAGACTTGGCAGGGCAACCAGTTCCTGTTCACTATCATGGACACAGTCACCAGGTACCCGGAAGCAGTTCCTCTCAGGAGGATTAATGCTCGCCTAATAGTGAGAGCACTGATTAAGTTCTTCTCTCACTTCGGATTTCCAAGAGAAGTTCAATCGGATCAAGGGTCGAATTTTACTTCAAAATTTTTCCGTGAAGCCTTGGCTCAGTTAGGGGTCAAGATGGTTTATGCGACGGCCTATCGACCCCAGTCACAAGGCATGGTGGAAAGGTTCCATCAAACTTTGAAGATCATGATGAGGTCCTATTGTTTACAGTATTCCAAAGATTGGGATGAAGGTATTCCACTTCTCTTGTTTGCCCTAAGAGAAAGCGAACAAGACAACTTGAAGTTTTCGCCATTTGAGTTAATATATAGGCATCAAATTAGAGGACCAGTACAGGTTCTCAAAGAAGCTTGGACCGGGGAAGAAACGCCGACTTTTAGGAGCTCTCGTACCTTAATGAAAGAACGCCTGAGCCTAGCTAGAGAATTGGCCGCTGAAAACTTACGACAAGCACAGAGTAAGATGAAGGAGGAATACGATCGTCGAACTAAACTTCGTTCATTTGAACCAAAAGATCAAGTTCTGGTTCAACGATTTCATCAGGGACATGCTCTACAGCCCAAATTTGAAGGTCCTTTAGAAATCGTGAAGCGCCTAAGTGACGTGAACTACTTGGTAAGGACGCCGAAGAAGAGGAACTCACAACGGACGTATCACGTTAACCAACTTAAACCCCGCCCCCGCGGCCCTGTCCACGACCAGGCCACCTGGTGGATCAGGGCCATATAAACATAAAACTTACCGGAAAATCAGATATTCAAGTTAGAGAACTGCTGAGCTCCTTATAAACTACTTCATCATCTCCCTACCTAACTTTATCTAACTTGAACGAACCTAACCTAACCCGTTTTTTTGTTAAAAAAAATACATGAATAAGTAAAATTATATCCTTTATGAAATATACATATATTGCTATGAAAATGATCAGGACGCAGATATAAAAGTAAAAAATATTACATCTAATACGAAATATTCATATATTGGGACACAGGTAACCGGGACATAACAAAAAAAAAATGCAAATGTCCAGGGACGCCAGTGACCGAGACGCATTTGACTGGGACACAGGATGCAATTGTCCTCTCACTTACCTCAACACCGTCTGATGCACTAACTCACAGACTCCGCTGTTATACGAGAGTAAGCAAGCTGCACCTCTTGACACTAGGATAACGGAAAACGGATCCGATCCAAGCTCTACTCCGCATGAAATAGGATCACAACTTCGATGTTCTTGCACCTCGGAGTGGAACCTCACACCAGCATTATGAGTGCTAGACCCACAGCGTTACCAGTAACGTGTCTCACATTATTGAGAGGGCGTCACAGAATGATGGCCATTATGTTATTGATCAAGGAGTTAGGTCCTTTATATGTATATGCACACTGACTCAGTTAGATGGCACACCCAACTGTACAATAGTACAACGATGCTGAGGTCAGTGGTCATGTGTGCTCATACCTGTCCTAAGCTGTCTGGGTATTAGCGTGGGGTGTTACCAAGCACCATGGCTTGTTGTAGTGTTTTAGAATCTCAGCTTAAAGTGTTGAAAAAGAAGGTTCTACTTCTTCAGGAGGAAAATAGGAGGCTGAAGCTACTCCTAGATGTGTTTGGGAGTGAGTGTGAAATAGATGGTGCTGGTAAGGAGGAAATGGTTACCACCAGTGAGAGTGGCAGTCGCTTTAAGTGGCAAGTGCTCACAGTTCAGGAACAAGGAAGAAAAAGAGGGTTAATAAAGAAGATGTGAAGGTAGGAAATCGATTCTCTGTTCTCCAAGACGAGTGTACTTCAGTGGTTAGTGAGGTTATAGGTACCTCTGACTTCCCTGCTAATCAAGGTAAGAATATTCTGATTGACGGAGACTCTCCAGTAAGATATATGGACCGTGTTTTTTGTAACAGAGATAGAAAAGTCAGTGTGCCTCCCAGGAGCTAGTGTTGGTGACATAGTCAGCAGGTGGGATAATAATGTCAGGTAATGGGAACAAGCCCATTATCTGTCTTAGTGCTGGTGGAAATGACACTGGGAAAGGCAGGAGACAGGAGCTACTGGATAAGTACAGGTCAGCCATAGAAGTAGTTAGGTCTAAGGGAGGGATCCCAGTCATATGTAGCATCTTGCCTAGAAGGGAAGTGGGCAATGAATGGATGTCTAGGGCAATTGGTATAAATTGCTGGCTAGACAGGTACTGCAAGGAACTTGCAATCCCATTCATTGATAACGGACAAATTCTATGGCAAACATGACATGTATGCAAGGGATGAGGTCCATATCTCTGGGGTTGGAGTGGTTGCATTAGCCAATTCGGTTGAGGGGGTTATTGGTGACTTGTCTTTGAATTTAAACTAATAGATTATAGAGGTATGGGTGTTTGTTGGAAACAATCAGGCTGCAGTATTATTGTTGGGGAACAGCAGATATTACCAGGATACCTCAGGAATATGTTTAAAAGACAATATTCAAAATAAAGTTCCTGATAAAGACAAAGCAACCGATCAACAAACAAAGAGAGATAGTAGAGGGCAACGAGTGACTAGCTCCCTTAAGGTTTACTATACAAATAGTAGGAGTCTAATAAATAGATGAGCTGAGATTACTCGCAAGTGCAGGTAATGTAGGTATTATTGTAATAACTGAGACCTGGTTCAACTTGAAGGATAGAGAAATACCTTCTGAATGCAGCATAAAGGGTTATAAACTTGTAGTGTTAGACATGATATAAGAATAGAAACATCGGACACAGAATCTGTTTGGCTACAGTTTCTCGAGGGGTATGAAAAAATAATTTTGGGTGTGATATATAGGCCCCCAAATCTTGATAGGGAGTGCAGGAAGCTGCTATGGGACGAAATTCATAAGGCATCTACATATGTTGTGTTAATGGGGGATTTTAACTTTAGATAAATTGATTGGAACAATGTGACAGGAAATCTTGAGTCTAGTGACTTTCTTGATACAGTTCAGGATTGCTTTTTAAAACAGTTTGTGACAGAACCAACTAAAGGAAACAATCTGCTTGACTTGGTTCTTGCCAACAAAGATTCTCTAATTAATAATCTTGAGGTTAATGATGAGCTTGGGGAGTGTGATCACAAATCACTTAGTTTCAATATAACATGGAATTACCCAGATAACTGCAATCAGATATCTGTCCCAGACTTTCGCTTGGCCGATTTTGTGTGACTGAGAAATTACCTGGGTGGGATAAATTGGGATGATCTGACTATGGGTCAGGTAGCTGGCGTTGGTTGCCAATATGACTTTTTCAGAACATAGTTCTAGCTGGTCAGTCAACTTTTGTTCCAAGTAGGGAAATTAGATCTAACAAAAATGATCCCAAATGAATGAACAATAGATTAAAACATCTCATTGATCAAAAGAGAGGCATATATAGGCTTATCAAAAGAAGGGATGGGCAGTTTAGAAATCAATATATTCAATTAAAGAGAGAAATAAAAAAAAGGAATAAGAAAAGCAAAAAGGGATTATGAAGCTAAGGTCGCAAGGGATTCGAAGACTCGCCCAAAACGGTTCTTTCAGGTATACAGAAGTAAGATTAGGGACAAGACTGGCCCATTTATGAGTAACTCTGGTCAGGTCGCTGACAGTGATAAGGATATGTGTGAAATTTTCAATACTTACTTCCTCTCAGTTTTTACCAGGAAAATACTAGCGAAATTCCTGAAATAATAGATAATGTAGAACAGGATGATAAACTATGCACGATTGCTGTAACTAGTGACATGGTCCTCAGACAAACAGAGAAATTAAAACCTAACAAATCCCCAGGTCCTGATGAACTGTTTGCAAGGGTGTTAAAGGAATGTAAAGAGGAATTTAGCATACCTTTGGCTAATATTTTTTAACATATCACTACAAACTGGCATAGTGCCTGATAAGTGGAAAATGGCAAATGTAATACCTATTTACAAGGCAGGTGACAGGTCCTTTGCTTCGAACTATAGACCAATAAGCCTTACCTCCATAATGGGAAAATTTATGGAATCAATTGCTGAAGCAATTTGTAGCCATCTTGATAGGCATAAATTGATTAATGAATCTCAGCACGGTTTTACAAAGGGGCGTTCCTGTCATACGAATTTATTAACTTTTTTCACTAAGGTGTTTGAGGAGGTAGATCATGGTAATGAATATGATATTGTGTATATGGACTTCAGTAAGACTTTCGATAGAGTTCCCCATCAGAAGATATTGATTAAACTTAAGGCACACGAAATAGAAGGAGAAATTTTTACCTGGGTAGAGGCATGATTGATAAATAGGCAGCAGAGAGTTTGCATAAGTGGGGAGAAATCAGAGTGGGGGCACGTCACAAGCGGTGTTCCGCAGGGATCAGTGTGGGCCCCGTTGTTGTTCACAATTTGCATAAACGACATAGATAAGGGAATGAATAGCAATAAGCAAATTTGCTGATGACACCATAATAGGCCGTCCAGTTCATTCTAATGAGGACACTAGAGCACTCCAGGATGATTTGAATAGACTGATGCAATGATCGGAGAAGTGACAGATGCAGTTTAATATAGACAAATGCAAAGTTCTAAATGTTGGACAGGAAAATAACCATGCCACATATAAACTAAATAATGTAAATCTTAATATTACTGATTGCGAAAAGGATTTAGGAGTTCTGGTTAGCAGTAATCTAAAACCAACAACAGTGCATTAGTGTTCGCAATAAAGCTAACAGAATCCTTGGGTTCAAATCTAAAAGTATAAATAATAGAAGTCCTCAGGTTATTCTTCAACTCTGTATATCCTTGGTTAGGCCTCATTTAGATTATGCTGCACAGTTCTGGTCACCGTATTACAGAATGGATATAAATGCATTTGAAAACTTACAGAGGAGGATGATCAACTTGATCCTATGTATCAGAAATCTTCCCTATGAGGATAGACTGAGGACCCTGAATCTGCATTCTCTAGAAAGGCGTAGAATTAGGGGGGATGTGATCGAGGTGTATAAATGGAAGACAGGAATAAATAAAGGGGATGTAAATAGCGTGCTGAAAATTTCCAGCCAAGACAGGACTCACAGCAATGGTTTAAAGTTGGAAAAACTCAGATTCAGGAAGGATATAGGAAAGCACTGGTTTGGTAATAAAGTTGTGGATGAGTGGAACAAACTCCCGATACAGTTATTGAGGCTAAAATGTTGTGTAGTTTTAAAAATAGGTTAGATAAATACATGAGTGGGTGTGGGTAGGTGTGAGTTGGACCTGACTAGCTTGTGCTACTAGGTCTGATGCGGTGCTCCTTCCTTAAGTGGAAGTGACCTGATTAGGTAGATCATTGGGCTAATCCGGGGGGCATGAACCTGCTTCGCATGGGTCAGTAGGCCTGGTGCAGTATTCCTTCTTTCTTATGTTCTTATGAAAGGATGTCCTCAGAATCTTATATCTTCTTGATTTCGGCCCATCTATGTCAATCAATCAATCAAGTTTATTCTCTATAAGGGTTACAATGTGGGGTTTACAGATTTTGGATATTGTGTGGTTTACATGTTATAAAATACTAATTACAGAGGGGGCCACTAGGACACCTAGCATGGCTAGGCATTTCGGGCAGACTTGGATTAATTCTTAACTTTAAATTATTACAGATTATGGTATTCAGGCTAAGTGACTATATTATAGTTTGTGAGTTTAACAATGTGAATGCTTTTGTTTTGGCACAATACATATTGTCTATATTGGAGTATCATAGGCAAACTTATGACTAGTTATGATCCATTATTTTAAGATTATGATTCGTATTTCAGTGTTTATAGTCAGTGGGTGAGTGAGTGTAAGTGTGAACCACCAGGTGGTTATCATGTAGTTAGTTGACGGGGTGTATCAGGGAGATAAGATGTTTTCTAACTGTAGTTTTGAAAGTGATGAATGTGTCTGCAGTTCTAGAGTTTTCAGGTAGGGTGTTCCAGATTTTAGGTCCTTTGAAATACATTGAATTTTTGTAAAGGTTTAGTCGAACATAGGGAATGTCATAGAGATGTTTGTGTCTGGTGTTATGCCTGTGGATCCTGTCACAACTATCAAGAAAGCAATTTAGGTCAAGGTGAATATTGGAATTTAAGGTCCTGTAGATGTAGATTGCACAGTAGTAAGTGTGGATCTAAGAAGAGTGGGGGGGAGGGTGTTGCCAAGGATGGGATTTAGTGATTATTCTTACTGTGGCTTTTTGTTGGGTTATTATTGGCTTTAGGTGTGTTGCTGCAGTTGATCCCCAAGCACAAACAGCATAGGTGAGGTATGGATAAATGAGTGAATAATATAGTATGAGAAGGGCAGTTTCTGGCACATAATATCATATCTTGTAGAGGATCCTCGCCGTTTTGGATACTTTTTTTGTTATGTGTTGGATATGGGTGCTGAAAATTAGGTTGTTGTAGAGGTATAAACCTAGAAATTTGCCCTCATTATGTCTGGCAATTAAAGTGTTGTCGATTTTAATGTTAAGTTGTGCAACACCTGCTCTGCTACCAAACATAATGTAGTAGATTTCATCAGTGTTAAATGTAAGTTTATTGGCTGTCATCCAAGTCGATATTTTGAGCAGCTCCTCATTGACAATGGTGTTGAGGGTGGCAAGATTAGGGTGGGAGACGATGTAAGTCGTGTCGTCAGCAAAGAGAATGGGTTTCAGGTGTTGGGATACATTTGGAAGATCATTAATGTAAATGAGGAAGAGCAGGGGTCCAAGGACATTTCCCTGCGGAACTCCAGTATCAAGTGGCCGTGTTGATAAGGCTGTGTCTTTAATGGTGACATACTGATACCTAGTAAGGTAGGATTTGAGATATTCAAGGACATGGCCTCTTATACCATAATGGTCAAGTTTGTGGAGTAGGATGCCATGGTCTACTGTGTCAAACGCTTATCTCAGGTCAATAAAAATTCCTAGCGGATATTCCTTGTTTTCTAATGCTGTGTAAAGTATATCTAGCATTTTTACAATTGCATCATTAGTGCTTTTATTTTTCCTGAATCCAAATTGGCAGGGGTTGAGTATATTTTGTGCCGTTATAAATGAATATAGTCTCCTGTGCACTAGTTTCTCGAAGATTTTGGATAGCAATGGTAAGTTTGATATTGGCCTATAGTTGTATACATCTGTAGGGTCACCACCTTTATGTATTGGTGTAACCCTTGCTGGTTTGAGTAGTGTCGGAAAGGTGCTAGTTTCTAGTGACTTGTTAAAAAGTAATGTAATAGCATGCGAAAGGACATGGGCCACTCACTTGTGCAATAATGGTGGGACATGAGACAGATTCCCAGAGTTATTTTTGAGTGACTTTATAATTGTGGAGACTTCCACGGGCTCAGTTGGTACAAGATAGAAGAAATTTGGAAAATTCCCATCTAGGTAGCCCCCGGCATGGGCGTTGGTACGTGGGATTTTACTGTCGAGATTAGATCCTATGGTTGAGAAGAAGTCGTTTATCTTGTTAGCTGTGTCAGTGGGATGTAGTGGTGTTTCATGAGGTTTAGTTAGGACAATATTTTTTTTTTTTTTTCAGTTTGTGGGTCCCCAGAATCTGGGAAAGTGTTTTCCAGGTATTTTTTATATCTCCTCTTGTGTCAGTGAATCTGCTGGAATAGTACAGTTGTTTGGCTTTCTCTATTACTTTGGTGAGAACTGATGAATAGTGTTTAAGAATATCTTTGTGTATTAAGCCCAGTCTATATTGCTTTTCATATTGGTGTTTCTTATCAGTGGATTTCAGAATGCTGCTGGTTAGCCAAGGGCAACCGAGCAGTTTATTCGTGAGAATGTAGGTTAAAAGATCTCAATTTCTCTTTGTATGGAAGATTTCTTAGGCAGTTTATTAATTTTGTCATTCTTCTCTCAACGTACTCTAACGAATTTATGTTTGTATGTGTTGTATGGAGGTCAGAAGTGAGCTGCATAATCTAAGTGAGACATTACTAATGATATTTAGAGCTGTAGTATAACCTCACGACTCCTGTTGCTTATACTTCTTGATATTCCCAGTAATCTGTTTGCATCATTACATAAGCTTAGGCAATGTTGTATTGGTGTCAGACTGCTGCTTACCATAACCCCAAAGTTCTTTTTGCATTCTGTATGGCCAAGTTCTACATGCATTATTTAGTTTATACGCAATAAGGTTATATACATTCCCAAGCTTCAAGACTTTGCATTTATCTACATTGAACAGAATCTGCCATTTTTATAACCACGATCGAGCTTCTCAAAATCTTCTTGAGGGTCAGTGACATATTCCTCTGAATAAATTATCCTGCCTATTTTCGACTCATCAGCGATTTTGTTCATATTACCTGTCATTCCCTTATCAAGTTCATTCATTAATGTATATTATGAACAACAATGGCCCCAAAACAAGTGCCTTGTTACTGATTCCGACTCAGATTTCAGTTCATTTATGCACACCTTGTTGGTCTTCCACGCCTTGTTCCACAAGGGGAGTTTCTCGTCAATATCACGAGTTGCCATGTTCTTTAACGGTCTATTGTGTGGTGCTCTATTAAAATTCTCCTGAACTTCAATGATATACTCGTCAGCCTTTTTTTGTGTCAGCGAATATACTCATGCTCTTGTAATTCCTTAATCCACTTCTGGACTTTCTTAATATAGACTTGAATTCATTAAAGCAAAAAGCAACATCTCTGCTTTCGATACATCAGAAATGCCTCGATCCATGTTAGATCCTTACTTCTTATATATATATATATATATATATATATATATATATATATATATATATATATATATATATATATATATATATATATATATATATATATATATATATATATATATATATATATATATATATATATATATATATATATATATATATATATATATATATATATATATATATATATATATATATATATATATATGTAAAATATGTAAAACTGGTCAATTAGCAAGAACTCACTTAAAATTAAGTCCTTTCTAAAATTTTCTCTTATACGTTTAAAGATATATTTTTTCATTAATGTTAATGTAAAAATTTATAATTTTGCACCAAAAGGTACTTATTACCTAACCTTATTATAACAAGCGCAATTTATTTTAGCCTAACCCAACTAAATATATTTTAGATTTGTTTACAATAATTTAATACTAAACAAACACAGTGAAATATATTTTTTTCGTTAGGTTCAGAATGATTTTGGCGAAATTATTGCATACACAAATTTTCACTTGTCCTATATGGCAAGATGAGCGTTGCTATTTAAGCCAAGATCGCAAGTTCTGCCTATTCGGCACGACATATATATATATATATATATATATATATATATATATATATATATATATATATATATATATATATATATATATATATATATATATATATATATATATGCAATAAGATCACAGTAAACAGGTGATTTCAGAATATGCAAAACAACCACTCTGAAAGAATAGAGAACATAAGAACATAAGAACATAAGAAAGGAGGAACGCTGCAGGAGGCCTGCTGGCCCATACTAGGCAGGTCCTTTACAATTCATCCCACTAACAAAACATTTGCCCAACCCAATTTTCAATGCCACCCAAGAAATAAGCTCTGGCGTGAAAGTCCCACTCAAATCCAACCCCTCCCACTCATGTACTTATCCAACCTAGATTTGAAACTACCCAAAGTCCCAGCCTCAATAACCCAACTAGGTAGACTGTTCCACTCATCAACTACCCTATTTCCAAACCAATACTTTCCTATGTCCTTTCTAAATCTAAACTTATCTAATTTAAATCCATTACTGCGGGTTCTCTCTTGGAGAGACATCCTCAAGACCTTATTAATATCCCCTTTATTAATACCTATCTTCCACTTATACACTTCGATCAGGTCTCCCCTCATTCTTCGTCTAAAAAGTGAATGTAACTTAAGAGTCTTCAATCTTTCTTCATAAGGAAGATTTCTAATGCTATGTATTAATTTAGTCATCCTACGCTGAATGTTTTCTAACGAATTTATGTCCATTTTGTAATACGGAGACCAAAACTGAGCTGCATAATCTAGGTGAGGCCTTACTAATGATGTATAAAGCTGCAGTATGACCTCTGGACTTCTGTTGCTTACACTTCTTGATACAAATCCCAGTAATCTATTTGCCTTATTACGTACGCTTAGGCATTGCTGTCTTGGTTTAAGGTTGCTGCTCACCATAACCCCCAAGTCCTTATCGCAATCTGTATGGCTAAGTTCTACATCATTTAACTTATAAGTACTAGGGTTATGGGCACTCCCAAGCTTCAGAACCTTGCATTTATCTACATTGAACTGCATCTGCTACTTTTCTGACCAAGAATAGAGTTTGTTTAAATCCTCCTGAAGTTCCATAACATCTACGTTTGAATCAATTATCCTACCTATCTTTGTGTCTTCGGCGAATTTGCTCGTATCACTAGTAATTCCCTCATCAAGATCATTGATATATATTATAAACAACAACGGGCCCAAGACTGATCCCTGTGGAACGCCACTTGTTACAGATCCCCACTCGGACTTAACCCCATTTATGGACACTCTCTGCTTCCTGTCAGTGAGCCATGACTCGATCCACGAGAGCACTTTTCCCCCAATGCCATGAGCTGCCACTTTCTTTAACAGTCTATGGTGCGGAACTCTATCAAAAGCCTTACTAAAATCTAAGTAAATAATATCAAATTCTTTATTGTGGTCAACAGCCTCAAAAGCTTTACTGAAGAAAGTTAATAAATTAGTTAGACAAGACCGGCCTCTTGTGAATCCATGCTGAGTATCATTAATCAAGCTATGCTTATCGAGATGGCTTCTTATAATCTCAGCTATAATTGACTCTAGTAATTTGCCTACAATTGAGGTCAGGCTTATTGGGCGGTAATTTGACGGTAACGGCTTGTCTCCTGTTTTAAAAATAGGAATTACATTAGCCATCTTCCACATATCAGACACTACACCTGTTTGAAGAGATAATTTAAAAATATTAGTTAATGGTTCACAGAGTTCCATTTTGCATTCCTTAAGAACCCTTGAAAAAACCTCATCAGGACCCGGTGACTTATTTTGCTTCAGTCTGTCTATCTGCTTCACAACCATCTCACTAGTGACTGTGATGTTACATAATTTATCTTCTTCTAGCCCACTGTAAAAATTAATTACTGGAATATTGTTAGTGTCTTCCTGTGTAAAAACTGAGAGAAAATAATTATTTAAAATCAAGTACATTTCATTCTCTTTGTCAGTAAGGTGCCCATAGTTATTTTTAAGGGGACCTATCTTAACTTTTGTTCTATAGACCTGGAAAAAACTTTTTGGGTTAATTTTAGAATCCCTAGCAACTTTAATTTCATAGTCCCTTTTAGCTTTTCTTATCCCATTTTTAATGTCCCTCTTAATGTCAATATACTGATTCATAAGATGACCCTCACCTCTTTTGATACGCCTATAAATTCCTTTCTTATGCCCTAGTAGATATTTGAGCCTATTATTCATCCATTTTGGGTCATTTCTATTTGATCTAATTTCTTTATATGGGATAAACGCTCTTTGAGCAGCATGTATAGTGTTCAGAAAACTGTCATATTGATAGCTCTCTTCGTTACCCCAGTCAACAGATGATAAGTGTTCTCTAAGCCCATCGTAATCTGCTAAGCGAAAATCTGGGACTGTTACTGAGTTATCGCTACTATCTTACTTCCATTCAATGCTAAATGTAATTGATTTGTGGTCGCTAGCACCCAGTTCCTCTGAAATTTCTAAATTATTAACAAGGGATTCATTGTTTGCCATAACTAAGTCAAGCAGGTTATTTCCCCTTGTAGGTTCTGTCACAAACTGCTTCAAAAAACAATCCTGAAATACTTCTAAGAAGTCGTATGATTCTAAATTCCCAGTCAAGAAATTTCAATCAACATGACTAAAGTTAAAGTCTCCTAGAATTACTACATTATCGTGCCTTGTGGCCTTAACAATTTCCTCCCATAGTAGTTTCCCTTGGTCCCTATCTAAGTTTGGGGGACGGTATATCACTCCTAAAATCAGTTTTTCATGCCCCTCTGAAAATTCTATCCAAACAGACTCTGTATGTGTTACTTCAGACTTAATACCCGTTTTTATGCAACAGTTCAAGCGATCTCGGACATACAATGCCACCCCACCCCCCTTCCCACTACTTCTTCTTGGAACAATTTAAAACCCTGAATATGACATTCCGCAGGCATGTCCCGACTTTTTGAATTAAACCACGTCTCAGTTAAGGCAAATACATCAATGTTACCTGCACTAGCAACTAATCTCAACTCGTCCATCTTATTCCTAGCACTACGGCAATTAGCATAATAATCATTGAAAGACTCTCCTTTCTCTTTACCCTTCCTGCTCATTTCTATTTTTCTACTTAACCTATTATTGTCCTTATCACCCAAGGTCCCTGGCTTTTCAATATCTACCTCGTTCTTATTATTACTAGTTCCCCTAGAACTCGTAATATTACTACACTGGGACTTCACTATTTTCCTGCCAAAACCCATACCACTAACTACTCCTAGTTTAAAGTCCTAGCTGCTCTCTCCACTGCAGTTGCCAGTGCTCCCACCCCACACCTAGATAAGTGAACCCCATCCCTGGCATACATGTCATTTCTGCCACAGAATAGGTCCCAGTTTTCAATGAATGTTACCGCATTTTCCTTACAGTATTTGTCCAGCCAGCAATTGACACCAATTGCCCTGGCACTTTCGTGACTACTCACATTATCAAGGAACTTGATAATGTGAGTACTCACGAAAGTGCTTGGAATTTCTCTATTCTTTCAGAGTGGTTGTTTTGCATACACACACACACACACATACACACACACACACACACACACACACACACACACACACACACACACACACACACACACACACACACACATATATATATATATATATATATATATATATATATATATATATATATATATATATATATATATATATATATATATATATATATGCAAAACAACCACTGTGAAAGAATAGAGAAGTTCCAAGCGCTGTCGTGACTACTCACATTATCAAGGAACAATGAAAGTGAAGCATCAAAGGAAGGTATATAAAGGGGAAGCCCACACCTCACTATCAGATCCCACAACAAAGAAACACCTGACGCTAGACAGCAGGCCCGCCGGCCGAACAAGACAGCTTAGCCCATTCTATAAATTTTACTGATGAATTTGAAGAAAATAACTCATTGCCTTTTCTAGATGTTTTAATTATTAAGGTTAATAATGAATTCAAATTTAAAATTTACAGAAAACCTACAAATAACTGGTCCTATGTCCACTATTATTCTTCCCATCAAGATAGAGTTAAACTGTCTGTTTTCTCATCAATATTTCTGAGAGCTTTACGTATTTGTAGTCCTGAGTTCATAGACGAGGAAATATCCAAAATTTATGAAATAGTTAATGATTTAAAATACCCAAGAAATGTAATAGATAAATCTTTTAAAGTTGCTAGAAATACTTTTTTAATCCAAAAAGGGACAACCAGCCTTATTCAACTAAAAATATGTTGGTTCTCCCTTACCATGAAAACTTGGTTGATATGCCTTCTCTTCTTAAGACTTTTAATATTAAAGTTGTATTCAAAAATCTTGATACAGTGAAAAAACTTTTGATAAAGAATTCCCCCCAAAATGCTGATGGATGTGTCTATAAGATTCCTTGTAAAATTTGCGATAAAGTTTATTACGGTCAAACTGGTAAAAATCTGGAACTAAGATTAAAACAACATAAATATAGCATTAGAACTGGACAAGATTCCAATGCTCTATTTATTCATGTAAGAGATTTTAACCATCCAATTGATTTTCAAAAAGTTGAGAAAGTAGTATCAAGCAAGTCCATGGTCGACAGGAATATAATTGAATCTTGTTTCATAAAAAGCAGTTTTGACAATATTATGAATATTTACTTTGGTTTATATGAATTAGATCCATTTCTAATTAATAGAATTTGGGAAGAATTTAATAATAAATTGGACAAATAATATTTTTTTAAATTTCTTATTTCTTGGGTAGAATAGTTTGTTGGTGGGTTGTGTGAAGGACCTGTCTAGTTCGGCCGGCGGACCTGCTGTCTCGCGTCAGGTGTTTCTTTGTTGTGGGATCTGATAGTGAGGTGTGGGCTACCCCTTTATATACCTTCCTTTGATGCTTCACTTTCATTGTTCCTTGATAATGTTAGTAGTCAGGAAAGCGCTTGGAACTTCTCTATTCTTTCACAGTGGTTGTTTTGCATATTCTGAAATCACCTGTTTACTGTGATCTTATTGCATATATATATATATATATATATATATATATATATATATATATATATATATATATATATATATATATATATATATATATATATATATATATATATATATATATATATATATATATATATGTCGTGCCGAATATGTAAAACTGGTCAATTAGCAAGAACTCATTTAAAATTAAGTCCTTTCTAAAATTTTCTCTTATAGGTTTATAGATATATATTTTTCGTTAATGTTGATGTAAAAAATTTTAATTTTGCACCAAAAGGAACTTAGAAAAATTACCTAACCTTATTATACCAAGAACAATTTATTTTAACCTAACCCAACTAAATATATTTTAGATTTGTTTACAATAATTTAATACTAAACAAACACAGTGAAATATATTTTTTTTCGTTTACCTGGACCTGGAGTTTACATGGAGAGAGTTCCGGGGGTCAACGCCCCCGCGGCCCGGTCTGTGACCAGGCCTCCTGGTGGATCAGAGCCTGATCAACCAGGCTGTTACTGCTGGCTGCATGCAAACCAACGTACGAGCCACAGCCCGGCTGATCAGGAACTGACTTTAGGTGCTTGTCCAGTGCCAGCTTGAAGACTGCCAGGGGTCTGTTGGTAATCCCCCTTATGTGTGCTGGGAGGCAGTTGAACAGTCTCGGGCCCCTGACACTTATTGTATGGTCTCTTAACGTGCTAGCGACTCCCCAGCTTTTCATTGGGGGGATGTTGCATCGTCTGCCAAGTCTTTTGCTTTCGTAGTGAGTGACTTTCGTGTGCAAGTTCGGTACTAGTCCCTCTAGGATTTTCCAGGTGTATATAATCATGTATCTCTCCCTCCTGCGTTCCAGGGAATACAGGTTTAGGAACCTCAAGCGCTCCCAGTAATTGAGGTGTTTTATCTCCGTTATGCGCGCCGTGAAAGTTCTCTGTACACTTTCTAGGTCGGCAATTTCACCTGCCTTGAAAGGTGCTGTTAGTGTGCAGTAATATTCCAGCCTAGAAGAGTGTCATCATGGGCTTGGCCTCCCTAGTTTTGAAGGTTCTCATTATCCATCCTGCCATTTTTCTAGCAGATGCGATTGATACAATGTTATGGTCCTTGAAGTTGAGATCCTCCGACATGATCACTCCCAGGTCTTTGACGTTGGTGTTTCGCTCTATTTTGTGGTCAGAATTTGTTTTGTACTCTGATGAAGATTTAATTTCCTCATGTTTACCATATCTGAGTAATTGAAATTTCTCATCGTTGAACTTCATATTCTTTTCTGCAGCCCACTGAAAGATTTGGTTGATGTCCGCCTGGAGCCTTGCCCCATAGCTGCCTCGGATTTTACTCTGTTGACGACTACTCTCTGTGTTCTGTTAGTGAGGAAATTATAGATCCATCGACCGACTTTTCCTGTTATTCCTTTAGCACGCATTTTGTGCGCTATTACGCCATGGTCACACTTGTCAAAGGCTTTTGCAAAGTCTGTATATATTACATCTGCATTCTTTTTGTCTTCTAGTGCATCTAAGACCTTGTCGTAGTGATCCAATAGTTGAGACAGACAGGAGCGACCTGTTCTAAACCCATGTTGCCCTGGGTTGTGTAACTGATGGGTTTCTAGATGGGTGGTGATCTTGCTTCTTAGGACCCTTTCAAAGATTTTTATGATATGGGATGTTAGTGCTATTGGTCTGTAGTTCTTTGCTGTTGCTTTACTGCCCCCTTTGTGGAGTGGGGCTATGTCTGTTGTTTTTAGTAGCTGTGGGACGACCCCCGTGTCCATGCTCCCTCTCCATAGGATGGAAAAGGCTCGTGATAGGGGCTTCTTGCAGTTCTTGATGAACACAGAGTTCCATGAGTCTGGCCCTGGGGCAGAGTGCATGGGCATGTCATTTATCGCCTGTTCGAAGTCATTTGGCGTCAGGATAACATCGGATAGGCTTGTGTTAATCAAATTTTGTGGCTCTCTCATAAAAAATTCATTTTGATCTTCGACTCTCAGTCTGGTTAGCGGCTTGCTAAAAACTGAGTCATATTGGGACTTGAGTAGCTCACTCATTTCCTTGCTGTCATCTGTGTAGGACCCATCTTGTTTAAGTAGGGGCCCAATACTGGACGTTGTTCTCGATTTTGATTTGGCATAGGAGAAGAAATACTTTGGGTTTCTTTCGATTTCGTTTATGGCTTTTAGTTCTTCCCGCGATTCCTGACTCCTAAAGGATTCTTTTAGCTTAAGTTCGATGCTTGCTATTTCTCTGACCAGTGTCTCCCTACGCATTTCAGATATTTTGACCTCTTTTAGCCGCTCTGTTATTCTTTTCCGTCGCCTGTAAAGGGAGCGCCTGTCTCTTTCTATTTTACATCTACTCCTCCTTTTTCTTAGAGGAATAAGCCTTGTGCATACATCGAGTGCCACCGAGTTAATCTGTTCTAGGCATAAGTTGGGGTCTGTGTTGCTTAGTATATCTTCCCAGCTTATATCGGTTAGGACTTGGTTTACTTGGTCCCACTTTATGTTTTTGTTATTGAAGTTGAATTTGGTGAATGCTCCCTCGTGACTAGTCTCATTATGTCGGTCTGGGGCTCCACGCATACATGTCTGAACCTCTATTATGTTGTGATATGAGTATATTGTTTTTGATATGGTGTCATTTCTTATCAGATCATCATTGTTAGTGAAGATGAGGTCTAGTGTATTCTCCAGTCTAGTAGGCTCTATTGTTTGCTGGTTTAAATTGAATTTTGTGCAGAGATTTAAAAGCTCGTGTGAGTGTGAGTTTTCATCAGAGCTGCCTCCTGGTGTTATTACTGCAACAATATTATTTGCTATATTCCTCCATTTTAGGTGCCTTAAGTTGAAATCCCCCAGGAGCAAGATGTTGGGTGCAGGAGCTGGAAGATTTTCCAGACAGTGGTCAATTTTTAACAGCTGTTCCTGGAATTGCTGGGATGTTGCATCCGGAGGCTTGTAGACTACCACAATGACTAGGTTTTGGTTCTCGACCTTTACTGCTAAAACTTCCACTACATCATTTGAGGCATTAAGCAGTTCTGTGCAAACAAGTGACTCTGCAATGTACAGGCCACCCCCCCCCCCTTTTTGCCTGTTCACTCTGTCACATCTGTATAGGTTGTAACCTGGGATCCATATTTCGTTGTCCAAGTGATCCTTTATGTGGGTCTCAGTGAAAGCCGCGAACATTGCCTTTGCCTCTGCAAGCAGTCCACGGATGAAAGGTTCAGAATGATTTTTGCGAAATTATTACATACACAATTTTTTCACTTGTCCTATATGGCAAGATGAGCAAAACCATTTGTCTCCATTCACTCCTATCAAACACGCTCACGCATGCCTGCTGGAAGTCCAAGCCCCTCGCACACAAAACCTCCTTTACCCCCTCCCTCCAACCTTTCCTAGGCCAACCCCTACCCCGCCTTCCTTCCACTACAGACTGATACACTCTTGAAGTCACTCTGTTTCGCTCCATTCTCTCTACATGTCCGAACCACCTCAACAACCCTTCCTCAGCCCTCTGGACAACAGTTTTGGTAATCCCGCACCGCCTCCTAACTTCCAAACCACGATTTCTCTGCATTATATTCACACCACACATTGCCCTCAGACATGCCATCTCCACTGCCTCCAGCCTTCTCCTCGCTGCAACATTCATCACCCATGCTTCATACCCATATAAGAGCGTTGGTAAAACTATACTCTCATACATTCCCCTCTTTGCCTCCAAGGACAAAATTCTTTGTCTCCACAGACTCCTAAGTGCACCACTCACCCTTTTCCCCTCATCAATTCTATGATTCACCTCATCTTTCATAGACCCATCCGCTGACACGTCCACTCCCAAATATCTGAATACATTCACCTCCTCCATACTCTCTCCCTCCAATCTGATATTCAATCTTTCATCACCTAATCTTTTTGTTATCCTCATAACCTTACTCTTTCCTGTATTCACTTTCAATTTTCTTGTTTTGTACACCCTACCAAATTCATCCACCAATCTCTGCAACTTCTCTTCAGAATCTCCCAAGAGCACAGTGTCATCAGCAAAGAGCAACTGTGACAACTCCCACTTTATGTGTGATTCTTTATCTTTTAACTCCACGCCTCTTGCCAAGACCCTCGCATTTACTTCTCTTACGACCCCATCTATAAATATATTAAACAACCACGGTGACATCACACATCCTTGTCTAAGGCCTACTTTTACTGGGAAATAATTTCCCTCTTTCCTACATACTCTAACTTGAGCCTCACTATCCTCGTAAAAACTCTTCACTGCTTTCAGTAACCTACCTCCTACACCATACACCTGCAACATCTGCCACATTGCCCCCCTATCCACCCTGTCATACGCCTTTTCCAAATCCACAAATGCCACAAAGACCTCTTTAGCCTTATCTAAATATTGTTCACTTATATGTTTCACTATATATATATATATATATATATATATATATATATATATATATATATATATATATATATATATATATATATATATATATATATATATATATATATATATATGTCGTGCCGAATAGGCAGAACTTGCCATCTTGGCTTAAATACCAACGCTCATCTTGCCATATAGGACAAGTTAAAATTTGTGTATGCAATAATTTCGCCAAAATCATTCTGAACCTAACGAAAAAAATATATTTCACTGTGTTTGTTTAATATTAAATTATTGTAAACAAATCTAAAATATATTTAGTTGGGTTAGGCTAAAATAAATTGTTCTTGTTATAATAAGGTTAAGTAAGTTTTCTAAGATTCTTGTGGTGCAAAATTATAAATTTTTACATCAACATTAATGAAAAAAATACATCTTTAAACGTATAAGAGAAAATTTTAGGAATGACTTAATTTTAAATGAGTTCTTGCTAATTGACCAGTTTTACATATTCTGCACGACATATATATATATATATATATATATATATATATATATATATATATATATATATATATATATATATATATATATATATATATATATATATATATATATATATATATATATGTCGTGCCGAATAGGCAGAACTTGCGATCTTGGCTTAAATAGCAACGCTCATCTTGTCATATAGGACAAGTGAAAATTTGTGTATGCAATAATTTCGCCAAAATCATTCTGAACCTAACGAAAAAAATATATTTCATTGTGTTTGTTTAATATAAAATTACTGTAAACAAATCTAAAACATATTTAGTTGGGTTAGGCTAAAATAAATTGCTCTTGTTATAACAAGGTTAGGTAAGTTTTCTAAGTTACTTTTGGTGCAAAATTAATTTTTTTTACATTAACATTAATGAAAAAAATCTATCTTTAAACGTATAAGAGAAAATTTTGGAAAGGACTTAATTTTAAGTGAGTTCTTGCTAATTGACCAGTTTTACATATTCGGCACGATATATATATATATATATATATATATATATATATATATATATATATTATTTTTTTTTTTATTATCACACCGGCCGATTCCCACCAAGGCAGGGTGGCCCGAAAAAGAAAAACTTTCACCATCATTCACTCCATCACTGTCTTGCCAGAAGGGTGCTTTACACTACAGTTTTTAAACTGCAACATTAACACCCCTCCTTCAGAGTGCAGGCACTGTACTTCCCATCTCCAGGACTCAAGTCCGGCCTGCCGGTTTCCCTGAATCCCTTCATAAATGTTACTTTGCTCACACTCCAACAGCACGTCAAGTATTAAAAACCATTTGTCTCCATTCACTCCTATCAAACACGCTCACGCATGCCTGCTGGAAGTCCAAGCCCCTCGCACACAAAACCTCCTTTACCCCCTCCCTCCAACCTTTCCTAGGCCGACCCCTACCCCGCCTTCCTTCCACTACAGACTGATACACTCTTGAAGTCATTCTGTTTCGCTCCATTCTCTCTACATGTCCGAACCACCTCAACAACCCTTCCTCAGCCCTCTGGACAACAGTTTTGGTAATCCCGCACCTCCTCCTAACTTCCAAACTACGAATTCTCTGCATTATATTCACACCACACATTGCCCTCAGACATGACATCTCCACTGCCTCCAGCCTTCTCCTCGCTGCAACATTCATCACCCACGCTTCACACCCATATAAGAGCGTTGGTAAAACTATACTCTCATACATTCCCCTCTTTGCCTCCAAGGACAAAGTTCTTTGTCTCCACAGACTCCTAAGTGCACCACTCACTCTTTTTCCCTCATCAATTCTATGATTCACCTCATCTTTCATAGACCCATCCGCTGACACGTCCACTCCCAAATATCTGAATACGTTCACCTCCTCCATACTCTCTCCCTCCAATCTGATATTCAATCTTTCATCACCTAATCTTTTTGTTATCCTCATAACCTTACTCTTTCCTGTATATATATATATATATATATATATATATATATATATATATATATATATATATATATATATATATATATATATATATATATATATATATATATATATATGCACACTTACTGTGGTTTTAATACTTGGTTCTGCATTCTTTGTGCTTAATCACGTCCCTCAGCCATGTAGCAAGTCTCTCATACAAATTTCTGAGGGTTTGGGGAAGTATATTGTTCCATGCCTCATGTTTCAATGTTAACCAGAGGTTCTCAATAGGGTTTAGGTCTGGGGAATTGCCTGGCCAGTCATTAAAGAACCTCACTTCACAGTCCTTAAGCCACTGAACTACAGATTTGACAGTTTGACACGGTTCACCGTACTGCATAAACACCGTAGCCCCACACTTGTCAAACACCTTAGGTAAATTTTCACACAATAACTCCAGGTAATTATATTGGTTCATATACTGGTTTTTGGGAAGTATAATGAGTTCACCAACACTCTGAGTACTGAAACACCCCCAAACCATGAGCGAGGCTGGGTGTTTGGTGGTGCCACAGGTATAACATGGGTCTAGCGCGTCACTACTCTTGGCCGGTGCACACGTCCCCCACGGTTACAGGTGAGGGTGAAAATTGCTTCATCACTCCAAAGTACTTTAGACCACTGTTGAGGATTCCATTGAAGATATTTGTTTGCATAATCCAGCCTATGTTTCTTATGTGGCTAGGAGAGAATCGGTTTCTTAATCTGGCGGTGACAGCTTTAGGCCAGTTTTGTCACAGGTCTGTTGACAGTACTTACAGACACCTCTGAGAGAAGATGTGGGTTCTATTCTTTCAGTTCTCTAGCAGTTATCTTAGGTGTACTCTCTGCTTCTTTAACACAGTTAAGGTGCGAACAGATGTCTTCTTCCAGGGGTCAGGCTGAAGTTTGGCAGGCGGTAATTCGACACTGCCATCCGCCTTGAAATGTTTCACACAGTTCCTCACTGAACGCTCACACACACCAACATTTTTCGCTATTTCTTTCGTGGGCAGCTTTGTGAAGCCCTGTGATTTAAGCTATAGTTTGAAGTGTTAAAGACTTCTTTTCACCCATAATCAAACAAGTATTGCCCCAAAACCAATGGGAACACCGGACAAAAGATTGGGAAGATGAGAGACGAAAGTGCAACACTTCCTCTCACCACGGCAGCCATGTGAGCACTGAGGAGTCTCTGCGGAGTGTGGCGACAAACCATGACGTCATGCTAACGGCTGATACCAGGCATAATGCACTGACGAAAAAGACCCGCCTTTGATTTTCGTCACTGCATTATGCCGGGGTGCTCACCCGGCATAATGCCGTGACTAGCACTGTACACTCATCGTCAAGAAACACTGGGCTGCACATTCGATGGGCTCTTAGGAAAAATCTAATAATGTCTCGTTTAGTGTTAGTATCCTGGCTGGAGCAGAAGTGTGTGAGATTGATTTTGTTAGTAGACTTCTGTAAACTAGGAATTCCAAGGGTGTTATCTACTTTATGAATGAAGATGTCGAGAAATGTTAACCTGTGACTGGACTCTTCTTCAAGTGTGAGTTGGATGACCGGTTCATCTGCATTAAGTCTTATCCTTAGGTTGTGTACATTGAACAATTTGGGAGTTATTATGAGGACGTCGTCCACATTATGTAACTATGTGAAGTTGGTGGGGATGATGTTGAGGAAGTGCTCAGCTTTTAGATGTCCCATGTATATAATGGCTAAGTTGGCGCTGATGGGAGAACACATTCCCATACAATATGTTTACAGAACCTGTTGTTGAAAGGAAAAATGTTGAAGTTAATGCAGAGTTCAATAACGTGAACAAAAATCTCCTTGAGGTAGTGAATACATTTGGGATGGAAATTTTCTGCTCAAGAACTTTCACATGTCTCCGTGTTTCATCAGGAGCTATGCAATGTTGCGTGAGCAGCAACAGGTGGATTGAGTAGAAGGTTTCTCATAGTAAGGTAGCGTGTTGATGCCAGCCAGTTCCCCTCAGAAATGTTAGTCAGGACTGAAGCACCGTCCGTCAGCCATCATTATGTCCCCTCACCCTCGCATGAGAAGGTAGGGTAGGGGGAGGGGACCTCTAAGGTTTATAGGAAACAGAATAATAGTAAACGTAATAGTCAGCCCTGAGCTACATTTAATCAGCGTGAACGAGTCATAAGTGGATAATATACAAAATTCTAAAATTATATACAAACCTTCTAATTAATAAAAGAGTCGAATGTGTTCATTGTTAACTTAAATTATCCTACGTCCAGGAAAGTTCTAGAACAATCTAGAATGTTCTGGAGAAACTCGTCATACTCTTGAATACTGCTTTCAGACATTCTAAGAATCAATTATTATTATTACTGTTCCGTGGTTATTCATGAATCTTCTTTAATATTCCGATTACTTATGACCTAATATTCTGAATATTCATAAGTTTTCCATAGTATTCCGATTATTCCTTATCACCTCCTAACCTCCTAACCTTATTGGGTTGTAATCACCTAAAACTAGATGCAATCTCCAAGTTGCAATCAGTGACCGCAGTCATAAACTTATATACCTAAACCTTGACCTAAAACGCTTTCATGATAGTTGTGACAGAACCC
The DNA here is from genome assembly GCF_038502225.1 of Cherax quadricarinatus. Lineage (NCBI taxonomy): Eukaryota > Metazoa > Arthropoda > Malacostraca > Decapoda > Parastacidae > Cherax > Cherax quadricarinatus. The sequence continues at coordinate 22,776,715 of NC_091355.1, read as the reverse complement.
ACAGGCATAACACCAGACACAAACATCTCTACGACATTCCCCGTGTCCGACTAAACCTTTACAAAAATTCAATGTATGTCAAAGGCCCTAAAATCTGGAACACCCTACCTGAAAATTCTAGAACTGCAGACACATTCATCACCTTCAAAACTACCATTAGAAAATATCTTGTCTCCCTGATACACCCCATCAACTAACTACACTAATACCACCTGGTGGTTCACACTTACACTCACTCACCCATTTGACCATAAACAGAAATATTAATCTCAATCTTAAAATAATGAATCCTGTGATACTCCAATACTGAAACTATGTATTGTGCCAAAACAAAAGCATTCACATTGCTAAACTCACAAACTAGTATTTAGTCACTTAGCCATAACATCAACTTACCTCATAATTTGTAATATTTTAAAATTAAGAATTAAACTAAGTCTGCCCGAAATGCCTAGCCATGCTAGGCGTTCTAGTGGTACACTCTGTAATCATTATTTTACTACATGTAAACCACACAATAACCAAATTCTGTAAACTCAGCATTGTAATCCTTATAGAGAATAAACTTTGAATTTGAATTTGAATTTGAATACCCGTACGGTGCCCTTAAGCTGTACCTAAATGGGCTTACTACTCATAGTAGTAAGTATACTTTCACCTCCAAGTTGTGGTAAACGTCCTGGAATTTCACACGTACGATGATGCCGACGGGCAGGACGCCTTTGTCCACCTGCAAAGGCGTCCTGTTCTCCGCATTTGTCCCGCAAATACGGAGAACACTGGTCTGCCACAAGATACTCATGAGGCCTTGTAGCATAATGAACAACCCTTCGATTTTGTATAACACTCTTGCGTAAGGTTGTGCACAAGAGACTCCACTAAATAGCAGTGTAGCTTGTACAACCCATGACATGAATTATACAAGGCATTCCTAACATGTTTCAAGAGCTAGGCTTCAATTATGTTTCATTCCATGACGGAACAATTGGATACAATGATCTGAGTAGCAGTCCACCCTGATGGGTGACTACAAGCACTGACATGGTTGAAAATAGCATTCGACTCCTGGCCTGTCCTGCATGAAAACTGATGTTGGTTATTTGGTTTCCAGTGGTTTACCAGTTTGTCAAATGTATGAAAGAGACCAAAGAGTGCATGGAACCATGTAAACAGCACCAACCCTATTGAACGACGTGTTATTAATCAACCTTTGTTTCAAAGTCAATTTTTTTTAAAGAAAATGTTTATATTGCATTTTTTAGCGCATCATGCAGGCTGACCAAATTCTCATTGTAGGATAAAACCAGTTCATTCTTCATGGAAAGTATTTCCTTAGGTTCCTAGCTGAAAATAAGGCGTCTCGACAAAATTCCCGGGATATCTTTGTTTTTCTGGCTATGTTAAATATCTTATCAACTTCAGCTTCTAAATGCTCTGGGCTGCAGATACACAAAACTCTCAGGAACGTTATAGGGAAAAAAACTCCTATTTACCCTAGACTCATGAGTAGAATAAACTGTGAATATATGATGACACATTGGTTGAATTCCTGTAAACTGAATTTAAGTCTGTCAACACGATGAATTAAAACTTAAAACATCAAAGAAAGGTAAACTGTTGTCTATTTCATGTTCCGGTGTGAACTTAATAGAAAGTTATATAATGTGCAATAACATCACAACAAACAGGCGATATCACAATATACAAAACAACCACTGTGGAAAAAATAGTGAAATTCTAAGTGCTTTTTTGACTTCTCACATTATCAGTGAATAGTAAAAATTAAAAATCAACAGAAAGGCATATAAAGACGAGATTACCTCTTCATGGGTCAACTTACAACACTTGACCTTTTATGATGATACAGGTCAGGGTCAGGGACCTGTCAAACACCTGAACTTTTATGATGATACAGGTAGGTGGTCAGGGACCTGTCAAATACCTGACCTTTTATGATGATACAGGTAGGTGGTCAGGGACCTGTCAAATACCTGACCTTTTATGATGATACAGGTAGGTGGTCAGGGACCTGTCAAATACCTGACCTTTTATGATGATACAGGTAGGTGGTCAGGGACCTGTCAAATACCTGACCTTTTATGATGATACAGGTAGGTGGTCAGGGACCTGTCAAACACCTGAACTTTTATGATGATACAGGTAGGTGGTCAGGGACCTGTCAAACACCTGACCTTTTATGATGATACAGGTAGGTGGTCAGGGACCTGTCAAACACCTGACCTTTTATGATGACACAGGTAGGTGGTCAGGGACCTGTCAAACACCTGACCTTTTATGATGATACAGGTAGGTGGTCAGGGACCTGTCAAATACCTGACCTTTTATGATGATACAGGTAGGTGGTCAGGGACCTGTCAAACACCTGAACTTTTATGATGATACAGGTAGGTGGTCAGGGACCTGTCAAACACCTGACCTTTTATGATGATACAGGTAGGTGGTCAGGGACCTGTCAAACACCTGACCTTTTATGATGATACAGGTAGGTGGTCAGGGACCTGTCAAACGCAGCTTATAATATACCCATGCTTAAAGATTATTGTTCAAACTCAAAAGTAAAATTTGTGGAATGAGCTAGACTATTTAACAAGTAAATGGTTTATATCTATATTCTTAGGCATTAGACATTAAACATCAACACTGGCGATACATACTATCACTGAGCTTATTAAACTCTGTATGGATGATGCAAAGTTTGTGTTTAATGGCGAGTTTTACACTCAGAAGTTTGGTAAAGCAATGGGAAATTCTCTCTCACCAGTCCTTAGTAATTTGTACATGAAATATTTTGAAACACGTTTGCTTATTAATAAAATCCTTCCCAACAGAGCTAAGTGGTATAGATATACTGACGATGCTTCATGGAAAAAGCCTCAGAATCTAGATATAAACTATTTCCATAATCTAGCTCAAACCATAAATTTTACTGGTGAGTTTGAACAAAATAACTCATTGCCTTTTATAGACGTTTTAATAAATTAATGGGAACCATGATTTTAAATTTAAAATTTACAGAAAATCCAATAAATAACTGTTCTTATGTGCACTTTTATTATTCACTTTACGATGAAGTTAAACTTTTTGTATTCTCATCAATGATTTTGAGAGCATTGTGCATTTGCAACCCAAGAGTTCATAGATGAAGAAATCCTGATGATTCATGAAATACCTAATGAAATAAAATACCCAAAACTCTTAATTGAAAAATCTTTTAAAATTGCTAGAAATACTTTCTACAGTTCAAAAAAAAGACAACCAATATAATTCAACTAAAATTATGTTGGTTCAAATTACTAACTTGTGCAGGAACTTTTTAGATAAGTACATTTTTCTGCATGATAATAGATACATGCCAATCAGGAAAGGTACTTAACTTTGTTGACATCACAGATCTCTTGCAGCTGCAGTTCAAGAGATCTCCTCCGAGGTGGCTGTCTGGTTCCTCTTGTTCTAGGGTATATTTTCCAGTATAACAGAACCTGGAAATTGGCGGGTTATTCATACGTTTTTTTGTTATTCTCATGATGGTCTCTAAGGTGGGACTTACTCGTCCTAACACTACCCTAAATACTGCAGTGCATTAAAGTGGCAAATAAAAGGGTAATAAGACCTTCCTGAATAATTGTAACTTGAGTCCAGTGTTGCTGCGGCGACACGAGGCCGATATCAATGTCTTGAACGAAGAGTCTTGAAACCATTCGATGTTTGATCGACGTTGAATGGTAGTCACTCACAATGCTCGTGACATAGTGTTCTTTTTCACTCGATCATGCCGGTTGCACACCATCGTCACTTGACTATCGTTCATGAGTTTCGTGGAATTACCCACGGTAGTGAGAATGTTGTAAGACACTGTATTTTACGTCAGTTCTCCCAATGTTTACACTCGAGGAAAGGACACGAAGATGCCAGTAACATTATACACTCATGATTAGTTCCACTGCGAATTTCCTGACTCATATTTTATACTAGGAGTAATTTCTAGTGTCTTACAGATATTGTTTATGATCAAGAGTCTATAAACGCACGCTTCACTGCTGTCTTTTTCTTCAGTGTTAGGAACTATGCACTTGGAGTGTTCTTCGTAACACTTTCACGCCCTGAGTACGTATCGCAATCTGACGCTCGACGCCCCGCACGTCTGTCCAGGGAGGAGTCGCTGACATATGGTCAGTCTTGCAACAGGACACAATATAGTATCGCTGTTTCTTGGAGTTCTAGGTGTGGGTAGGGGGCCGTAATACCCCAAGATTCTTGATTAAGAAGGGGATGGTTTTTATTTGAGTTTTTAAAGTTATAGGCAAATAGCAGTTTGTCTCGTGTTCCCAATGGTGAGTACAAGTGTTCAGGTTGATATGCCTTCTCTTCTTAAGACTTAATATTAAAGTTGTATTCAAAAATCTTGATACAGTAAAAAAACTTTTGATTAAGAATTCCCCCCAAAATGCTGATGGATGTGTCTATAAGATTCCTTGTAAAATTTGCGATAAAGTTTATTACGGTCAAACTGGTAAAAATCTCGAACTAAGATTAAAACAACATAAATATAGCATTAGAACTGGACAAGATTCCAATGCTCTATTTATTCATGTAAGAGATTTTAACCATCCAATTGATTTTCAAAAAGTTGAGAAAGTAGTATCAAGCAAGTCCATGGTCGACAGGAATATAATTGAATCTTGTTTCATAAAAAGCAGTTTTGACAATAATATGAATATTTCCTTTGGTTTATATAAATTAGATCCATTTATAATTAATAGAATTTGGGTAGAATTTAATAATACACTGGACAAATAAATTTTTAAATTTTCTTGGGTAGAATAGTTTGTGGGTGAGTTGTGCAAAGGACCTATCCAAGTTGGCTCGCCGTGCGTCAGGTGTTTAACCGTTGTGGGATCTGATAGTGAGGTGCTGGCCAGACCCCTTATATAGCTTCCTTGGATGCTTTACTTTCATAGTTCCTTGATAACGTGAGTAGTCACGAAAGCGCTTGGAATTTCTCTATTCTTTCAGAGTGGTTGTTTTGCATATTCTGAAATCACCTGTTTACTGTGATCTTATTGCATATATATATATATATATATATATATATATATATATATATATATATATATATATATATATATATATATATATATATATATATATATATATATATATATATATATTACATAACTTTACGTGGACTGAGGACGGATCTCTCAGAACATACTCATGACTTTCGCTGTAAAATTCAAAGTTCTACCTGGAACGTAATCAAAGCGTAATGAATGTTCTAAGCTTCATGGAACTTAGCAATTGACTTGACACGCAGGTTACAGAGGGGGTAGAAAGGGCAGGGGGCGGTGGGTACTTAATACTGTGGCGGGTGGAGGGGATGGAGTTGGGTAAGGGGACACAGAAAGGTAAAAGACCATAAAAAAGAGTAATGGATACCACGCTAAGGTAATGTAAATATGGGTGTCCCCTTACCTACATGCACGAGTTTATTGACACACACCATCTTGATTATAGACACTAGCTTCATTATACGTTATACGTCTGTGACCAGGAGGCCTGGTCACAGACCGAGTCGCAAGACCAGGAGGCCTGGTCACAGACCGAGTCGCAAGACCAGGAGGCCTGGTCACAGACCGAGTCGCAAGACCAGCAGGCCTGGTCACAGACCGAGTCGCAAGAGGAGGAGGCCTGGTCACAGACCGAGTCGCAAGACCAGGAGGCCTGGTCACAGACCGAGTCGCAAGACCAGGAGGCCTGGTCACAGACCGAGTCGCAAGACCAGGAGGCCAGGTCACAGACCGAGTCGCAAGACCAAGAGGCCTGGTCACAGACCGAGTCGCAAGACCAGGAGGCCTGGTCACAGACCGAGTCGCAAGACCAGGAGACCTGGTTACAGACCGAGTCGCAAGACCAGGAGGCCTGGTCACAGACCGAGTCGCAAGACCAGGAGGCTTGGTCACAGACCGAGTCGCAAGACCAGGAGGCCTGGTCACAGACCGAGTCGCAAGACCAGGAGGCCTGGTCACAGACCGAGTCGCAAGACCAGGAGGCCTGGTCACAGACCGAGTCGCAAGACCAGGAGGCCTGGTCACAGACCGAGTCGCAAGACCAGGAGGCCTGGTCACAGACCGAGTCGCAAGACCAGCAGGCCTGGTCACAGACCGAGTCGCAAGACCAGGAGGCCTGGTCACAGACCGAGTCGCAAGACCAGGAGGCCTGGTCACAGAGAGGGTTGCAAGACCAGGAGGCCTGGTCACAGACCGAGTCGCAAGACCAGGAGGCCTGGTCACAGACCGAGTCGCAAGACCAGGAGGCCTGGTCACAGACCGAGTCGCAAGACCAGGAGGCCTGGTCACAGACCGAGTCGCAAGACCAGGAGGCCAGGTCACAGACCGAGTCGCAAGACCAAGAGGCCTGGTCACAGACCGAGTCGCAAGACCAGGAGGCCTGGTCACAGACCGAGTCGCAAGACCAGGAGGCCTGGTCACAGACCGAGTTGCAAGACCAGGAGACCTGGTTACAGACCGAGTCGCAAGACCAGGAGGCCTGGTCACAGACCGAGTCGCAAGACCAGGAGGCCTGGTCACAGACCGAGTCGCAAGACCAGGAGGCCTGGTCACAGACCGAGTCGCAAGACCAGGAGGCCTGGTCACAGACCGAGTCGCAAGACCAGGAGGCCTGGTCACAGACCGAGTCGCAAGACCAGGACCAGCAAGAGGCCTGGTCACAGACCGAGTCGCAAGACCAGGAGGCCTGGTCACAGACCGAGTCGCAAGACCAGGAGGCCTGGTCACAGACCGAGTCGCAAGACCAGGAGGCCTGGTCACAGACCGAGTCGCAAGACCAGGAGGCCTGGTCACAGACCGAGTCGCAAGACCAGGAGGCCTGGTCACAGACCGAGTCGGCAAGACCAGGAGGCCTGGTCACAGACCGAGTCGCAAGACCAGGAGGCCTGGTCACAGACCGAGTCGCAAGACCAGGAGGCCTGGTCACAGACCGAGTCGCAAGACCAGGAGGCCTGGTCACAGACCGAGTCGCAAGACCAGGAGGCCTGGTCACAGACCGAGTCGCAAGACCAGGAGGCCTGGTCACAGACCGGGTCGCAAGACCAGGAGACCTGGTCACAGACCGAGTCGCAAGACCAGGAGGCCTGGTCACAGACCGGGTCGCAAGACCAGGAGGCCTGGTCACAGACCGAGTCGCAAGACCAGGAGGCCTGGTCACAGACCGAGTCGCAAGACCAGGAGGCCTGGTCACAGACCGAGTCGCAAGACCAGGAGGCCTGGTCACAGACCGAGTCGCAAGACCAGGAGGCCTGGTCACAGACCGAGTCGCAAGACCAGGAGGCCTGGTCACAGACCGAGTCGCAAGACCAGGAGGCCTGGTCACAGACCGAGTCGCAAGACCAGGAGGCCTGGTCACAGACCGAGTCGCAAGACCAGGAGGCCTGGTCACAGACCGAGTCGCAAGACCAGGAGGCCTGGTCACAGACCGAGTCGCAAGACCAGGAGGCCTGGTCACAGACCGAGTCGCAAGACCAGGAGGCCTGGTCACAGACCGAGTCGCAAGACCAGGAGGCCTGGTCACAGACCGAGTCGCAAGACCAGGAGGCCTGGTCACAGACCGAGTCGCAAGACCAGGAGGCCTGGTCACAGACCGAGTCGCAAGACCAGGAGGCCTGGTCACAGACCGAGTCGCAAGACCAGGAGGCCTGGTCACAGACCGAGTCGCAAGACCAGGAGGCCTGGTCACAGACCGAGTCGCAAGACCAGGAGGCCTGGTCACAGACCGAGTCGCAAGACCAGGAGGCCTGGTCACAGACCGAGTCGCAAGACCAGGAGGCCTGGTCACAGACCGAGTCGCAAGACCAGGAGGCCTGGTCACAGACCGAGTCGCAAGACCAGGAGGCCTGGTCACAGACCGAGTCGCAAGACCAGGAGGCCTGGTCACAGACCGAGTCGCAAGACCAGGAGGCCTGGTCACAGACCGAGTCGCAAGACCAGGAGACCTGGTCACAGACCGAGTCGCAAGACCAGGAGGCCTGGTCACAGACCGAGTCGCAAGACCAGGAGGCTTGGTCACAGACCGAGTCGCAAGACCAGACCAGACCGAGTCGCAAGACCAGGAGGCCTGGTCACAGACCGAGTCGCAAGACCAGGAGGCCTGGTCACAGACCGAGTCGCAAGACCAGGAGGCCTGGTCACAGACCGAGTCGCAAGACCAGGAGGCCTGGTCACAGACCGAGTCGCAAGACCAGGAGGCCTGGTCACAGACCGAGTCGCAAGACCAGGAGGCCTGGTCACAGACCGAGTCGCAAGACCAGGAGGCCTGGTCACAGACCGAGTCGCAAGACCAGGAGGCCTGGTCACAGACCGAGTCGCAAGACCAGGAGGCCTGGTCACAGACCGAGTCGCAAGACCAGGAGGCCTGGTCACAGACCGAGTCGCAAGACCAGGAGGCCTGGTCACAGACCGGGTCGCAAGACCAGGAGACCTGGTCACAGACCGAGTCGCAAGACCAGGAGTCCTGGTCACAGACCGAGTCGCAAGACCAGGAGGCCTGGTCACAGACCGGGTCGCAAGACCAGGAGGCCTGGTCACAGACCGGGTCGCAAGACCAGGAGGCCTGGTCACAGACCGAGTCGCAAGACCAGGAGGCCTGGTCACAGACCGAGTCGCAAGACCAGGAGGCCTGGTCACAGACCGAGTCGCAAGACCAGGAGGCCTGGTCACAGACCGAGTCGCAAGACCAGGAGGCCTGGTCACAGACCGAGTCGCAAGACCAGGAGGCCTGGTCACAGACCGAGTCGCAAGACCAGGAGGCCTGGTCACAGACCAGGAGTCGCAAGACCAGGAGACCTGGTCACAGACCGAGTCGCAAGACCAGGAGGCCTGGTCACAGACCGAGTCGCAAGACCAGGAGGCCTGGTCACAGACCGAGTCGCAAGACCAGGAGGCCTGGTCACAGACCGAGTCGCAAGACCAGGAGGCCTGGTCACAGACCGAGTCGCAAGACCAGGAGGCCTGGTCACAGACCGAGTCGCAAGACCAGGAGGCCTGGTCACAGACCGAGTCGCAAGACCAGGAGGCCTGGTCACAGACCGAGTCGCAAGACCAGGAGGCCTGGTCACAGACCGAGTCGCAAGACCAGGAGGCCTGGTCACAGACCGAGTCGCAAGACCAGGAGGCCTGGTCACAGACCGAGTCGCAAGACCAGGAGGCCTGGTCACAGACCGAGTCGCAAGACCAGGAGGCCTGGTCACAGACCAAGTCGCAAGACCAGGAGGCCTGGTCAACGTAGTCAGAAGGTCTTCACTCATACACTTGCACGTAGTCAGAGAGTCTTCACTCATACACTTGCACGTAGTCAGGTCTTCACTCATACACTTGCACGTAGTCAGAGAGTCTTCACTCATACACTTGTACGTAGTCAGAAGGTCTTCACTCATACACTTGCACGTAGTCAGAAGGTCTTCACTCATACACTTGTACGTAGTCAGAAGGTCTTCACTCATACACTTGTACGTAGTCAGAAGGTCTTCACTCATACACTTGTACGTAGTCAGAAGGTCTTCACTCATACACTTGTACGTAGTCAGAAGGTCTTCACTCATACACTTGTACGTAGTCAGAAGGTCTTCACTCATACACTTGTACGTAGTCAGAAGGTCTTCACTCATACACTTGCACGTAGTCAGAAGGTCTTCACTCATACACTTGTACGTAGTCAGAAGGTCTTCACTCATACACTTGTACGTAGTCAGAAGGTCTTCACTCATACACTTGTACGTAGTCAGAAGGTCTTCACTCATACACTTGTACGTAGTCAGAAGGTCTTCACTCATACACTTGTACGTAGTCAGAAGGTCTTCACTCATACACTTGTACGTAGTCAGAAGGTCTTCACTCATACACTTGTACGTAGTCAGAAGGTCTTCACTCATACACTTGTACGTAGTCAGGAGGTCTTCACTCATACACTTGTACGTAGTCAGGAGGTCTTCACTCATACACTTGTACGTAGTCAGGAGGTCTTCACTCATACACTTGCACGTAGTCAGAAGGTCTTCACTCATACACTTGTACGTAGTCAGGAGGTCTTCACTCATACACACGTAGTGTCTTCTCTTACACGTAGTCAGAAGGTCTTCACTCATACACTTGCACGTAGTCAGAAGGTCTTCACTCATACACTTGCACGTAGTCAGAAGGTCTTCACTCATACACTTGTACGTAGTCAGAAGGTCTTCACTCATACACTTGTACGTAGTCAGAAGGTCTTCACTCATACACTTGTACGTAGTCAGAAGGTCTTCACTCATACACTTGTACGTAGTCAGAAGGTCTTCACTCATACACTTGCACGTAGTCAGAAGGTCTTCACTCATACACTTGTACGTAGTCAGAAGGTCTTCACTCATACACTTGCACGTAGTCAGAAGGTCTTCACTCATACACTTGTACGTAGTCAGAAGGTCTTCACTCATACACTTGTACGTAGTCAGAAGGTCTTCACTCATACACTTGTACGTAGTCAGAAGGTCTTCACTCATACATTTGTACGTAGTCAGAAGGTCTTCACTCATACACTTGTACGTAGTCAGAAGGTCTTCACTCATACACTTGTACGTAGTCAGAAGGTCTTCACTCATACACTTGTACGTAGTCAGAAGGTCTTCACTCATACACTTGTACGTAGTCAGAAGGTCTTCACTCATACACTTGTACGTAGTCAGAAGGTCTTCACTCATACACTTGTACGTAGTCAGAAGGTCTTCACTCATACACTTGTACGTAGTCAGAAGGTCTTCACTCATACACTTGTACGTAGTCAGAAGGTCTTCACTCATACACTTGTACGTAGTCAGAAGGTCTTCACTCATACACTTGCACGTAGTCAGAAGGTCTTCACTCATACACTTGCACGTAGTCAGAAGGTCTTCACTCATACACTTGCACGTAGTCAGAAGGTCTTCACTCATACACTTGTACGTAGTCAGAAGGTCTTCACTCATACACTTGTACGTAGTCAGAAGGTCTTCACTCGTACACTTGTACGTAGTCAGAAGGTCTTCACTCATACACTTGTACGTAGTCAGAAGGTCTTCACTCATACACTTGTACGTAGTCAGAAGGTCTTCACTCATACACATGTACGTAGTCAGAAGGTCTTCACTCATACACTTGCACGTAGTCAGAGAGTCTTCACTCATACACTTGTACGTAGTTCACTCATACACTTGTACGTAGTCAGAAGGTCTTCACTCATACACTTGTACGTAGTCAGAAGGTCTTCACTCATACACTTGTACGTAGTCAGAAGGTCTTCACTCATACACTTGTACGTAGTCAGAAGGTCTTCACTCATACACTTGTACGTAGTCAGAAGGTCTTCACTCATACACTTGTACGTAGTCAGAAGGTCTTCACTCATACACTTGCACGTAGTCTTCACTCATACACTTGTACGTAGTCAGAAGGTCTTCACTCATACACTTGTACGTAGTCAGAAGGTCTTCACTCATACACTTGTACGTAGTCAGAAGGTCTTCACTCATACACTTGTACGTAGTCAGAAGGTCTTCACTCATACACTTGTACGTAGTCAGAAGGTCTTCACTCATACACTTGTACGTAGTCAGAAGGTCTTCACTCATACACTTGTACGTAGTCAGAAGGTCTTCACTCATACACTTGTACGTAGTCAGAAGGTCTTCACTCATACACTTGTACGTAGTCAGAAGGTCTTCACTCATACACTTGTACGTAGTCAGAAGGTCTTCACTCATACACTTGTACGTAGTCAGAAGGTCTTCACTCATACACTTGTACGTAGTCAGAAGGTCTTCACTCATACACTTGTACGTAGTCAGAAGGTCTTCACTCATACACTTGTACGTAGTCAGAAGGTCTTCACTCATACACTTGTACGTAGTCAGAAGGTCTTCACTCATACACTTGTACGTAGTCAGAAGGTCTTCACTCATACACTTGTACGTAGTCAGAAGGTCTTCACTCATACACTTGTACGTAGTCAGAAGGTCTTCACTCATACACTTGTACGTAGTCAGAAGGTCTTCACTCATACACTTGTACGTAGTCAGAAGGTCTTCACTCATACACTTGTACGTAGTCAGAAGGTCTTCACTCATACACTTGTACGTAGTCAGAAGGTCTTCACTCATACACTTGTACGTAGTCAGAAGGTCTTCACTCATACACTTGTACGTAGTCAGAAGGTCTTCACTCATACACTTGTACGTAGTCAGAAGGTCTTCACTCATACACTTGTACGTAGTCAGAAGGTCTTCACTCATACACTTGTACGTAGTCAGAAGGTCTTCACTCATACACTTGTACGTAGTCAGAAGGTCTTCACTCATACACTTGTACGTAGTCAGAAGGTCTTCACTCATACACTTGTACGTAGTCAGAAGGTCTTCACTCATACACTTGTACGTAGTCAGAAGGTCTTCACTCATACACTTGTACGTAGTCAGAAGGTCTTCACTCATACACTTGTACGTAGTCAGAAGGTCTTCACTCATACACTTGTACGTAGTCAGAAGGTCTTCACTCATACACTTGTACGTAGTCAGAAGGTCTTTACTCATACACTTGTACGTAGTCAGGAGGTCTTTACTCATACACTTGTACGTAGTCAGGAGGTCTTTACTCATACACTTGTACGTAGTCAGAAGGTCTTCACTCATACACTTGTACGTAGTCAGGAGGTCTTTACTCATACACTTGTACGTAGTCAGGAGGTCTTTACTCATACACTTGTACGTAGTCAGAAGGTCTTCACTCATACACTTGTACGTAGTCAGAAGGTCTTCACTCATACACTTGTACGTAGTCAGAAGGTCTTCACTCATACACTTGTACGTAGTCAGAAGGTCTTCACTCATACACTTGTACGTAGTCAGAAGGTCTTCACTCATACACTTGTACGTAGTCAGAAGGTCTTCACTCATACACTTGTACGTAGTCAGAAGGTCTTCACTCATACACTTGTACGTAGTCAGAAGGTCTTCACTCATACACTTGTACGTAGTCAGAAGGTCTTCACTCATACACTACGTAGTACACACATGTACGTAGTCAGAAGGTCTTCACTCATACACTTGTACGTAGTCAGAAGGTCTTCACTCATACACTTGTACGTAGTCAGAAGGTCTTCACTCATACACTTGTACGTAGTCAGAAGGTCTTCACTCATACACTTGTACGTAGTCAGAAGGTCTTCACTCATACACTTGTACGTAGTCAGAAGGTCTTCACTCATACACTTGTACGTAGTCAGAAGGTCTTCACTCATACACTTGTACGTAGTCAGAAGGTCTTCACTCATACACTTGTACGTAGTCAGAAGGTCTTCACTCATACACTTGTACGTAGTCAGAAGGTCTTCACTCATACACTTGTACGTAGTCAGAAGGTCTTCACTCATACACTTGTACGTAGTCAGAAGGTCTTCACTCATACACTTGTACGTAGTCAGAAGGTCTTCACTCATACACTTGTACGTAGTAGTCTTCACTCATACACTTCACGTAGTCAGAGAGTCTTCACTCATACACTTGTACGTAGTCAGAAGGTCTTCACTCATACACTTGCACGTAGTCAGAAGGTATTCACTCATACACTTGTACGTAGTCAGAAGGTCTTCACTCATACACTTGTACGTAGTCAGAGAGTCTTCACTCATACACTTGTACGTAGTCAGAAGGTCTTCACTCATACACTTGTACGTAGTCAGAAGGTCTTCACTCATACACTTGTACGTAGTCAGAAGGTCTTCACTCATACACTTGTACGTAGTCAGAGAGTCTTCACTCATACACTTGCACGTAGTCAGAAGGTCTTCACTCATACACTTGTACGTAGTCAGAAGGTCTTCACTCATACACTTGTACGTAGTCAGAAGGTCTTCACTCATACACTTGTACGTAGTCAGAAGGTCTTCACTCATACACTTGCACGTAGTCAGAAGGTCTTCACTCATACACTTGCACGTAGTCAGAAGGTCTTCACTCATACACTTGTACGTAGTCAGAAGGTCTTCACTCATACACTTGTACGTAGTCAGGTCTTCACTCATACACTTGTACGTAGTCAGAAGGTCTTCACTCATACACTTGTACGTAGTCAGAAGGTCTTCACTCATACACTTGTACGTAGTCAGAAGGTCTTCACTCATACACTTGTACGTAGTCAGAAGGTCTTCACTCATACACTTGTACGTAGTCAGAAGGTCTTCACTCATACACTTGTACGTAGTCAGAAGGTCTTCACTCATACACTTGTACGTAGTCAGAAGGTCTTCACTCATACACTTGTACGTAGTCAGAAGGTCTTCACTCATACACTTGCACGTAGTCAGAAGGTCTTCACTCATACACTTGCACGTAGTCAGAAGGTCTTCACTCATACACTTGTACGTAGTCAGAAGGTCTTCACTCATACACTTGTACGTAGTCAGAAGGTCTTCACTCATACACTTGTACGTAGTCAGAAGGTCTTCACTCATACACTTGTACGTAGTCAGAAGGTCTTCACTCATACACTTGTACGTAGTCAGAAGGTCTTCACTCATACACTTGTACGTAGTCAGAAGGTCTTCACTCATACACTTGTACGTAGTCAGAAGGTCTTCACTCATACACTTGTACGTAGTCAGAAGGTCTTCACTCATACACTTGTACGTAGTCAGAAGGTCTTCACTCATACACTTGTACGTAGTCAGAAGGTCTTCACTCATACACTTGTACGTAGTCAGAAGGTCTTCACTCATACACTTGTACGTAGTCAGAAGGTCTTTACTCATACACTTGTACGTAGTCAGGTCTTCACTCATACACTTGTACGTAAGGTCTTCACTCATACACTTGCACGTAGTCAGAAGGTCTTCACTCATACACTTGCACGTAGTCAGAAGGTCTTCACTCATACACTTGCACGTAGTCAGAAGGTCTTCACTCATACACTTGTACGTAGTCAGAAGGTCTTCACTCATACACTTGTACGTAGTCAGAAGGTCTTCACTCATACACTTGCACGTAGTCAGAAGGTCTTCACTCATACACTTGTACGTAGTCAGAAGGTCTTCACTCATACACTTGCACGTAGTCAGTCAAGGTCTTCACTCATACACTTGTACGTAGTCAGAAGGTCTTCACTCATACACTTGCACGTAGTCAGAAGGTCTTCACTCATACACTTGTACGTAGTCAGAAGGTCTTCACTCATACACTTGCACGTAGTCAGAAGGTCTTCACTCATACACTTGTACGTAGTCAGAAGGTCTTCACTCATACACTTGTACGTAGTCAGAAGGTCTTCACTCATACACTTGCACGTAGTCAGAAGGTCTTCACTCATACACTTGTACGTAGTCAGAAGGTCTTCACTCATACACTTGTACGTAGTCAGAAGGTCTTCACTCATACACTTGTACGTAGTCAGAAGGTCTTCACTCATACACTTGCACGTAGTCAGAAGGTCTTCACTCATACACTTGCACGTAGTCAGTCAGAAGGTCTTCACTCATACACTTGCACGTAGTAGTGTACGTAGTCAGAAGGTCTTCACTCATACACTTGCACGTAGTCAGAAGGTCTTCACTCATACACTTGCACGTAGTCAGAAGGTCTTCACTCATACACTTGTACGTAGTCAGAAGGTCTTCACTCATACACTTGTACGTAGTCAGAAGGTCTTCACTCATACACTTGTACGTAGTCAGAAGGTCTTCACTCATACACTTGTACGTAGTCAGAAGGTCTTCACTCATACACTTGTACGTAGTCAGAAGGTCTTCACTCATACACTTGTACGTAGTCAGAAGGTCTTCACTCATACACTTGTACGTAGTCAGAAGGTCTTCACTCATACACTTGTACGTAGTCAGAAGGTCTTCACTCATACACTTGTACGTAGTCAGAAGGTCTTCACTCATACACTTGTACGTAGTCAGAAGGTCTTCACTCATACACTTGTACGTAGTCAGAAGGTCTTCACTCATACACTTGTACGTAGTCAGAAGGTCTTCACTCATACACTTGCACGTAGTCAGAAGGTCTTCACTCTTACACTTGTACGTAGTCAGAAGGTCTTCACTCATACACTTGTACGTAGTCAGGTCTTCACTCATACACTTGTACGTAGTCAGAAGGTCTTAACTCATACACTTGTACGTAGTCAAAAGGTCTTCACTCATATACTTGTACGTAGTCAGGAGGTCTTCACTCATACACTTGTACGTAGTCAGAAGGTCTTCACTCATACACTTGTACGTAGTCAGAGGGTCTTCACTCATACACTTGTACGTAGTCAGAGGGTCTTCACTCATACACTTGCACGTAGTCAGAAGGTCTTCACTCATACACTTGTACGTAGTCAGAAGGTCTTCACTCATACACTTGTACGTAGTCAGAAGGTCTTCACTCATACACTTGTACGTAGTCAGAAGGTCTTCACTCATACACTTGCACGTAGTCAGAAGGTCTTCACTCATACACTTGTACGTAGTCAGAAGGTCTTCACTTCACTCATACACTTGTACGTAGTCAGAAGGTCTTCACTCATACACTTGTACGTAGTCAGAAGGTCTTCACTCATACACTTGTACGTGGTCAGAAGGTGTACGTAGTCAGGTCTTCACTCATACACTTGTACGTAGTCAGAAGGTCTTCACTCATACACTTGTACGTAGTCAGAAGGTCTTCACTCATACACTTGTACGTAGTCAGAAGGTCTTCACTCATACACTTGTACGTAGTCAGAAGGTCTTCACTCATACACTTGTACGTAGTCAGAAGGTCTTCACTCATACACTTGCACGTAGTCAGAAGGTCTTCACTCATACACTTGTACGTAGTCAGAAGGTCTTCACTCATACACTTGTACGTAGTCAGAAGGTCTTCACTCATACACTTGTACGTAGTCAGAAGGTCTTCACTCATACACTTGCACGTAGTCAGAAGGTCTTCACTCATACACTTGTACGTAGTCAGAAGGTCTTCACTCATACACTTGTACGTAGTCAGAAGGTCTTCACTCATACACTTGCACGTAGTCAGAAGGTCTTCACTCATACACTTGTACGTAGTCAGAAGGTCTTCACTCATACACTTGTACGTAGTCAGAAGGTCTTCACTCATACACTTGTACGTAGTCAGAAGGTCTTCACTCATACACTTGCACGTAGTCAGAAGGTCTTCACTCATACACTTGTACGTAGTCAGAAGGTCTTCACTCATACACTTGTACGTAGTCAGAAGGTCTTCACTCATACACTTGCACGTAGTCAGAAGGTCTTCACTCATACACTTGTACGTAGTCAGAAGGTCTTCACTCATACACTTGTACGTAGTCAGAAGGTCTTCACTCATACACTTGTACGTAGTCAGAAGGTCTTCACTCATACACTTGTACGTAGTCAGAAGGTCTTCACTCATACACTTGTACGTAGTCAGAAGGTCTTCACTCATACACTTGTACGTAGTCAGAAGGTCTTCACTCATACACTTGTACGTAGTCAGAAGGTCTTCACTCATACACTTGTACGTAGTCAGAAGGTCTTCACTCATACACTTGCACGTAGTCAGAAGGTCTTCACTCATACACTTGTACGTAGTCAGAAGGTCTTCACTCATACACTTGTACGTAGTCAGAAGGTCTTCACTCATACACTTGTACGTAGTCAGAAGGTCTTCACTCATACACTTGTACGTAGTCAGAAGGTACACTTGTACGTAGTCAGAAGGTCTTCACTCATACACTTGTACGTAGTCAGAAGGTCTTCACTCATACACTTGTACGTAGTCAGAAGGTCTTCACTCATACACTTGCACGTAGTCAGAAGGTCTTCACTCATACACTTGTACGTAGTAGGAAGGTCTTCACTCATACACTTGCACGTAGTCAGAAGGTCTTCACTCATACACTTGTACGTAGTCAGAAGGTCTTCACTCATACACTTGTACGTAGTCAGAAGGTCTTCACTCATACACTTGTACGTAGTCAGAAGGTCTTCACTCATACACTTGTACGTAGTCAGAAGGTCTTCACTCATACACTTGTACGTAGTCAGAAGGTCTTCACTCATACACTTGTACGTAGTCAGAAGGTCTTCACTCATACACTTGTACGTAGTCAGAAGGTCTTCACTCATACACTTGTACGTAGTCAGAAGGTCTTCACTCATACACTTGTACGTAGTCAGAAGGTCTTCACTCATACACTTGCACGTAGTCAGAAGGTCTTCACTCATACACTTGTACGTAGTCAGAAGGTCTTCACTCATACACTTGTACGTAGTCAGAAGGTCTTCACTCATACACTTGTACGTAGTCAGAAGGTCTTCACTCATACACTTGTACGTAGTCAGAAGGTCTTCACTCATACACTTGTACGTAGTCAGAAGGTCTTCACTCATACACTTGTACGTAGTCAGAAGGTCTTCACTCATACACTTGTACGTAGTCAGAAGGTCTTCACTCATACACTTGTACGTAGTCAGAAGGTCTTCACTCATACACTTGTACGTAGTCAGAAGGTCTTCACTCATACACTTGTACGTAGTCAGAAGGTCTTCACTCATACACTTGTACGTAGTCAGAAGGTCTTCACTCATACACTTGTACGTAGTCAGAAGGTCTTCACTCATACACTTGTACGTAGTCAGAAGGTCTTCACTCATACACTTGTACGTAGTCAGAAGGTCTTCACTCATACACTTGCACGTAGTCAGAAGGTCTTCACTCATACACTTGTACGTAGTCAGAAGGTCTTCACTCATACACTTGTACGTAGTCAGAAGGTCTTCACTCATACACTTGTACGTAGTCAGAAGGTCTTCACTCATACACTTGTACGTAGTCAGAAGGTCTTCACTCATACACTTGTACGTAGTCAGAAGGTCTTCACTCATACACTTGTACGTAGTCAGAAGGTCTTCACTCATACACTTGTACGTAGTCAGAAGGTCTTCACTCATACACTTGTACGTAGTCAGAAGGTCTTCACTCATACACTTGTACGTAGTCAGAAGGTCTTCACTCATACACTTGTACGTAGTCAGAAGGTCTTCACTCATACACTTGCACGTAGTCAGAAACGTAGTCAGAGGGTCTTCACTCATACACTTGCACGTAGTCAGAAGGTCTTCACTCATACACTTGCACGTAGTCAGAAGGTCTTCACTCATACACTTGTACGTAGTCAGAAGGTCTTCACTCATACACTTGTACGTAGTCAGAAGGTCTTCACTCATACACTTGTACGTAGTCAGAAGGTCTTCACTCATACACTTGCACGTAGTCAGAAGGTCTTCACTCATACACTTACACGTAGTCAGAAGGTCTTCACTCATACACTTGCACGTAGTCAGAAGGTCTTCACTCATACACTTGCACGTAGTCAGAAGGTCTTCACTCATACACTTGTACGTAGTCAGAAGGTCTTCACTCATACACTTGTACGTAGTCAGAAGGTCTTCACTCATACACTTGTACGTAGTCAGAAGGTCTTCACTCATACACTTGTACGTAGTCAGAAGGTCTTCACTCATACACTTGTACGTAGTCAGAAGGTCTTCACTCATACACTTGCACGTAGTCAGAAGGTCTTCACTCATACACTTCACGTAGTCAGAAGGTCTTCACTCATACACTTGTACGTAGTCAGAAGGTCTTCACTCATACACTTGCACGTAGTCAGAAGGTCTTCACTCATACACTTGCACGTAGTCAGAAGGTCTTCACTCATACACTTGTACGTAGTCAGAAGGTCTTCACTCATACACTTGTACGTAGTCAGAAGGTCTTCACTCATACACTTGCACGTAGTCAGAAGGTCTTCACTCATACACTTGTACGTAGTCAGAAGGTCTTCACTCATACACTTGTACGTAGTCAGAGGGTCTTCACTCATACACTTGTACGTAGTCAGGTCTTCACTCATACACTTGCAAGTGGTCAGAAGGTCTTCACTCATACACTTGTACGTAGTCAGAAGGTCTTCACTCATACACTTGTTCGTAGTCAGAAGGTCTTCACTCATACACTTGCACGTAGTCAGAAGGTCTTCACTCATACACTTGTACGTAGTCAGAAGGTCTTCACTCATACACTTGCACGTAGTCAGCAGGTCTTCACTCATACACACGTAGTCAGAAGGTCTTCACTCATACACTTGTACGTAGTCAGAAGGTCTTCACTCATACACTTGTACGTAGTCAGAAGGTCTTCACTCATACACTTGTACGTAGTCAGAAGGTCTTCACTCATACACTTGTACGTAGTCAGAAGGTCTTCACTCATACACTTGTACGTAGTCAGAAGGTCTTCACTCATACACTTGTACGTAGTCAGAAGGTCTTCACTCATACACTTGTACGTAGTCAGAAGGTCTTCACTCATACACTTGTACGTAGTCAGAAGGTCTTCACTCATACACTTGTACGTAGTCAGAAGGTCTTCACTCATACACTTGCACGTAGTCAGAAGGTCTTCACTCATACACTTGTACGTAGTCAGAAGGTCTTCACTCATACACTTGTACGTAGTCAGAAGGTCTTCACTCATACACTTGCACGTAGTCAGAAGGTCTTCACTCATACACTTGCACGTAGTCAGAAGGTCTTCACTCATACACTTGTACGTAGTCAGAAGGTCTTCACTCATACACTTGTACGTAGTCAGAAGGTCTTCACTCATACACTTGTACGTAGTCAGAAGGTCTTCACTCATACACTTGTCTTCACTCATACACTTACGTAGTCAGAAGGTCTTCACTCATACACTTGTACGTAGTCAGAAGGTCTTCACTCATACACTTGTACGTAGTCAGAAGGTCTTCACTCATACACTTGTACGTAGTCAGAAGGTCTTCACTCATACACTTGCACGTAGTCAGAAGGTCTTCACTCATACACTTGTACGTAGTCAGAAGGTCTTCACTCATACACTTGTACGTAGTCAGAAGGTCTTCACTCATACACTTGTACGTAGTCAGAAGGTCTTCACTCATACACTTGTACGTAGTCAGAAGGTCTTCACTCATACACTTGCACGTCTTCACTCATAGTCAGAAGGTCTTCACTCATACACTTGCACGTAGTCAGAAGGTCTTCACTCATACACTTGTACGTAGTCAGGAGGTCTTCACTCATACACTTGCACGTAGTCAGAAGGTCTTCACTCATACACTTGTACGTAGTCAGGAGGTCTTCACTCATACACTTGTACGTAGTCAGGAGGTCTTCACTCATACACTTGTACGTAGTCAGGAGGTCTTCACTCATACACTTGTACGTAGTCAGGAGGTCTTCACTCATACACTTGTACGTAGTCAGAAGGTCTTTACTCATACACTTGTACGTAGTCAGGAGGTCTTTACTCATACACTTGTACGTAGTCAGGAGGTCTTCACTCATACACTTGTACGTAGTCAGAAGGTCTTCACTCATACACTTGTACGTAGTCAGAAGGTCTTCACTCATACACTTGTACGTAGTCAGAAGGTCTTCACTCATACACTTGTACGTAGTCAGAAGGTCTTCACTCATACACTTGTACGTAGTCAGAAGGTCTTCACTCATACACTTGTACGTAGTCAGAAGGTCTTCACTCATACACTTGTACGTAGTCAGAAGGTCTTCACTCATACACTTGTACGTAGTCAGAAGGTCTTCACTCATACACTTGTACGTAGTCAGAAGGTCTTCACTCATACACTTGCACGTAGTCAGAAGGTCTTCACTCATACACTTGCACGTAGTCAGAAGGTCTTCACTCATACACTTGCACGTAGTCAGAAGGTCTTCACTCATACACTTGTACGTAGTCAGAAGGTCTTCACTCATACACTTGTACGTAGTCAGAAGGTCTTCACTCATACACTTGTACGTAGTCAGAAGGTCTTCACTCATACACTTGCACGTAGTCAGAAGGTCTTCACTCATACACTTGTACGTAGTCAGAAGGTCTTCACTCATACACTTGTACGTAGTCAGAAGGTCTTCACTCATACACTTGTACGTAGTCAGGTCTTCACTCATACAACGGTCTTCACTCATACACTTGTACGTAGTCAGAAGGTCTTCAGTCATACACTTGTACGTTGTCTTCACTCATACACTTACGTAGTCAGTAGGTCTTCACTCATACACTTGTACGTAGTCAGCAGGTCTTCACTCATACACTTGTACGTAGTCAGAAGGTCTTCACTCATACACTTGTACGTAGTCAGTCTTCACTCATACACTTGTACGTAGTCAGAAGGTCTTCACTCATACACTTGTACGTAGTCAGAAGGTCTTCACTCATACACTTGTACGTAGTCAGAAGGTCTTCACTCATACACTTGTACGTAGTCAGAAGGTCTTCACTCATACACTTGTACGTAGTCAGAAGGTCTTCACTCATACACTTGTACGTAGTCAGAAGGTCTTCACTCGTACACTTGTACGTAGTCAGAAGGTCTTCACTCATACACATGTACTCAGAAGGTCTTCACTCATACACGTAGTCAGAAGGTCTTCACTCATACACTTGTACGTAGTCAGAAGGTCTTCACTCATACACTTGTACGTAGTCAGAAGGTCTTCACTCATACACTTGTACGTAGTCAGAAGGTCTTCACTCATACACTTGTACGTAGTCAGAAGGTCTTCACTCATACACTTGTACGTAGTCAGAAGGTCTTCACTCATACACTTGTACGTAGTCAGAAGGTCTTCACTCATACACTTGTACGTAGTCAGAAGGTCTTCACTCATACACTTGCACGTAGTCAGAAGGTCTTCACTCATACACTTGTACGTAGTCAGAAGGTCTTCACTCATACACTTGTACGTAGTCAGAAGGTCTTCACTCATACACTTGTACGTAGTCAGAAGGTCTTCACTCATACACTTGTACGTAGTCAGAAGGTCTTCACTCATACACTTGCACGTAGTCAGAAGGTCTTCACTCATACACTTGTACGTAGTCAGAAGGTCTTCACTCATACACTTGCACGTAGTCAGAAGGTCTTCACTCATACACTTGTACGTAGTCAGAAGGTCTTCACTCATACACTTGTACGTAGTCAGAAGGTCTTCACTCATACACATGCACGTACTCAGAAGGTCTTCACTCATACACTTACACGTAGTCAGAAGGTCTTCACTCATACACTTGCACGTAGTCAGAAGGTATTCACTCATACACTTGTACGTAGTCAGAAGTTCTTCACTCATACACTTGTACGTAGTCAGAAGTTCTTCACTCATACACTTGTACGTAGTCAGAAGGTCTTTACTCATACACTTGTACGTAGTCAGAAGGTCTTCACTCATACACTTGTACGTAGTCAGAAGGTCATCACTCATACACTTGTACGTAGTCAGAAGGTCTTCACTCATACACTTGTACGTAGTCAGAAGGTCTTCACTCATACACTTGTACGTAGTCAGAAGGTCTTCACTCATACACTTGTACGTAGTCAGAAGGTCTTCACTCATACACTTGTACGTAGTCAGAAGGTCTTCACTCATACACTTGTACGTAGTCAGAAGGTCTTCACTCATACACTTGTACGTAGTCAGAAGGTCTTCACTCATACACTTGTACGTAGTCAGAAGGTCTTCACTCATACACTTGTACGTAGTCAGAAGGTCTTCACTCATACACTTGTACGTAGTCAGAAGGTCTTCACTCATACACTTGTACGTAGTCACGTAGTCAGGTCTTCACTCATACACTTGTACGTAGTCAGAAGGTCTTCACTCATACACTTGTACGTAGTCAGAAGGTCTTCACTCATACACTTGTACGTAGTCAGAAGGTCTTCACTCATACACTTGTACGTAGTCAGAAGGTCTTCACTCATACACTTGTACGTAGTCAGAAGGTCTTCACTCATACACTTGTACGTAGTCAGAAGGTCTTCACTCATACACTTGTACGTAGTCAGAAGGTCTTCACTCATACACTTGTACGTAGTCAGAAGGTCTTCACTCATACACTTGTACGTAGTCAGAAGGTCTTCACTCATACACTTGTACGTAGTCAGAAGGTCTTCACTCATACACTTGTACGTAGTCAGAAGGTCTTCACTCATACACTTGTACGTAGTCAGAAGGTCTTCACTCATACACTTGAACGTAGTCAGAAGTAGTCAGATGGTCTTCACTCATACACTTACACGTAGTCAGAAGGTCTTCACTCATACACTTGCACGTAGTCAGAAGGTCTTCACTCATACACTTACACGTAGTCAGAAGGTCTTCACTCATACACTTGTACGTAGTCAGGAGGTCTTCACTCATACACTTGTACGTAGTCAGAAGGTCTTCACTCATACACTTGTACGTAGTCAGAAGGTCTTCACTCATACACTTGTACGTAGTCAGAAGGTCTTCACTCATACACTTGTACGTAGTCAGAAGGTCTTCACTCATACACTTGTACGTAGTCAGAAGGTCTTCACTCATACACTTGTACGTAGTCAGGAGGTCTTCACTCATACACTTGTACGTAGTCAGAAGGTCTTCACTCATACACTTGTACGTAGTCAGAAGGTCTTCACTCATACACTTGTACGTAGTAGTCAGTAAGGTCTTCACTCATACACACGTAGTCAGAAGGTACGTAGTCAGAAGGTGTTCACTCATACACTTACACGTAGTCAGAAGGTCTTCACTCATACACTTGTACGTAGTCAGAGGGTCTTCACTCATACACTTGTACGTAGTCAGAAGGTCTTCACTCATACACTTGTACGTAGTCAGAAGGTCTTCACTCATACACTTGTACGTAGTCAGAAGGTCTTCACTCATACACTTGTACGTAGTCAGAAGGTCTTCACTCATACACTTGTACGTAGTCAGAAGGTCTTCACTCATACACTTGTACGTAGTCAGAAGGTCTTCACTCATACACTTGTACGTAGTCAGAAGGTCTTCACTCATACACTTGTACGTAGTCAGAAGGTCTTCACTCATACACTTGTACGTAGTCAGAAGGTCTTCACTCATACACTTGTACGTAGTCAGAAGGTCTTCACTCATACACTTGTACGTAGTCAGAAGGTCTTCACTCATACACTTGTACGTAGTCAGAAGGTCTTCACTCATACACTTGTACGTAGTCAGAAGGTCTTCACTCATACACTTGTACGTAGTCAGAAGGTCTTCACTCATACACTTGTACGTAGTCAGAAGGTCTTCACTCATACACTTTTCGTAGTCAGAAGGTCTTCACTCATACACTTGCACGTAGTCAGAAGGTCTTCACTCATACACTTGCACGTAGTCAGAAGGTCTTCACTCATACACTTGTACGTAGTCAGAAGGTCTTCACTCATACACTTGTACGTAGTCAGAAGGTCTTCACTCATACACTTGCACGTAGTCAGAAGGTCTTCACTCATACACTTGTACGTAGTCAGAAGGTCTTCACTCATACACTTGTACGTAGTCAGAAGGTCTTCACTCATACACTTGCACGTAGTCAGAAGGTCTTCACTCATACACTTGTACGTAGTCAGAAGGTCTTCACTCATACACTTGTACGTAGTCAGAAGGTCTTCACTCATACACTTGCACGTAGTCAGAAGGTCTTCACTCATACACTTGTACGTAGTCAGAAGGTCTTCACTCATACACTTGTACGTAGTCAGAAGGTCTTCACTCATACACTTGTACGTAGTCAGAAGGTCTTCACTCATACACTTGTACGTAGTCAGAAGGTCTTCACTCATACACTTGTACGTAGTCAGAAGGTCTTCACTCATACACTTGTACGTAGTCAGAAGGTCTTCACTCATACACTTGTACGTAGTCAGAAGGTCTTCACTCATACACTTGTACGTAGTCAGAAGGTCTTCACTCATACACTTGTACGTAGTCAGAAGGTCTTCACTCATACACTTGTACGTAGTCAGAAGGTCTTCACTCATACACTTGTACGTAGTCAGAAGGTCTTCACTCATACACTTGTACGTAGTCAGAAGGTCTTCACTCATACACTTGTACGTAGTCAGAAGGTCTTCACTCATACACTTGTACGTAGTCAGAAGGTCTTCACTCATACACTTGTACGTAGTCAGAAGGTCTTCACTCATACACTTGTACGTAGTCAGAAGGTCTTCACTCATACACTTGTACGTAGTCAGAAGGTCTTCACTCATACACTTGTACGTAGTCAGAAGGTCTTCACTCATACACTTGTACGTAGTCAGAAGGTCTTCACTCATACACTTGTACGTAGTCAGAAGGTCTTCACTCATACACTTGTACGTAGTCAGAAGGTCTTCACTCATACACTTGTACGTAGTCAGAAGGTCTTCACTCATACACTTGCACGTAGTCAGAAGGTCTTCACTCATACACTTGTACGTAGTCAGAAGGTCTTCACTCATACACTTGTACGTAGTCAGAAGGTCTTCACTCATACACTTGTACGTAGTCAGAAGGTCTTCACTCATACACTTGTACGTAGTCAGAAGGTCTTCACTCATACACTTGTACGTAGTCAGAAGGTCTTCACTCATACACTTGTACGTAGTCAGAAGGTCTTCACTCATACACTTGTACGTAGTCAGAAGGTCTTCACTCATACACTTGTACGTAGTCAGAAGGTCTTCACTCATACACTTGTACGTAGTCAGAAGGTCTTCACTCATACACTTGTACGTAGTCAGAAGGTCTTCACTCATACACTTGTACGTAGTCAGAAGGTCTTCACTCATACACTTGTACGTAGTCAGAAGGTCTTCACTCATACACTTGTACGTAGTCAGAAGGTCTTCACTCATACACTTGTACGTAGTCAGAAGGTCTTCACTCATACACTTGTACGTAGTCAGAAGGTCTTCACTCATACACTTGCACGTAGTCAGAAGGTCTTCACTCATACACTTGCACGTAGTCAGAAGGTCTTCACTCATACACTTGCACGTAGTCAGAAGGTCTTCACTCATACACTTGTACGTAGTCAGAAGGTCTTCACTCATACACTTGTACGTAGTCAGAAGGTCTTCACTCATACACTTGTACGTAGTCAGAAGGTCTTCACTCATACACTTGCACGTAGTCAGAAGGTCTTCACTCATACACTTGCACGTAGTCAGAAGGTCTTCACTCATACACTTGCACGTAGTCAGAAGGTCTTCACTCATACACTTGTACGTAGTCAGAAGGTCTTCACTCATACACTTGTCTTCACTCATACACTTACGTAGTCAGAAGGTCTTCACTCATACACACTTGTCAGAAGGTCTTCACTCATACACTTACACGTAGTCAGAAGGTCTTCACTCATACACTTGGACGTAGTCAGAAGGTCTTCACTCATACACGTTGTCAGAAGGTCTTCACTCATACACTTGCACGTAGTCAGAAGGTCTTCACTCATACACTTGTACGTAGTCAGAAGGTCTTCACTCATACACTTGTACGTAGTCAGAAGGTCTTCACTCATACACTTGTACGTAGTCAGAAGGTCTTCACTCATACACTTGCACGTAGTCAGAAGGTCTTCACTCATACACTTGTACGTAGTCAGAAGGTCTTCACTCATACACTTGTACGTAGTCAGAAGGTCTTCACTCATACACTTGTACGTAGTCAGAAGGTCTTCACTCATACACTTGCACGTAGTCAGAAGGTCTTCACTCATACACTTGTACGTAGTCAGAAGGTCTTCACTCATACACTTGCACGTAGTCAGAAGGTCTTCACTCATACACTTGCACGTAGTCAGAAGGTCTTCACTCATACACTTGTACGTAGTCAGAAGGTCTTCACTCATACACTTGTACGTAGTCAGAAGGTCTTCACTCATACACTTGTACGTAGTCAGAAGGTCTTCACTCATACACTTGTACGTAGTCAGAAGGTCTTCACTCATACACTTGTACGTAGTCAGAAGGTCTTCACTCATACACTTGTACGTAGTCAGAAGGTCTTCACTCATACACTTGTACGTAGTCAGAAGGTCTTCACTCATACACTTGCACGTAGTAGTCTTCACTCATACACTTGTACGTAGTCAGAAGGTCTTCACTCATACACTTGCACGTAGTCAGAAGGTCTTCACTCATACACTTGTACGTAGTCAGAAGGTCTTCACTCATACACTTGCACGTAGTCAGAAGGTCTTCACTCATACACTTGTACGTAGTCAGAAGGTCTTCACTCATACACTTGCACGTAGTCAGAAGGTCTTCACTCATACACTTGCACGTAGTCAGAAGGTCTTCACTCATACACTTGTACGTAGTCAGAAGGTCTTCACTCATACACTTGTACGTAGTCAGAAGGTCTTCACTCATACACTTGTACGTAGTCAGAAGGTCTTCACTCATACACTTGCACGTAGTCAGAAGGTCTTCACTCATACACTTGTACGTAGTCAGAAGGTCTTCACTCATACACTTGCACGTAGTCAGAAGGTCTTCACTCATACACTTGAACGTAGTCAGAAGGTCTTCACTCATACACTTACACGTAGTC
This sequence comes from Cherax quadricarinatus, assembly GCF_038502225.1. Classification (NCBI taxonomy): domain Eukaryota; kingdom Metazoa; phylum Arthropoda; class Malacostraca; order Decapoda; family Parastacidae; genus Cherax; species Cherax quadricarinatus. The sequence continues at coordinate 22,748,188 of NC_091355.1, read as the reverse complement.
AGAAGGTCTTCACTCATACACTTGCACGTAGTCAGGAGGTCTTCACTCATACACTTGTACGTAGTCAGAAGGTCTTCACTCATACACTTGCACGTAGTCAGAAGGTCTTCACTCATACACTTGCACGTAGTCAGAAGGTCTTCACTCATACACTTGCACGTAGTCAGAAGGTCTTCACTCATACACTTGCACGTAGTCAGAAGGTCTTCACTCATACACTTACACGTAGTCAGAAGGTCTTCATACACTTGCACGTAGTCAGAAGGTCTTCACTCATACACTTGCACGTAGTCAGAAGGTCTTCACTCATACACTTGCACGTAGTCAGAAGGTCTTCACTCATACACTTGCACGTAGTCAGAAGGTCTTCACTCATACACTTGCACGTAGTCAGAAGGTCTTCACTCATACACTTGCACGTAGTCAGAAGGTCTTCACTCATACACTTGTACGTAGTCAGAAGGTCTTCACTCATACACTTGTACGTAGTCAGAAGGTCTTCACTCATACACTTGCACGTAGTCACTTGTACGTAGTCAGAAGGTCTTCACTCATACACTTGTACGTAGTCAGAAGGTCTTCACTCATACACTTGCACGTAGTCAGAAGGTCTTCACTCATACACTTGCACGTACGTAGTCAGAAGGTCTTCACTCATACACTTGTACGTAGTCAGAAGGTCTTCACTCATACACTTGCACGTAGTCAGAAGGTCTTCACTCATACACTTGTACGTAGTCAGAAGGTCTTCACTCATACACTTGTACGTAGTCAGAAGGTCTTCACTCATACACTTGTACGTAGTCAGAAGGTCTTCACTCATACACTTGCACGTAGTCAGAAGGTCTTCACTCATACACTTGCACGTAGTCAGAAGGTCTTCACTCATACACTTGTACGTAGTCAGAAGGTCTTCACTCATACACTTGCACGTAGTCAGAAGGTCTTCACTCATACACTTGTACGTAGTCAGAAGGTCTTCACTCATACACTTGCACGTAGTCAGAAGGTCTTCACTCATACACTTGTACGTAGTCAGAAGGTCTTCACTCATACACTTGTACGTAGTCAGAAGGTCTTCACTCATACACTTGCATGTGGTCAGAAGGTCTTCACTCATACACTTGCACGTAGTCAGAAGGTCTTCACTCATACACTTGCACGTAGTCAGAAGGTCTTCACTCATACACTTGTACGTAGTCAGAAGGTCTTCACTCATACACTTGTACGTAGTCAGAAGGTCTTCACTCATACACTTGCACGTAGTCAGAAGGTCTTCACTCATACACTTGCACGTAGTCAGAAGGTCTTCACTCATACACTTGCACGTAGTCAGAAGGTCTTCACTCATACACTTGCACGTAGTCAGAAGGTCTTCACTCATACACTTGTACGTAGTCAGAAGGTCTTCACTCATACACTTGCACGTAGTCAGAAGGTCTTCACTCATACACTTGTACGTAGTCAGAAGGTCTTCACTCATACACTTGTACGTAGTCAGAAGGTCTTCACTCATACACTTGTACGTAGTCAGAAGGTCTTCACTCATACACTTGCACGTAGTCAGAGAGTCTTCACTCATACACTTGTACGTAGTCAGAAGGTCTTCACTCATACACTTGCACGTAGTCAGAAGGTATTCACTCATACACTTGTACGTAGTCAGAAGGTCTTCACTCATACACTTGTCTTCACTCATACACTTGTACGTAGTCAGAAGGTCTTCACTCATACACTTGTCTTCACTCATACTTAGTCAGAAGGTCTTCACTCATACACTTGCACGTAGTCAGAAGGTCTTCACTCATACACTTGTACGTAGTCAGAAGGTCTTCACTCATACACTTGTACGTAGTCAGAAGGTCTTCACTCATACACTTGCACGTAGTCAGAAGGTCTTCACTCATACACTTGCACGTAGTCAGAAGGTCTTCACTCATACACTTGTACGTAGTCAGAAGGTCTTCACTCATACACTTGCACGTAGTCAGAAGGTCTTCACTCATACACTTGCACGTAGTCAGAAGGTCTTCACTCATACACTTGCACGTAGTCAGAAGGTCTTCACTCATACACTTGCACGTAGTCAGAAGGTCTTCACTCATACACTTGCACGTAGTCAGAAGGTCTTCACTCATACACTTGCACGTAGTCAGAAGGTCTTCACTCATACACTTGTACGTAGTCAGAAGGTCTTCACTCATACACTTGCACGTAGTCAGAAGGTCTTCACTCATACACTTGCACGTAGTCAGAAGGTCTTCACTCATACACTTGTACGTAGTCAGAAGGTCTTCACTCATACACTTGTACGTAGTCAGAAGGTCTTCACTCATACACTTGTACGTAGTCAGAAGGTCTTCACTCATACACTTGCACGTAGTCAGAAGGTCTTCACTCATACACTTGCACGTAGTCAGAAGGTCTTCACTCATACACTTGCACGTAGTCAGAAGGTCTTCACTCATACACTTGTACGTAGTCAGAAGGTCTTCACTCATACACTTGCACGTAGTCAGAAGGTCTTCACTCATACACTTGTACGTAGTCAGAAGGTCTTCACTCATACACTTGTACGTAGTCAGAAGGTCTTCACTCATACACTTGCACTCATACGTAGTCAGAAGGTCTTCACTCATACACTTGTACGTAGTCAGAAGGTCTTCACTCATACACTTGCACGTAGTCAGAAGGTCTTCACTCATACACTTGTACGTAGTCAGAAGGTCTTCACTCATACACTTGTACGTAGTCAGAAGGTCTTCACTCATACACTTGTACGTAGTCAGAAGGTCTTCACTCATACACTTGTACGTAGTCAGAAGGTCTTCACTCATACACTTGTACGTAGTCAGAAGGTCTTCACTCATACACTTGTACGTAGTCAGAAGGTCTTCACTCATACACTTGTACGTAGTCAGAAGGTCTTCACTCATACACTTGCACGTAGTCAGAAGGTCTTCACTCATACACTTGTACGTAGTCAGAAGGTCTTCACTCATACACTTGTACGTAGTCAGGTCTTCACTCATACACTTGTACGTAGTCAGAAGGTCTTCACTCATACACTTGCACGTAGTCAGAAGGTCTTCACTCATACACTTGCACGTAGTCAGAAGGTCTTCACTCATACACTTGTACGTAGTCAGAAGGTCTTCACTCATACACTTGTACGTAGTCAGAAGGTCTTCACTCATACACTTGCACGTAGTCAGAAGGTCTTCACTCATACACTTGCACGTAGTCAGAAGGTCTTCACTCATACACTTGCACGTAGTCAGAAGGTCTTCACTCATACACTTGTACGTAGTCAGAAGGTCTTCACTCATACACTTGCACGTAGTCAGAAGGTCTTCACTCATACACTTGCACGTAGTCAGAAGGTCTTCACTCATACACTTGTACGTAGTCAGAAGGTCTTCACTCATACACTTGTACGTAGTCAGAAGGTCTTCACTCATACACTTGTACGTAGTCAGAAGGTCTTCACTCATACACTTGCACGTAGTCAGAAGGTCTTCACTCATACACTTGTACGTAGTCAGAAGGTCTTCACTCATACACTTGTACGTAGTCAGAAGGTCTTCACTCATACACTTGTACGTAGTCAGAAGGTCTTCACTCATACACTTGTACGTAGTCAGAAGGTCTTCACTCATACACTTGTACGTAGTCAGAAGGTCTTCACTCATACACTTGCACGTAGTCAGAAGGTCTTCACTCATACACTTGCACGTAGTCAGAAGGTCTTCACTCATACACTTGCACGTAGTCAGAAGGTCTTCACTCATACACTTGCACGTAGTCAGAAGGTCTTCACTCATACACTTGCACGTAGTCAGAAGGTCTTCACTCATACACTTGCACGTAGTCAGAAGGTCTTCACTCATACACTTGCACGTAGTCAGAAGGTCTTCACTCATACACTTCTTCAGGTCTTCACTCATACACTTGCATGTGGTCAGAAGGTCTTCCGTCATACACTTGCACGTAGTCAGAAGGTCTTCACTCATACACTTGCACGTAGTCAGAAGGTCTTCACTCATACACTTGCACGTAGTCAGAAGGTCTTCACTCATACACTTGCACGTAGTCAGAAGGTCTTCACTCATACACTTGCACGTAGTCAGAAGGTCTTCACTCATACACTTGCACGTAGTCAGAAGGTCTTCACTCATACACTTGCACGTAGTCAGAAGGTCTTCACTCATACACTTGCACGTAGTCAGAAGGTCTTCACTCATACACTTGCACGTAGTCAGAAGGTCTTCACTCATACACTTGCACGTAGTCAGAAGGTCTTCACTCATACACTTGCACGTAGTCAGAAGGTCTTCACTCATACACTTGCACGTAGTCAGAAGGTCTTCACTCATACACTTGCACGTAGTCAGAAGGTCTTCACTCATACACTTGCACGTAGTCAGAAGGTCTTCACTCATACACTTGCACGTAGTCAGAAGGTCTTCACTCATACACTTGCACGTAGTCAGAAGGTCTTCCGTCATACACTTGCATGTGGTCAGAAGGTCTTCAGTCATACACTTGCATGTGGTCAGAAGGTCTTCCGTCATACACTTGCATGTGGTCAGAAGGTCTTCCGTCATACACTTGCATGTGGTCAGAAGGTCTTCCGTCATACACTTGCATGTGGTCAGAAGGTCTTCCGTCATACACTTGCATGTGGTCAGAAGGTCTTCCGTCATACACTTGCATGTGGTCAGAAGGTCTTCCGTCATACACTTGCATGTGGTCAGAAGGTCTTCCGTCATACACTTGCATGTGGTCAGAAGGTCTTCAGTCATACACTTGCATGTGGTCAGAAGGTCTTCCGTCATACACTTGCATGTGGTCAGAAGGTCTTCCGTCATACACTTGCATGTGGTCAGAAGGTCTTCCGTCATACACTTGCATGTGGTCAGAAGGTCTTCCGTCATACACTTGCATGTGGTCAGAAGGTCTTCCGTCATACACTTGCATGTGGTCAGAAGGTCTTCCGTCATACACTTGCATGTGGTCAGAAGGTCTTCCGTCATACACTTCCATGTGGATTTTGTCGTAATTACAATCATATTCCTGCTTGGTACGAACAAATATGTTTGCCCACGTTATGAAGTATATTCAGATATACTAAGTAATAACCTATGTGATGTGTCAAGTGTCTAAATCAAAATATGAAAATAGATATTCCAGTAGAAGACCCAAAATTTTATTAGCTGCAGACACACACATAATAAACTGAATATATATATCGTGCTGAATAGGTGAAACTTGCGATTTTGGCTTAAATAACAACGCTCTTCTTGCCGAACAAGGCATGTGAAAATGTGTTGTTATTTATCAATACCTCTCGTTCGAGGTCACAGTTATATAAAATACTGCTCGTTGAACTAGTATACCAAACAGCGACTAGAATGAAATTAGGCTAGAGTCATCCACACCATCGTGTGTCCCTGGGTAGCAAGTACAACATTCAGTGCCACTGGATGCGCTACACTTAAGGATCGTATGGTCCGGTGGATAAAGGCGTCATGTGTTTTCGCCCACCATGAGGCAGACCAAAGCAACATGGGTTTCAGTTCTTGGCTAGTGCAATGTTGTTATTGATCAATACCACTCGTTCGTGGTCACAGTAATACATACATATATATATATATATATATATATATATATATATATATATATATATATATATATATATATATATATATATATATATATATATATATATATATATATATATATATATATATATATTTTGGTGCAGAATTATAAATTTTTACATCAGCATTAATGAAAAAAATATATCTATAAATGTATAAGAGAAAATTTGAGAAAGGACTTAATTTTAAATGAGTTCTTGCTAATTGACCAGTTTTACATATTCGGCACGACATATATATATATATATATATATATATATATATATATATATATATATATATATATATATATATATATATCTATATATATATATATATATATATATATATATATATATATATATATATATGCAAAACAACCACTCTGAAAGAATAGAGAAATTCCAAGTGCTTTCGTGACTACTCACATTATCAAGGAACTATGAAAGTGAAGCATCCAAGAAAGCTATATAAGGGGTCGGCCAGCACCTCACTATCAGATCCCACAACGGTTAAACACGTGACGCGCGGCGAGCCAACTTGGACAGGTCCTTTGCAAAACTCACCCCCAAGCTATTTATTTGTCCAGTGTATTATTAAATTCTACCCAAATTCTATTAATTATAAATGGATCTAATTTATATAAACCAAAGGAAATATTCATATTATTGTCAAAACTGCTTTTTATGAAACAAGATTCAATTATATTCCTGTCGACCATGGACTTGCTTGATACTACTTTCTCAACTTTTTGAAAATCAATTGGATGGTTAAAATCTCTTACATGAATAAATAGAGCATTGGAATCTTGTCCAGTTCTAATGCTATATTTATGTTGTTTTAATCTTAGTTCGAGATTTTTACCAGTTTGACCGTAATAAACTTTATCGCAAATTTTACAAGGAATCTTATAGACACATCCATCAGCATTTTGGGGGGAATTCTTAATCAAAAGTTTTTTTACTGAATCAAGATTTTTGAATACAACTTTAATATTAAAAGTCTTAAGAAGAGAAGGCATATCAACCAAGTTTTCATGGTAAGGGAGAACCAACATATTTTTAGTTGAATAAGGCTGGTTGCCCTTTTTTGGATTATAAAAAGTGTTTCTAGCAACTTTAAAAGATTTATCAATTACATTTCTTGGGTATTTTAAATCATTACCTATTTCATAAATTTTGGATATTTCCTCATCTATGAACTCAGGACTACAAATTCGTAAAGCTCTCAAAAACATTGATGAGAAAACAGACAGTTTGACTCTATCTTGATGCGAGGAATAATAGTGGACATAGGAACAGTTATTTGTAGGTTTTCTGTAAATTTTAAATTTTAATTCATTATTACCCTTAATAATTAAAACATATATATATAGTGGGACCCATAGCCTCGGAGAAGTGGATAAAAAGGCTTCTAGGAAGAATATTTGCATTTCTTCCTGAAGCCGTTTGAATATTCCACTTCCCTTACCACCCCATCTTTTGATATATATTTTTTTTACTAATAGGAATATTTTATTACATAATATGGTACAGAAGATTTAAGAGATACATTGTTGATATAACGGTGGCATATACGGTACATGTTGTTACGTGTGTATCACCGATTATAAGGCGAAAATCTCATCCAGCTCCTCAGAGCTGGGGCGTGTGCCCAAAATACAGCAGGCATTACTCCTTTGAACAGCCGCACTGAGCCGCTGGAACAGGAAACTAGCTGCCCTGGGTTCCCTAGTTACCCTGATGAGTCTTTTTCCCAGCTCCTTAAGGAATTTAGATGCACTTTTTGCCCATGAGCCAAGGGTCTCTGAGCCTATGGGAACAAATATATAATGATGGGCAAGTTCTCCATATTTTCTAGACTTTTGGGACTCCCTGAGGCTGGCAGCTGCCCCTCCTTCCTCCCTGGTGTATTGGAGATAGGTATCAGCCAAGGTAGATGCACATGTATAGTCCCACACCACCTGCTTCCCATCTGTCCAGGCTTGAAGGGTGATACCATCTGGATGCTTCTGGCTGCCATCAGATCTGCATAGTTGGGGTGGCTCCCTTACTGCTGGGCATCTAGCTGTTGTGAGGCTCCTCTTGATAATGTTATTAACCTCCTCATGTCTTGCAATCTTTCCCTCGGATTTACGGCACACAAGACCATGGTACCCGAATCGGTCTGCTGCTTCACTGCCACAAATACACTTGTGTTCGGCGAGAATAGGGGCGGCAAGTCGAAGGGCAACACCGATGCGGATGGTTTGTGGGTCGAGACGTGTGCCAAGGCTGGAGTTGGGAACAGCCAACAGAAAGTCCCCAGCATGAGGGGCTCTCACTGCCAGGAGGCGGGCTCTATCCTTCCCTGACACACTCTGAAGCATTGTTGAAGCAATATTTTCCACTATTGGACCATCCCAGTGCGATTGTTTGTAGTTGTTGGGGGGAGCAGGTCTGGTTCCAGAGCTCGTTAGATTATCCGAGATCATTGCTCCGTCAATGAATTTTTGGTCCTGGACTCCAATCTTGTCCCTAAGATGTTCAGGGAGAATCGCTGCTACAAGCTCTCTGGATGCAATACACGAGGACAGAAAAGCAGGTAACGCAATCTGTGATGACTTGCGGACACCAGTGCCTCCTAGTCTGACTGGAAGTAGTACTGATTTCTACAGAGTGGCTCCTACCGCTGAGCGGACTCCTTTTCACACCTTTACGTTAATGACCTTGACCTCACCCTCGACCACCTCGCCCTCAACCCCCCACCCACGCCCCCACCCGCGCCCCGCGCGCCCGCCCGACCGACGCCCCGCCCGCGCGCCCGCCTTCGCCCCCGCCCTCGCGCCCGACCGCGCCTTCTGTAGCGCCTTCTGCAGCGTCGTCCGGATCGCCCCCGCTCCCCGAATTTTTTCCGATTTTTTTCGATTTTTTTTTAATTTCTAGTGCTCTCCAATTCCTCGGATCAAGTTTTTCTCGATATCAATAATATAAAGACTCCACTTCCTTGGATCAAATTTTTTTGGATTCCCCCCTCTGGGGGTAAGCATTCAAAATGGACTCCCACTTGCATCCCAAATTCCCTGCTCCATCTCTTCGGATCAAATTTTTTCTCGATAATACAAAGACTCCACTTCCTTGAATCAAGTTTTTTGGGTTTCCCCCTCTGGGGATAAGCATTCAAAATGGTCTCCCACCTACGGGGTTTCGAATTTTCTTGTATTCTCCAATTCCTCGGATCAAGTTTTTCTCGATATCAATAACACAAAGATTTTCCCCCCACACCTCCCACCACCCACTTCTACCCCAAGTATTTCTCCTCCATCTCCTTGGATTAAGTTTTTCTCGATATCAGATAATACAAAGACTCCATCTCCTCGGATCAAGTTTTTGGATTTTCCCCTCTAGGGGGTAAGCATTCAAATGAACTCCCCCTATGGGGCATGGTACTTTCTCTTACTACAGATCTAAACAAGTGTGACGTCCCCCCACCTGTGTTTACTCGGCGGTCAGTGACGTCACGCGGCGACCTCACACACACAGGCTGAATCTTGTCGACTTCCCCCTATGTCAGTGACGTCACGTGATGACCACACACACACACACACACACACTTTTCTCAATATCTCTTAAGAAATATTCATCGACAACCTTTATCATCTCCCTACAGAACAACCCCCAGATTACTTTGAACACTCTCAAAAATCATTGAATACTCACAAAAGAATACTTTTGAACATTTCCAAACAACACCGAAACACTTCCAAAATATCATTTTGAATACTCCCAAACAAGATTTGACATCTCTAATTTATCTACACTCATATTATTTCATTAAATTACAACTCACTACCCAAACTCCTCCCTCAGTCTCCAGACTTCACAACATTATCACAAAAACTAACTCAAACACTTTACTTTGAACAACACCAAAAACACCATCAATTTCCTTTGAATACTCCAAAAACATCATTCGAACACAGGCAAATCATCACTGAATACTCCCAGAACACCTTCATAAGTACTCTTGCGATTCATTTGAACACCTTCAAAAACACCTTTGAATAGCCTCAAAACACCATTTGAGTACTCCCAAATACACCACTGAATACTACTAAAACACCACTGAATACACTCAAAACACCACCAAAATCACCATAAACGAAGATCAACGTCACAGACTAACACCCATTTTTCACACAAATCCCCTCAAATCGCTATAACCAAGACGATTACCAATTTCTACGAGTACACTCACCTCCAACTAAGATATAACATGAACGTAAAAAACATGAACACAAACCAAACACACACGAACACTTACAACAGAATCATCTCTTTTTCGGTATCTCTAGTTCGACAACAACACCCACAACCCACAACACCCACATCCCACAACACCCACAACCCACATCACCCACAACAACAACCCACAACTTATAACCACTTTTCAGCATCTCTAGTTCGACAACAACACCCACAACATCCACAACCCACAACACCCCACAACCCAAAACACCCACAACAACAACCCACTTATAACATCTTTTCGGTATCTCTAGTTCGACAACAACACCCACAACCCACAACACCCACATCCCACAACACCCACAACCCACAACACCCACAACACCCACAACACCCACAACACCCACAACAACAACCCACTTATAACATCTTTTTCGATATCTCTAGTTCGACAACAATACCCACAACCCTCATCACTTACCAATTTATTCACAATTTTTCCTCTTTCGATACAAATTTTTCCCCTTCTTTTTATTGAATCTTAAAATGTAATACACATTCCTCCCTACATTACTAAAATTCTAATAAAATCCTCTCCATACCCATCTCCTTGTATCCACATAAATTAATATTATACTCACAACAACTAATCATCTCACTACCCAACTACTGCGACATGTTTCTACACACTCCAATCTTTTCCAGTGTATCATAGCTTTTCACTACTATAATTTCTTTTATAATATTCACACATTACCTTTATTTTCGGTAAAATCCACCCATATTTCATTAAATTTTTAATACAACCTTCCCCATACCCCTCTCCATCTCACCCACATTTCTTCACATCCACTCACCCATCTCCCAACACACCTCTTCAGAACAAACACAAAAATCACATTTCACATCCATAAATGCATCTCATCACCCATCTCAAATCCACTAAAATCACTGTAACCAAGATATTCACAAAATTGTATGACCAACTAACACACACAGACAACTCACTTTACTTTGAACACCTTCAAAACACTCACATACATCATCATTTGAGACTACCTTTTCTCAATATCTCTTAAGAAATATTCTCTCATCGACAACCTTTATCATCTCACTACAGAACAACCCACAGATTACTTCGAACACTCTCATAAATCATTTAAATACTCACATAAACACCTTTGGACATTTTCCAAACAACACTGAAACATTTCCAAGTCAACATTTTGATTACTCCCAAATAAGATTTGTCATCTCTAATTCATCTACACTTACATATTTCATTAAATTACAACTTATCCACCACACTACTCCCTCAGTCTCCAAACTTTACAACATTATCACAAAAACTAACACATACACTTATGACATGAGACATTTTACCAAAACTAACACAAACCCACCCACACACACACCCCACTTTACTTTGTACAACACCAAAAAAACAACATCAATTACCTTTGATTACTCCAAAAACATCATTTGAACACATTTCAAAAACATCAACAAACTCCTTTGAATACTCCCAAAACACCAGTGAATACTACCAAAACAGCACCGAATACTGCCCAAACAACGCTAAAAATCACCAGAAACTAAGATCAACACCACCAACTAACACCCATTTTATAGAAATCCCCTCAAATCACTATAACCAAGACGATCCCACTCACCTCAGACTATTATATAACATAAACGCAAAAAAAAAAATGCTCATAAATCATTTTGAATACTCACAAAAAACACCTTTGAACATTTCCAAACATCACAGAAACACTTACAGCAGGATCACCACCAACTGAAAACATAACATGCACACACACACACAAAAAAAAAAAAAACTAAGACATCCATCAACTATCATCAATGACCACTCATTTTTATGAACTTTCACACAAAAAATCACAATCACCAACTCCATACAATATCTAATACACTCCCCCACTACCACCAACACATACCAGCACAGATAGGGATACCTCCCATGACATCACACTCCATCCTGTGTTTACTTGGCGATCAGCGACATCACACCCCAATTATACTTCATTTAACTTAACGAGAGGAAGCTACTTGTTTCAACCTGTTATATCTCCAATATCTAAGATCACCACAATCAAGACGTTTACCAAATTCTGTAACCCCAACATTAAGATCACACATTTTTGTACACATTCTCTTAAAACATCATCATAACGAAGATCACTAAAACTATCTATACTTTTACTAAGATCACATAACATTTTGTCTTCTCTAACTCACCCACCAATTTACATTCTCATTCACACATTTCATTAACCGAAATTACATCTCATCCACCAAACTCCTCCCTCATTCTCCAGACTTTACATCATTAGCAAAAAAAAAAAAAACTAACTCATACACTTATGACATGAGACATTACCATAACTAACACTGACTAACTTTGAACCAACTCTGAACAACACCAAAACACCACTGAACATCTTCAAAAAAATACTCTGCACATCATTTGAACACCTTCAAAAACACCATCAAACACCTCTGAATACTCCCAAACACTACTGATTACTACCAAATCACCAATGAATACTACCAAAACACCGTCAAAATCACCAGAAACTAAGTTTAGCATCACCAACTAACACCCATTTTATAGAAATTCCCTCAAATCACTATAACCAAGAACTCCCTCCGCATGGGCGCAAAAAAAGAAAAAAATGAACACATACCTAATACTCAGACACTTAGTACATGATCACCATCAAGTGAAAACATATCTTGTACACACATAAATCTAAGACATGTTTGCATTATTTTTCTTTGTTTTGCTGAGATGTAAAATATCACATTGTAGTTTTGTTTTGTTATATTGGATGTTTTTATAGTGACTTTTAGTATTATCCCATTTCCTTCTTTGAATAGTAAATACCTATGTATGTTAAGATCTCGTGATAATCGCCAATATTAATGTTTTGAGTATCGTGGTGCTCTGTTAAGCACCTGAGATCTTAGAATTAGTCTTGCATACGTGTTTGACAGGCAGAAACCTCACCTAGTATGTGCCTGATGTAGTCTCATGTAGTGTAACGTGTGAGTTGACAGGCAGAAACCTCACCTAGTATGTGCCTGATGTAGTCTCATGTAGTGTAACGTGTGTGTTGATAGGCAGAAACCCCACCTAGTATGTGCCTGATGTAGTCTCATGTAGTGTAATGTGTGTGTTGACAGGCAGAAACCTCACCTAGTATGTGCCTGATGTAGTCTCATGTAGTGTAACGTGTGTGTTGATAGGCAGAAACCCCACCTAGTATGTGCCTGATGTAGTCTCATGTAGTGTAATGTGTGTGTTGACAGGCAGAAACCTCACCTAGTATGTGCCTGATGTAGTCTCATGTAGTGTAACGTGTGTGTTGACAGGCAGAAACCTCACCTAGTATGTGCCTGATGTAGTCTCATGTAGTGTAACGTGTGTTGACAGGCAGAAACCTCACCTAGTATGTGCCTGATGTAGTCTCATGTAGTGTAACGTGTGTGTTGACAGGCAGAAACCTCACCTAGTATGTGCCTGATGTAGTCTCATGTAGTGTAATGTGTGTGTTGACAGGCAGAAACCTCACCTAGTATGTGCCTGATGTAGTCTCATGTAGTGTAACGTGTGTGTTGACAGGCAGAAACCTCACCTAGTATGTGCCTGATGTAGTCTCATGTAGTGTAATGTGTGTGTTGACAGGCAGAAACCTCACCTAGTATGTGCCTGATGTAGTCTCATGTAGTGTAACGTGTGTGTTGACAGGCAGAAACCTCACCTAGTATGTGCCTGATGTAGTCTCATGTAGTGTAATGTGTGTGTTGACAGGCAGAAACCTCACCTAGTATGTGCCTGATGTAGTCTCATGTAGTGTAATGTGTGTGTTGACAGGCAGAAACCTCACCTAGTATGTGCCTGATGTAGTCTCATGTAGTGTAACGTGTGTGTTGACAGGCAGAAACCTCACCTAGTATGTGCCTGATGTAGTCTCATGTAGTGTAATGTGTGTGTTGACAGGCAGAAACCTCACCTAGTATGTGCCTGATGTAGTCTCATGTAGTGTAACGTGTGTGTTGATAGGCAGAAACCTCACCTAGTATGTGCCTGATGTAGTCTCATGTAGTGTAACGTGTGTGTTGACAGGCAGAAACCTCACCTAGTATGTGCCTGATGTAGTCTCATGTAGTGTAACGTGTGTGTTGACAGGCAGAAACCTCACCTAGTATGTGCCTGATGTAGTCTCATGTAGTGTAATGTGTGTGTCGACAGGCAGAAACCTCACCTAGTATGTGCCTGATGTAGTCTCATGTAGTGTAATGTGTGTGTTGACAGGCAGAAACCTCACCTAGTATGTGCCTGATGTAGTCTCATGTAGTGTAATGTGTGTGTTGACAGGCAGAAACCTCACCTAGTATGTGCCTGATGTAGTCTCATGTAGTGTAATGTGTGTGTTGACAGGCAGAAACCTCACCTAGTATGTGCCTGATGTAGTCTCATGTAGTGTAATGTGTGTGTTGACAGGCAGAAACCTCACCTAGTATGTGCCTGATGTAGTCTCATGTAGTGTAATGTGTGTGTTGACAGGCAGAAACCTCACCTAGTATGTGCCTGATGTAGTCTCATGTAGTGTAATGTGTGTGCTTGTGTGTGTCATTGTGCGTGTTTGTTTGTTTTGTTTATCTCTGTTTTATTGTACAATCTTCATAATTTCCAGTGTTTGATGTTTGGTAATATGTAACCTTGTTAGAGATGTTCTTTAACAAATAAAACAATATCACTGTAATGTATAGTGTTGTGTGTGAGTGTATTATCACTGTAATATACGGTGTGTTGTGTGAGTGTATATTAACTGTAATATACGGTGTGTTGTGTGTGAGTGTAATACCAATGTAACATACGGTGTGGTGTGTGTGAGTGTGTATTACCACTGTACTGTATGGTGTCGTTATTAGGTCTCGGGTTAAGTGCGATTCTAGTGCAGTAATCTGTTGTCGTGTATCTTTTTAATATATTTCTGTCATTTGTTTTAAATAAAATATAAAAAAAAAAAAAATCTAAGACAACAACAAACACCCATATTCACTTACCTCAAAAACCACTAATATCACAGAAAACACTCATTTTTTTTTATGAACATTCACACAAAAAATCATATTTGACTATATCTTAGCGCACTCACCTCACTACCACCAACACACGATGTCACACCTCACAGGACCGGCGAGGTCACCTCCAGTGACGTCACACTCCCATCTGTGTTTACTTGGTGGTCACATCACACCCAACCCGCCTTGTTTCAACCTGTTGTACCCACAATATCTAAGAACACTATAACCAAGACGATTACCAGATTTTATGACCCCACCACTAAGATCACAGAAAACACTCATTTTTATAAACATTCACACAAAAATCACGATCCCCAATTCCATATAATGTTCACCATCATCTATCAACACTCATCACCAAGATCACCAAAAATCTAAGATCATTCATCTCAAAACTACTATGAACACAGAAAACACTTATTTTTTTAAACATTCGCACAAAAATAAGACATACACAAAAATAGCACGACACTTCCACCATCATCTATAACATAACATGAGCACTATAACATATCACCATCACCAAAAAAAAAAAAAATAATAATACACAGACACCCACAACTTATACATTTCAATCACAAATTTAAGACATGAGACATACACAATAAATCTAAGACATTCACCTCCAACTAAGACATACACATCATAACTAAGACATACACATCATAACTAAGACATACACATCATAACTAAGACATGCACCAAAACCTATATTTGACATATTGACAATAATTATAAGACATAAGCACAAAAAAAATTACCATGTCATGAGACATTACCAGAACTAAGTCACACACCTCCAACTAATACACAATCACTTTACTAAGTTCATGTTAACTATTCATCAACAAAAAATATTAATACAATTTACCCACCAAATTTATGTTATAATCGTCAAAACATAAAATTGTTTTACACATTTTTTTCTCAAACTGAATATTCATACCACATTTATCATTTCTCATCTATGTTACATATCACATTTCTCACCCTCATCATCCCTAAAACATCCTTTCTTATTCATCCGCATATCACCTAGAGATGTTTTTAACCCCGACGACCCATCACGACGTAGGAGCCAGAGCAACACCGCATACTACACTCTGGCTCCTACGTCGTGATGAGTCGTCGGGTTTAAAAACATCTCTAGATGATATGCGGATTTTGACGGTGTTTTGGTAGTATTCAGTGGTGATATGGTAGTAATCAGTAGTGTTTTGGGAGTATTCGGAGGTGTTTGATGGTGTTTTTGAAGGTGTTCAAATGATGTGCAGAGTATTTTTTTGAAGATGTTCAGTGGTGTTTGGGTGTTGTTCAGAGTTGGTTCAAAGTTAATCAGTGTTAGTTATGGTAATGTCTCATGTCATAAGTGTATGAGTTAGTTTTTTTTGTGCAAATTATGTAAAGTCTGGAGAATGAGGGAGGAGTTTCGTGGATGAGATGTAATTTCGGTTAATGAAATGTGTGAATGAGAATGTAAATTGGTGGGTGAGTTAGAGAAGACAAAATGTTATGTGATCTTAGTAAAAGTATAGATAGTTTTAGTGATCTTCGTTATGATGATGTTTTAAGAGAATGTGTACAAAAATGTGTGATGTTAATGTTGGGGTTACAGAATTTGGTAAACGTCTTGATTGTGGTGATCTTAGATATTGGAGATATAACAGGTTGAAATAAGTAACTTCCTCTCGTTAAGTTAAATGAAGTAAAAGTGGGGTGTGACGTCGCTGATCGCCAAGTAAACACAGGATGGAGTGTGATGTCATGGGAGGTATCCCTATCTGTGCTGGTATGTGTTGGTGGTAGTGAGGGGAATGTTTTAGATATTGTATAGAGTCGTTGATTGTGATTTTTTGTGTGAATGTTTACAAAACTGAGTGGTCATTGATGATAGTTGATGGATGACTTAGTTTTTTTTTTTTTGTGTGTGTGTGTGAGTGTGCATGTTATGTTTTCAGTTGGTGGTGATCCTGCTGTAAGTGTTTCGGTGATGATTGGAAATGTCCAAAGGTGTTTTTTGTTAGTATTCAAAATGATTTATGAGTATTTTTTCTTTTTTTTTGCGCTCATGTTATATAATAGTCCGAGGTGAGTGGGATTGTCTTGGTTATAGTGATTTGAGGGGATTTCTATAAAATGGGTGTTAGTTGGTGTTGATCTTAGTTTCTGGTGATTTTTAGCGTTGTTTGGGCAGTATTCGGTGCTGTTTTGGTAGTATTCACTGGTGTTTTGGGAGTATTCAAAGGAGTTTGTTGATGTTTTTGAAATGTGTTCAAATGATGTTTTTGGAGTAATCAAAGGTAATTGATGTTGTTTTTTGGTGTTGTACAAAGTAAAGTGGGGTGTGTGTGTGGGTGTGTTTGTGTTAGTTTTGGTAAAATGTCTCATGTCATAAGTGTATGTGTTAGTTTTTGTGATAATGTTGTAAAGTTTGGAGACTGAGGGAGTAGTATGGCGGATAAGTTGTAATTTAATGAAATATGTAAGTGTAGATGAATTAGAGATGACAAATCTTATTTGGGAGTAATCAAAATGTTGACTTGGAAATGTTTCAGTGTTGTTTGGAAAATGTCCAAAGGTGTTTATGTGAGTATTTAAATGATTTATGAGAGTGTTCCAAGTAATCTGTGGGTTGTTCTGTAGTGAGATGATAAAGGTTGTCGATGAGAGAATATTGAGAAAAGGTGGTCTCAAATGATGATGTATGTGAGTGTTTTGAAGGTGTTCAAAGTAAAGTGAGTTGTCTGTGTGTGTTAGTTGGTCATAGAATTTTGTGAATATCTTGGTTACAGTGATTTTAGTGGATTTGAGATGGGTGATGAGATGCATTTATGGATGTGAAATGTGATTTTTGTGTTTGTTCTGAAGAGGTGTGTTGGGAGACGGGTGAGTGGGTGTGAAGAAATGTGGGTGAGATGGAGAGGGGTATGGGGAGGGTTGTATTAAAAATTTAATGAAATATGGGGGGATTTTACTGAAAATAAAGGTAATGTGTGAATATTATAAAAGAAATTATAGAAGTGAAAAGCTATGATACACTGGAAAAGATTGGAGTGCGTAGAAACATTTCGCAGTAGTTGGGTAGTGAGATGATTAGTTGTTGTGAGTATAATATTAATTTATGTGGATACAAGTAGATGGGTATGGAGAGGATTTTATTAGAATTTTAGTAATGTAGGGAGGAATGTGCATTACATTTTAAGATTCAATAAAAAGAAGGGGAAAAATTTGTATCGAAAGAGGAAAAATTGTGAATAAATTGGTAAGTGATGAGGGTTGTGGGTATTGTTGTCGAACTAGAGATATCGAAAAAGATGTTATAAGTGGGTTGTTGTTGTGGGTTTTGTGGGTTGTGGGTGTTGTGGGATGTGGGTGTTGTGGGTTGTGGGTGTTGTTGTCGAACTAGAGATACCGAAAAGATGTTATAAGTGGGTTGTTGTTGTGGGTGATGTGGGTTGTGGGTGTTGTGGGTTGTGGGTGTTGTTGTCGAACTAGAGATACCGAAAAATTGTTATAAGTGGGTTGTTGTTGTGGGTGTTGTGGGTTGTGGGGTGTTGTGGGTTGTGGGTGTTGTGGGTTGTGGGTGTTGTTGTCGAACTAGAGATGCTGAAAAGTGGTTATAAGTTGTGGGTTGTTGTTGTGGGTGTTGTGGGGTGTGGGTGATGTGGGTTGTGGGTGTTGTGGAATGTGGGTGTTGTGGGTTGTGGGTGTTGTTGTCGAACTAGAGATACCGAAAAAGAGATGATTCTGTTGTAAGTGTTCGTGTGTGTTTGGTTTGTGTTCATGTTTTTTGCGCTCATGTTATATCTTAGTTGGAGGTGAGTGTACTCGTAGAAATTGGTAATCGTCTTGGTTATAGTGATTTGAGGGGATTTGTGTGAAAAATGGGTGTTAGTCTGTTATGTTGATCTTAGTTTATGGTGATTTTGGTGGTGTTTTGAGTGTATTCTGTGGTGTTTTAGTAGTATTCAGTGGTGTATTTGGGAGTACTCAAATGGTGTTTTGAGGCTATTCAAAGGTGTTTTTGAAGGTGTTCAAATGATGTGCAAAAGTACTTATGAAGGTGTTCTGGGAGTATTCAGTGACGATTTGCCTGTGTTCGAATGATGTTTTTGGAGTATTCAAAGGAAATTGATGATGTTTTTGGTGTTTTTCAAAGTAAAGTGTTTGAGTTAGTTTTTGTGATAATGTTGTGAAGTCTGGAGACTGAGGGAGGAGTTTGGGTAGTGAGTTGCAATTTAATGAAATAATATAAGTGTAGATAAATTAGAGATGTCAAATCTTATTTGGGAGTATTCAAAATGATATTTTGAAAGTGTTTCGCTGTTGTTTGGAAATGTTCAAAAGTATTTTTTTGTGAGTATTCAATGATTTATGAGAGTGTTCAAAATAATCTGGGGGTTGTTCTGTAGGGAGATGATAAAGGTTGTCGATGAATATTTCTTAAGAGATATTGAGAAAAGTGTGTGTGTGTGTGTGGTCATCACGTGACGTCACTGACATAGGGGGAAGTCGACAAGATTCAGCCTGTGTGTGTGAGGTCGCCGCGTGACGTCACTGACCGCCGAGTAAACACAGGTTTACCTGGAGTTTACCTGGAGAGAGTTCCGGGGGTCAACGCCCCCGCGGCCCGGTCTGTGACCAGGCCTCCTGGTGGATCAGAGCCTGATCAACCAGGCTGTTGCTGCTGGCTGCACGCAAACCAACGTACGAGCCACAGCCCGGCTGATCAGGAACTGACTTTAGGTGCTTGTCCAGTGCCAGCTTGAAGACTGCCAGGGGTCTGTTGGTAATCCCCCTTATGTGTGCTGGGAGGCAGTTGAACAGTCTCGGGCCCCTGACACTTATTGTATGGTCTCTTAATGTGCTAGTGACACCCCTGCTTTTCATTGGGGGATGGTGCATCGTCTGCCAAGTCTTTTGCTTTCGTAGTGAGTGATTTTCGTGTGCAAGTTCGGTACTAGTCCCTCTAGGATTTTCCAGGTGTATATAATCATGTATCTCTCCCTCCTGCGTTCCAGGGAATACAGGTTTAGGAACCTCAAGCGCTCCCAATAATTGAGGTGTTTTATCTCCGTTATGCGCGCCGTGAAAGTTCTCTGTACATTTTCTAGGTCGGCAATTTCACCTGCCTTGAAAGGTGCTGTTAGTGTGCAGCAATATTCCAGCCTAGATAGAACAAGTGACCTGAAGAGTGTCATCATGGGCTTGGCCTCCCTAGTTTTGAAGGTTCTCATTATCCATCCTGTCATTTTTCTAGCAGATGCGATTGATACAATGTTATGGTCCTTGAAGGTGAGATCCTCCGACATGATCACTCCCAGGTCTTTGACGTTGGTGTTTCGCTCTATTTTGTGGCCAGAATTTGTTTTGTACTCTGATGAAGATTTAATTTCCTCATGTTTACCATATCTGAGTAATTGAAATTTCTCATCGTTGAACTTCATATTGTTTTCTGCAGCCCACTGAAAGATTTGGTTGATGTCCGCCTGGAGCTTTGCAGTGTCTGCAATGGAAGACACTGTCATGCAGATTCGGGTGTCATCTGCAAAGGAAGACACGGTGCTGTGGCTGACATCCTTGTCTATGTCGGATATGAGGATGAGGAACAAGATGGGAGCGAGTACTGTGCCTTGTGGAACAGAGCTTTTCACCGTAGCTGCCTCGGACTTTACTCTGTTGACGACTACTCTCTGTGTTCTGTTAGTGAGGAAATTATAGATCCATCGACCGACTTTTCCAGTTATTCCTTTAGCACGCATTTTGTGCGCTATTACGCCATGGTCAGACTTGTCGAAGGCTTTTGCAAAGTCTGTATATATTACATCTGCATTCTTTTTGTCTTCTAGTGCATTTAGGACCTTGTCGTAGTGATCCAATATTTGAGACAGACAGGAGCGACCTGTTCTAAACCCATGTTGTCCTGGGTTGTGTAACTGATGGGTTTCTAGATAGGTGGTGATCTTGCTTCTTAGGACCCTTTCAAAGATTTTTATGATATGGGATGTTAGTGCTATTGGTCTGTAGTTCTTTGCTGTTGCTTTACTGCCCCCTTTGTGGAGTGGGGCTATGTCTGTTGTTTTTAGTAACTGTGGGACGACCCCCGTGTCCATGCTCCCTCTCCATAGGTTGGAAAAGGCTTGTGATAGGGGCTTCTTGCAGTTCTTGATGAACACAGAGTTCCATGAGTCTGGCCCTGGGGCAGAGTGCATGGGCATGTCATTTATCGCCTGTTCGAAGTCATTTGGCGTCAGGATAACATCGGATAGGCTTGTGTTAATCAAATTTTGTGGCTCTCTCATAAAAAATTCATTTTGATCTTCGACTCTCAGTCTGGTTAGCGGCTTGCTAAAAACTGAGTCATATTGGGACTTGAGTAGCTCACTCATTTCCTTGCTGTCATCTGTGTAGGACCCATCTTGTTTAAGTAGGGGCCCAATACTGGACGTTGTTCTCGATTTTGATTTGGCATAGGAGAAGAAATACTTTGGGTTTCTTTCGATTTCATTTATGGCTTTTAGTTCTTCCCGCGATTCCTGACTCCTAAAGGATTCTTTTAGCTTAAGTTCGATGCTTGCTATTTCTCTGACCAGTGTCTCCCTACGCATTTCAGATATATTGACCTCTTTTAGCCGCTCTGTTATTCTTTTCCGTCGCCTGTAAAGGGAGCGCCTGTCTCTTTCTATTTTACATCTACTCCTCCTTTTTCTTAGAGGAATAAGCCTTGTGCATACATCGAGTGCCACCGAGTTAATCTGTTCTAGGCAAAAGTTGGGGTCTGTGTTGCTTAGTTTATCTTCCCAGCTTATATCGGTTAGGACTTGGTTTACTTGGTCCCACTTTATGTTTTTGTTATTGAAGTTGAATTTGGTGAATGCTCCCTCGTGACTAATCTCATTATGTCGGTCTGGGGCTCCACGCATACATGTCTGAACCTCGATTATGTTGTGATCTGAGTATATTGTTTTTGATATGGTGACATTTCGTATCAGATCATCATTGTTAGTGAAGATGAGGTCTAGTGTATTCTCCAGTCTAGTAGGCTCTATTATTTGCTGGTTTAAATTGAATTTTGTGCAGAGATTTAAAAGCTCGTGTGAGTGTGAGTTTTCATCAGAGCTGCCTCCTGGTGTTATCACTGCAACAATATTATTTGCAGGTGGGGTGACGTCACACTTGTTTAGACCTGTAGTAAGAGAAAGTACCATGCCCCATAGGGGGAGTTCATTTGGATGCTTACCCCCCAGAGGGGGGAATCCAAAAACTTGATCCGAATAGATGGAGTCTTTGTATTATTTGATATCGAGAAAAACTTGATCCAAGGAGATGGAGGAGAAATACTTGGGGTAGAAGTGGGTGGTGGGAGGTGTGGGGGGAAAATCTTTGTGTTATTGATATCGAGAAAAACTTGATCCGAGGAATTGGAGAGCGCTAGAAATTAAAAAAATAATCGAAAAAAATCCAAAAAAATTCGGGGAGCGGGGGCGATCCGGACGACGCTGCAGAGGGCGCTGCAGAAGGCGCGGTCGGGCGCGAGGGCGGGCGCGCGGGCGGGGCGCCGGTCGGGCGGGCGCACGGGGCGCGGGTGGGGGGCGTGGGTGGGGGGTTGAGGGTGAGGTCAAGGTCGCGGGTCGGCGAGGACGGGCTGGCGCTCGGGGGAGGGTGTTGATCCGAGGAATTGGAGCAGAGAATTTGGGATGCAAGTGGGAGTCCATTTTGAATGCTTACCCCCAGAGGGGGGAATTAAAAAAACTTGATCCAAGGAAGTGGAGTCTTTGTATTATTGATATTAAGAAAAACTTGATCCAAGGAGATGGAGCAGGAATATTTGGGGTAGAAGTGGATGGTGGGAGGTGTGGGGGAGGGTGTTGATCCGAGGAATTGGAGCAGGAATTTTGGGATGGGGTGAAAGTGGGAAGGAGAACCTCAAAAACTTGATCCGAGGAAGTGGAGTCTTTGTATTATTGATATCGAGAAAAACTTGATCCGAGGAGATGGAGCAGGAATTTTGGGATGGAAGTGGGTGGTGGGAGGGGTACCCATAGGGGGAAACCCAAAAAATTTGATCCGAGGAGATGGAGAGCACAAAAAATTCAAAAAAATCAGAAAAAAATTCGGGGGGTGGGGGCGATCCGGACGACGCTGCAAAAGGTGCTGCAGAAGGCGCGGGGCGGACGCGAGGGCGGACGTGGGGCAGGGCGTGGGGCGCCGGTCGGGCGGGCGCGCGGACGGGCGCGCGGGCGCGGGTGGGGGATCGAGGGTGAGGTCAAGGTCATTAGCATAAAGGTGTGAAAAGGAGTATTCTCAGCGGTAGGAGCCACTCTGTAGAAATCAGTACTACTTATATATATATATATATATATATATATATATATATATATATATATATATATATATATATATATATATATATATATATATATATATATATATATATATATATATATATATAACATAAGATCAGATTTCGTTAGGATTTTTAACCCCGGAGGGTTAGCTACCCAGGATAACCCAAGAAAGTCAGTGCGTCATCAAGGACTGTCTAACTTATTTCCATTGTGGTCCTTAATCTTGTCCCCCAGGATGCGACCCACACCAGTCGACTAACACCCAGGTACCTATTTGCTGCTAGGTGAACAGGACAACAGGTGTAAGGAAACATGTCGAAATGTTTCCACCCGCCGGGAATCGAACCCGGGCCCTCCGTGTGTGAAGCGGGAGCTTTGGTTGTCGAACAGGCTAGTTGTCTAACAAATCGGTTTTTGAACCTATTTATTCATTTTGTTTTCGTATGTGGTTTTGGTTGTCAACCAGTAACTGTCAGATCACATTATCAGCAGAGTCCACAGTCTGGGTCTCACTCAGCATAGCTGTAAACATCTCTTGAGTTCTTGCTGCACATTTTGTGATCATTTCTTGTTATTCTGCAGTCTGTGTGCATTTTTTATTTTGAGATAAAACATCATGTGTCCAAAGATGGATA
This sequence comes from Cherax quadricarinatus, assembly GCF_038502225.1. Classification (NCBI taxonomy): domain Eukaryota; kingdom Metazoa; phylum Arthropoda; class Malacostraca; order Decapoda; family Parastacidae; genus Cherax; species Cherax quadricarinatus. Next base: position 22,724,219 of record NC_091355.1, on the reverse strand, counting down.
AAGAGATGAAAGCAAAAAAAAAAAGCAATGAAAAGCACAATTAAGTTTTAAAAGGAAGTTATTCAAAAATATGAAGAAGATAGGCTCCGTGTGGCTGATATACAAAACTTTTTGGTGAATCAAAGTCTTCCATTCGTATGACACTGGGCCAAAGAGAAAAAAATTAAAGCAAAAGGAACGAAAGTGATATTAAGGCAAAAGCCACAAATTATTGAAGAGGTTGAAAAACTTTTGTTGATTTGGAAAAACGAAAAAGAGTTACATGGTGATGGTGTTTTAGAAGCAATTATTTGTGAAAAAGCGAGACAGTTGCATGATGACCTCATGAAAGAAACGGAACAACTGCTGAAATGCAACCTCTCAATGCTAGTAAGGGTTTGTTTGATAATTTTAAGAAAAGGAGTGGCATTTATAGTGTAGCTAGGCATAGGTAGGCTGCCAGTGTTGACAAAGTGACTGTTGAAAAGTATGTTCCCGAGTTCCAAGAGCACATAGAAGCTGAAGAAAATGCCTTAGAGAACCTACATAATGCCAGGATACAAGTCAATGAAAGACAGGCTCATTCTGTTGCTGTGTGGTAATGCAAGTGGGGATTTGAAACTGAAGCCCTTATTTATCATTCCGAAAATCCACAAGTTTTTAAGAACATTATGAAAAGCAAATTGCCTGTATTGTGGAGGGCCAACACGAAAGCTTGGGTAACAAGACAATTTTTTATTGAGTGGATTCAAGAAGTCTTTGCTCACCACTGACATTAAAAAACAACTGCCACTCAGGGCCCTTTTATTTAGATAATGCTCCTGCTTTCCCTCCAAACTTGGAAAACGAGTTGCTGGAGGAGTTAAGTTCTGTAACTGTGAAGTTCGTGCCTCCTACCACTACTCCTCTTATCCAGCCCATGGACCAGAAAGTCATTTCTAATTTTAAGACTTAAATTCTACACCAAATCACTTTATGAAAAGTGCTTTGAAGTCACTTCAGAAACAAATTGAACGCTCAGGGAGTTCTGGAAGGACCATTTCAATATTCTCACCAGCATGAGGCTTATAGACAGAGCCTGGGGGTATATGTCTTCCTGACCATGCAGGCAGCGTGGAAGAAATTGTGTCTTGACTTTCTGGCAGCCAGGGATTTTGAAGGCTTTGAAGATGAGCGGGAGCCGGAGGAGGATACTATATCCCTGGGGAAGATCATGAGCCTAGAGGTGACTGAAGATGATATGGAGGAGTTGGTGGAAGAGCATAAAACTGAACTAGCCACAGAAGAACTTGTAGACCTTCAGAAGGAGAAGCATCAGATGGCAGCAGAAGAGCTGTCATCAGGGGAAGAGGAGGGAAGGGATGATGTCAAGGAAATATGTGGTAAATGATGACAAGTGCAGGAGTTTGCTGAAAAATACCATCCAGACAAAGCAGTGCCCCTCCATTAATCTAACAATGACAGTGTAATGTCTCAATTTAGACAAGAGTTAAAACGGACCCTGAAACAAACCTCACTGGACAGGTTTTTAGTGAGACAAAGAACCAGTGAGCAAGTACAGGGTGTTATTGGTGAAAAGAAACAAAGAAGAGTAACAACACCAGAAGCACAGCTGTCTGACATATTAACACAAGGTGACTCTCCTTCCAAACAGTAACATTCCACTCCTCTCCACCTGCTGCTTCAAGAATGCCATTAGTTCTCCTCTGACAGGTAAGAGGCTGCTCAGTATTTTAGTTAAATTTTCATTTAGTATTAATTTTTACAGTTCCCTCGTGCTGTATAATTTTATACATTGTTTTATGTAGTAATTAGTACATTATTATTAATAAATAATTATACTGACATTTTTGGTCTGGAATGGATCAGTTCTATTTACATTATCCTTTATGGGAAAAAATTATTTGAATGTAGACCATTTTGGTTGACATTTGCGGCGAATTAAGTTCAACAACCGAGGGTCCACTATATATATATATATATATATATATATATATATATATATATATATATATATATATATATATATATATATATATATATATATGCAAAGCAACCACTGTGAAAGAATAGAGAAATTCCAAGTGCTTTCGTGACTACTCACATTATCAAGGAACATTAAAAGTAATACATCAAAGGAAGGCATATAAAGGGTCTAGACCACACCTCACTATCACATCCCACAACAAAGTAACACCTGATACTCGACTCATAAGAAAGGGAACACTGCAGCAGGCCCGCTGGCCCATCTAGACAGGACCTTTCTTATGAGTTGCGTGTCAGGTGTTGCTTTGTTGTGGGATGTGATAGTGAGGTGTGAGCTAGACCCTTTATATGCCTTCCTTTGATGCATTACTTTTATTGTTCCTTGATAATGTGAGTAGTCACGAAAGCCCTTGGAATTTCTCTATTCTTTCACAGTGGTTGTTTTGCATATTCTGAAATCACCTGTTTACTGTGATCTTATTGCATATATATATATATATATATATATATATATATATATATATATATATATATATATATATATATATATATATATATATATATATATATATATATATATATATTCCTGTCAACCATGGACTTGCTTGATACAACTTTCTCAACTTTTTGAAAATCAATTGGATGGCTAAAATCTCTTACATGAATAAATAGAGCATTGGAATCTTGTCCAGTTCTAATGCTATATTTATGTTGTTTTAATCTAAGTTAGAGACTTTTACCAGTTTGACCGTAATAAACTTTATCGCAAATTTTACAAGGAATCTTATAGACACATCCATCAGCATTTTTGGGGGAATTCTTTATCAAAAGTTTTTTTTACTGTATCAAGATTTTTGAATACAACTTTAATATTAAAAGTCTTAAGAGGAGAAGGTATATCAACCAAGTTTTCATGGTAAGGGAGAACCAACATATTTTTAGTTGAATAAGGCTGGTTGTCCCTTTTTGGACTGTAAAAAGTATTTCTAGCAACTTTAAAAGATTTATCAATTACGTTTCTTGGGTATTTTAAATCATTACCTATTTCATAAATTTTGGATATTTCCTCATCTATGAACTCAGGACTACAAATTCGTAAAGCTCTCAAAAACATTGATGAGAAAACAGACAGTTTAACTCTATCTTGATGCGAAGAATAATAGTGGACACAGGACCAGTTATTTGTAGGTTTTCTGTAAATTTTAAATTTAAATTCATTATTTACAGAAAACCTACAAATAACTGGTCCTGTGTCCACTATTATTCTTCCCATCAAGATAGAGTTAAACTGTCTGTTTTCTCATCAATGTTTTTGAGAGCTTTACGTATTTGTAGTCCAGAGTTCATAGATGAGGAAATATCCAAAATTTATGAAATAGGTAATGATCTAAAATACCCAAGAAACGTTATTGATAAATCTTTTAAAGTTGCTAGAAATACTTTTTATACGGAAACGTTACTGTTCTCATTTCGTATTGACATAAATGTTAAATCTAATATATTTTCCTTTATTTTCAAATTATTAATATGTCTAGAAGCTGCATAAATTCACCAGACATATTTTGTTATGTCTTCGGGCAGTTCACACCTTCAGATTCCCGGAGCAACATTACTCCTTTATTGACGCACTGCTACTTTGCTTATTTTGGCTGCAAACTTGGTGGCCAGGACAAACCATTTGCACCAGATTAAACTTGCAAGAGTTGCATCAGTAAGCTCCAAATGTAGTCAGCTGGAAAATTTAAATGTATACCCTTTGGAGTACCAATGGTATGGCGGGAGCAGATGAACCACCATGATGAATGCTACTTTTGTATGACCAAAGTAGCTGGATTCAACAAGAAGACTAAAGATCGCATAATATATGCAAATATTCCTTCAGCAATAAGACCTGTTCCACACTTTGAAAATATTCCTGTACCTGTGCCTTCTGAGACATGGCAAACTTCATCTGAGTCTGATTCCAATGATTCTTAAAGTTATTGCTCTCCTGCTAGGTCTTCAAGGCGGATACACCAGGTATCCTTGTTTTCTGTGACTTCGGGATAGTATAGCAGGCAGCCGGTACTGTGAACAAAAAGACTGGCCACCAGAAACCAACTTCTTACTAGGAAATCAAAACGTGAAAATTGTGCCACTAGTTGACCCCAAGAAAATTCTGCTGCCACCACTCCACATCAAATTAAGGCTTATGAAAAATTTTGTGAAGGCCTTGAACAAGAATGGAACTGCTTTCATGTACCTGGAGTCAAAATTTCCTAGTACAAGTGAAGGCAAGCTAAAGGCAGGAATCTTTGTTGGCCCTCAGATTCGGGAATTGATGAAGGACGGGCATTTTGATGATGCATTAGCAGGTGTCGTGGTGAATGTCTGGTTTTCATTCAGGCAGATTGTCCACAACTTCCTGGGAAATAGACGCTCCCCCGAATATGAAAAAAAAAAATGATCCAAGACCTGATTTCAAGTTTCCCACAACTTGGGTCTAAAATGAGTGTGAAGATGCAATTTTTGCACTCTCATCTTGACTATTTTCCCAACAATTGTGAGGACTACAGTGAGGAACAAGGAAAGTGAATCCATCAGGATATTTGCAGGATGGAAACTCGATACCAGGGCAAATGGAATGTCAGCATGATGGCAGATTATTACTGGTCATCGAAACGTAATGGTCTCGATGCACAGCACAAGCTAAAATCAAAGTGGTCCTCCTTTCTTTGATTCAATATGTAGGCTAACCATTAGGAATATATTTTTTAATAGAATAATTTAATTTGATTTAGGTTGATTTGGAATTCATATGTTCCATAATTTTTTTTTTATTTTTTTGATTATCACACCGGCCGATTCCCACCAAGGCAGGGTGGCCCGAAAAAGAAAAACTTTCACCATCATTCACTCCATCACTGTCTTGCCAGAAGGGTGCTTTACACTACAGTTTTTAAACTGCAACATTAACACCCCTCCTTCAGAGTGCAGGCACTGTACTTCCCATCTCCAGGACTCAAGTCCGGCCTGCCGGTTTCCCTGAATCCCTTCATAAATGTTACTTTGCTCACACTCCAACAGCACGTCAAGTATTAAAAACCATTTGTCTCCATTCACTCCTATCAAACACGCTCACGCATGCCTGCTGGAGGTCCAAGCCCCTCGCACACAAAACCTCCTTTACCCCCTCCCTCCAACCCTTCCTAGGCCGACCCCTACCCCGCCTTCCTTCCACTACAGACTGATACACTCTTGAAGTCATTCTGTTTCGCTCCATTCTCTCTACATGTCCGAACCACCTCAACAACCCTTCCTCAGCCCTCTGGACAACAGTTTTGGTAATCCCGCACCTCCTCCTAACTTCCAAACTACGAATTCTCTGCATTATATTCACACCACACATTGCCCTCAGACATGACATCTCCACTGCCTCCAGCCTTCTCCTCGCTGCAACATTCATCACCCACGCTTCACACCCATATAAGAGCGTTGGTAAAACTATACTCTCATACATTCCCCTCTTTGCCTCCAAGGACAAAGTTCTTGGTTTCCACAGACTCCTAAGTGCACCACTCACTCTTTTTCCCTCATCAATTCTATGATTCACCTCATCTTTCATAGACCCATCCGCTGACACGTCCACTCCCAAATATCTGAATACGTTCACCTCCTCCATACTCTCTCCCTCCAATCTGATATTCAATCTTTCATCACCTAATCTTTTTGTTATCCTCATAACCTTACTCTTTCCTGTATTCACCTTTAATTTTCTTCTTTTGCCCACCCTACCAAATTCATCCACCAATCTCTGCAACTTCTCTTCAGAATCTCCCAAGAGCACAGTGTCATCAGCAAAGAGCAGCTGTGACAACTCCCACTTTGTGTGTGATTCTTTATCTTTTAACTCCACGCCTCTTGCCAAAACCCTCGCATTTACTTCTCTTACAACCCCATCTATAAATATATTAAACAACCACGGTGACATCACACATCCTTGTCTAAGGCCTACTTTTACTGGGAAAAATTAGTTGCCTAATTTTAATGAATTTATAATTTATTAAAAATTCACATTTTTTGTTATCAATAATTTGTATTTTAGTCAAAATCTTACATGATAGAGCAAAATGGTTTAGATATTTACAATCAGCAGCCCAAGAATATGTAAGATCGCAACCATGAATAAAAATAAAAATTAAAAACATTCCAAATGCAGACCAATGTTATCTATAATTCTATAAAATAATTATTTGGAAAAATTTTATTTTTAAGGAGGTTCGGCCTACTTGACAAGTTTAGCTTGTTAGGCTTATCAGGCCTACGGAACGAATGGAGTTGGCAGTTAAAAATAGGAGAGTGGAGTTATTAGGCGGAGAGTTAGAGTTTTTTTTTTTTTTTTTTTTTTTATTTTATTGAAAAGACATACATAGTACATAAAAATAAACGACAAATTACATAGTGAAAACAGTGATGAAAAAATTCTGCATAGTACATGTACTTTCCAATTAACATATTACATCTGAAAGACAAATCTGTACAGTAAACAATGACCACTCCAATCCTTGAAGTAATGACATTATGTCTGGAACACTAAATCTAACCTAAAGACTCCTTGGCAAGTACATCTCATTCCTGATTGTACATCCTGCCACGGAATGTACACCTTACATTGTACATCCTGCCACGGAATGTACACCTTACATTGTACATCCTGCCACGGAATGTACACCTTACATTCTGAAAACACTACCCCCCCCCCCTTCTTGCGTGTCAAGCCACCTGACACGTAACAATCTTTATATGTAACTGTATATTGTATGAAATACTTTCATTATTCCATATAGAACAATATGATACGTTCAGTATCACTCAATGTATTGAGATAATATAAAATTCAATTCTACATGATTCATGTACAACGTATATCTACTAAACACCCAAACATATCACCTTCTCCAGGAAGGTATAAATATATACATATGTTACAAACACTTTACAACACAACCAGTGAAAACACAAATACCTAATCCTATGTCATCCATCAATTACCCTATAATATATATCAATTCAATGGTAACCTAAACCTACGGGCTCTATAGAGCTCCCATGAAAAAACAATATGTATTAAGAAAACAGGATAAGTCAAGCTTTCTAAAAATATTTCGCCCATATCATTAAAACCACTACTAAGATGTAAGTCTGTTATCACAAAACATAACAGTGCATGACCTTCACACGTCGATAAATACTGAAGCCTTCCTACCACACGCAATACTTCATGTGTATATATATATTTCGCATTCACACAGTGCACCCATTTTGTCATTTCATTACACACATACCAATAATTTTGTTGCAGATATATAATATTCCATCACATTACGACGTCTGTCGTCCTTTGTCATTAGCATAAATTGAAGAACGTGTATCGTTCACAACACACAACCCGCTCATCATACAGTCAAAGGCACTTATGTCTCAGTACTATATTCATTCTCTTCCACACTAAACCCTTTCACACTGTCCTCATCGGGAAGCCAGCCCGCCGCGACCCCTTACATTGCACTTAAATCCCTCAACCTAAAACTCCGATAGCCCTCAGTAAACGCATTCTCCCAATTCCCTCCATAAATTTCCCTATTACGACACTTAGTTCTGTAAAATGTCGCAGCTAACACCTTTATCCTCTCATCCACGCCCACCTCCCTCATGGCCCATGACGTATATATAAAATCCGTGACCAAATACGCCACTGCATTCTCCACCATCTTACTCACCCCACCTATATCCAAACTTAAAGCCCGCAACACCTGCAATCCTCCCCCACCCACTAACCTGAACACCTTTCCTAACCAGACCCGCACCACTTCTATACAGTCACAAAAATATACCGCATGCAAAATTGTCTCCATGCTTCCACACGCTCTACATTCCCCTCCCTCCCTTATCCTCCTATTGAATAGGACAACCCCAGACGGCAAAATCCCATGTAAAAATCTAAACATTACCTCCCGAACACCCGGTTTTACACGTAATTGTTTTAGACGCGTCCATATTTCGTTCCACGCATACATAGGGTATGCCCCTTCAACAGCAGCCACCACTGACCTACCTTCCACTCCTTCGAGGACCCGCAATTTAACACACGACGGATCCCTCACTGTCATTAATAACCTCAACATGGCCTCACCAACTATTAAATCCCTACCCCCCCACCACCGTTGCATATCCTTACGTACTCGCACAAGTCCACCTCCCCTCCCGCACCCCTCCCTTATATAACTTCGTTTTAGGTACACGCTCATCATCCTTTTTTCCAGAGGTAAAAGTCCCAGCCCTCCTCGACTGACCGGAAGTGTTAACACCGCTCTACTTAACCATTCGCAGCCCGATCCCCATATAAACCTAAAAACCCCATGTTGTAAACGCTTCACCTCACGTCTCATCAGCGGGTACATGACAACGACATGCCATATCTTGCTGTACAATAGCACGTTCGTCACTATTACTCTTTGATGCAGCGTTAGTTGCGCCGCCCTCAAACCACCAAGTCTTTTCAATACTCCATTCACTATTCTCACCGAATTCACCTCTTGAGCCACCCGTGTATTTCTCACATAAATTATCCCACATATCAATAGTTGATCCACCACCTTCCACCCACCCCCTACCACCTCATCCCCATTTGTACTATCCCTTAAGTCTAGAAACTTAGTCTTCTCAACATTAATTTTCATACCTGAAGCCTCCCCAAACACACCCACCACCTTACCCACCCTAAGCAAATCCCCATTACCTCTCACCAAAACAGTCGTGTCATCCACATAACCTACGATACCAGCCCCCCCCTCCCCCCGGTCAGTACCCTCCCCACCTCCCGCAACACACCTCCGAATGGCCCTATAAAATGGATCCTGTATACACGCAAACAATATTTGTGATAGTGGGCAGCCTTGGCGCAGTCCCCGTCGCATCTGTATTTTAACTCCCAGCCTCCCATTAACCTGCACCCTCATCGATGCCCCCTGATACAATAATTTTGCCCAAGATATTATTTCTTCCCCAAAACCTTGCCAACGCATAAACCTCCATAACGCTTCCCTTTCTACACTATCATAAGCAGCCTTCCAATCTAACGCCAATACACCTCCATCACCCAACTCCCCCTGTTTCTCTATAAATTCTCTAATCATGCCATGCCCTTCATACATCGACCTTCCTGGCACCCCATATTGCCCCTTATCAATTACCTTGCCTATTACCCTCTTGATTCTGTTCCCTAATATTCTCGCAAACAACTTATAATCTCCACACATAAGCGAAAGTGCCCGATAATCCATTACCGTTGACTGCTCCCCTTTCGGCACCAACACCACAACGGCCGTCCGTTGCTGCTCTCCCATTACCTCAGCCGCCTTAAGTATGTTAAACAGCCTTACTAAAAAAAACCTCAGAACCCCCCAATTCTTTACGTAGAAATCATTTGGCAGTCCGTCTATACCCGGCGCTTTTCCCAAACTCACTCCTGACAACGCCTGCCAAATCTCACACTCCGTAATCGGCCCACCTAATGTCACCCGATCTTGACCATCAAGCTCACACTGCACATACTCTCCCATTTCCCTCAATGCCACCTCACGGAAGCCCACACTTTGCGTATATGACTTAAACCAAGCGTCTACATATCCACTCATACCCTCTGTCGTTACCAATGCTTGACCCGCTCTATACCCTTCCATCCCTACATGTACGTTTAACCCCATCATCTCCATCGTCACTCTCCTCTTTCTCTGGCCTCTTAACACGCAAGCCGACGGCCGGTCACCCCATAGCACTTCTTCCAATCCTCCCATAATTCGCACACCATCAAAACGCTCGTTTTGCAATACCCTAATACTCTCCTTTAAACCCTCAATGTCCTGCACTGGATAGCTTGCTCCTCCTCTTGCATAACAGTCCCGCAGCTGCCCTTCAAGATATCTTTGAAACCCATACTTTAACCGATTATCTTCCCTCCCACGACAAATATAATATTCTCTGATACGATTTTTAGCCACCGAATCCCACCAATTTACCAGTTCATCATCCCCCGGCGCCTCATCCACCAACCGTTCCCACAATTGCGCAAAAGACTGACGACATTCCTCACCCTGCAAAAGCTTCACATTTAACTTCCAATAACCTTGACCTCTTCTAGGCAATCCCTCCCATTCTAGGTCCACCATTACTCCTCTGTGATCCGAAAAAACCGCGTCCACCACACGCACTCTGCTCACTATTACTGTTCGGGGCACATACAATCGATCCAGTCTTGCCGCATATCCACGTCTAACAAAAGTATGTTCTACAACCCCACCCCGTCCAACGTCCATTAACCCCACTCCATTTAATAATTCCCCCAAAATCCCCAAACAATACCCTGCCCCTCTAGGTTCCACATCCTTACGCCTTATCACACAATTCCAATCACCACCAATTACAGCTACACCCGGCAAAGCACGCAAATAATATACTAAGACATCCTTCACAAATTTATTCTTAATACGCACATCTCCCTCTGCTGGACCATACACACACACCAAACTCATCTGTACCCTACCCCACCACCCATTTATACGAATCACCCTCCCCTCCCCCCCCCTCACAATGCCTCACTACGAACGGGCTAGTTTCCCTTACCAGGATGGCAACTCCTCCTTTCAACCTTATCGCATGCTCCACATACACATTATACCCATTTACCTTCAACTCATAACCTGGTCTGTAGTTGTGTTCCTGCACGAACACCACGTCAACACTATTACGCACCAAATATTCACTAAACCATACACACTTTCTCTCTGATCTCAATCCATTAATGTTCAATGTCATGCACTTGAAGCTTACAGAGTGGTTTTCCTTCTTGACCCTGGTACTGTCTTGCCACCAGATCGTTTCGTGACACCTCGGTCCCTCTCCCCCCCTTTAGAAACGCTCTTAACCAACTCCTGCCCCTTAGGGCCGCTGTTTCCTCTCTGCGTAACATCCGCCCAGGACTTTTTGCCAGTGCGCTGAGCAGGCGTGATCACGTCCTCGGAGTCAGATAGTGCAGCAGCGCGCTTCCGTGATGCTCCCTCTGCTTCCATCATGTCGTCTGATACATTGTCCCGGTGGACCTCCACCTCCACAGCTTGCATCAAAAGATTCTTATCACACTGCGCAGACCTCAGATCCTGTTCCACGCCCGGATCCACAACAGACCCAAGAACTAGATCTGGACTCCCAACCTTCCCAAGACTCTTGTCAGCCAATAACACATTTAAAGCCATGGCTAATGAGTCTTCCACATCGCTAGCACTCGCAGTCGGGGTGTCCTCTTCCAACACCTGAGCTGCGTTCAATGAAGGGGTGTCCCCCCCCCCTCGTCACACCTGCTGACTCCATCTCCTCCGCTCTCTCGACCTCCTCACTCCAGGACCCACCTTGTGTAGGCAGAGTCACATAAGGCAAATCCTCACTCTTCTCTATTGCTGTATGTCGTTGCCTTTGTTCCATGTTGCCACGCCTCCTTTCACACAGAGCCGCTAGGTGATCATATGACCCACATAACCGACAGGTCCGGCGTTGCCCAGCGTATGTCACAAACACCTGGGTACGAAATTCTGGCAGCACTACGTACGACGGAATAGGGTAACGTAACGTCATCTTCACAGAATACGTTCCTTCGAGTTTCCCTGCGTATGGCCCAGTGGCCCACTTCCCAACAGTGGCCATATGTACTGTACCATATTTGCCCATCGCAAGACGGATGTCAGAATCATCCGCCTCGAATGGCACATTTCTAATCTTAACCCATGTGTAATGGCGAGAAACGTCGTGAAGTCGCACGGTCACAGCGGAGTTAACTGTCAAAGTAACCTCCTGGTACTTGTCTACTACCGCCTCATACACACTTGCCAAATTAAACTTGACAAAGATCCTCGTCGTGCCATTCAGCGCTACTCCATATATCTCCTCGTCAGCAATACCATATGTATCTCGTATGATTGCAGGTAGTATCAGGTCCATAGAAGTTCCTGTCACAGCCCCACGGATAAGCTCAACACAGACTGTGTTTATGCGTCTCCGGCTTGCCTGCGCCATGCTGTGAAAATATAACTGCCACTAATCAACACCAGGGGGTAGCAGCAGCGCACGTCCTCTCTACTCAAGGGCTGAGAGACGAATGCTGAGAGTTAGAGTTATGGAAAAGATGAAGGGAATATTTTGAGGAAGTATTAAATGAGTCACAGAGATATTAGGAAGTATTTCTTCAGTCACAGAGTTGTCAGGTAGTGTAACAGTCTGGAAAGTGAGGTGGTGGAGGCAGGATCCATACATAGCTTTAAAAAGTGGTATGATAAAGTTCACAGTGCAGGGAGTGAGTGACCTAGTAGTGGCCAGTGAAGAGGCGGAGCCAAGAGCTATGACTTGACCCCTGCAACCACAATTAGGTGAGTACACAGTTGACCACCATGGTTGCTCCTCCAGGTACTGCATTTCCGTCTGATGATTCATTTTATTTTGGGAATCTATTTTTAGGTTTAACCCTGAAGGTTGCTCTTCCCGTGTATAAGGTGTCCTTCGTCATGGCCAGCCGTCTCGGTGGCACCAGTCATGGCCAGCCGTCTCGGTGGCACCAGTCATGGCCAGCCGTCTCGGTAGCACCAGTCATGGCCAGCCGTCTCGGTAGCACCGGTCATGGCCAGCCGTCTCGGTGGCACCAGTCATGGCCAGCCGTCTCGGTGGCACCAGTCATGGCCAGCCGTCTCGGTGGCACCAGTCATGGCCAGCCGTCTCGGTGGCACCAGTCATGGCCAGCCGTCTCGGTGGCACCAGTCAGCCAGTTTTCTGTTATCTAGCAGTCAGTCCAGGCAGCATGGATGACATGGGAATTATTTGATGACTGCTTCATGCACCATTTTATTCCTGATGTCATGTTTTAGTTGCGCCGCAACATTTAGGATTCTCCTGACTTATGATGATTCCCGTGGTCATCCTGTCCTGTTGAGGGATTTTAACCCAGTGTTAGGTTGTGTTTTATTACCCAATACGACATCACTGATATAACCACTGGATGAAGGAGTAATAGTCATTTAAGTGTATCTACACACGAAGAGTGGAGCAGCAACTGCTTGCAGCAGTGGACGATAACTCAGAGTTTGGACTACCAGAGTTCTGGAATAAATGTACTACTGACCTCACGTCAGTAGTACATGGGATAATGTGCCGAAATCAACAATAAATGCTAGCTGAAGAAATTATATCCTAGTGTGGTGAATAATTTCACAGGATTTCTGACAGTTGAGAAGATTGTCAGGTGTGAACTCTGATGACATGCAGCCAGAAGACATCAGTGAACTGTTAGCAGCTGATGTGGAAGAAATATTGGCAAAGCTGAATTCACTGACAGAAGAGACTCAGAAAGCTGAAGAGGAGGAAGAATAGTCTGCAGATAAATAGTTGAAATGAGCAGTTACATATTGCTGCTAAACTTGCAGAATTTTTCACTGAAGAAAACCAAGACACATCTAGAAGAGGCGCTTCTCTTAAATGGATGCTGCACGAAGCAATGATGCCCTACCGTCAGCTGTAAAAACACAGCAGAGACACAGCTTAGTAAAACACAGCACAGACGCAGCTTGATAAAACACAGCAGAGACGAATGACAGAATACTTCAGAATTTCATTAACACACTATCACCATTTGACTGAATGCTTCCTAACTAGTATAACGCAAACGAAAATGAGACATTATTTTCTTCTCTTCTAGGGGAGCTCCTTGGCGCGGTAAAGAGGTTTTTGGTCTGAGAAATTAGACCTTTCGATCTTCTTCCTCCGACTGAACCTAATTACTCCCCAGTCCCCCCTTCCCTACTCCATCCCTCCTTTTCCTTCCCTGTCTGTTCCCCACCCCTCCTCTCTCCTTCCTTTCCTGCTTTTGGCTTTTGTGATCTTCCCCTCTGAAATTCTTGCTCCTAGGTTTGGGAAAGGGTGTCGATATCCATCACATTCCGTTGTGGTGGTGGTGGTTGTGTTTGCCGTGGAATCTGGATCATCTGCGGATGTCCCGTTCCCCCCAGGTGTTCTGGGGGTGGCCCTTCCGCTCTAGGAGGTTGTGGCCGATGGAGGTATGCCTTGTGGCGTATTTCCAGCCACCCTCTCAAATGTCCACCGAGGTGGCTTGGTGAATGTAAGGTTGCTATCCAGGATTGCTGGTTTACTGGCATGAAGGGTATGGCATGAGTTCCACATAGCATCTGCACTGCAAGCCCTCTTTGGCACGGAGGGAGATATACAATCCCTTTCATTCCTTCTGGGAGTTATACCTCCAAATTTCCCTCACCCCAACCCTTTTTTCTCCCCATTTTTTAAATAAATAACAAAGAGGAAACTAATCAAGAAAACCCATAACCGTGATTTGCCTCTTCTCGAGCCCTTTGCTGCAGCACCCTCTACAGACCTGGCACCCCTTTGCTGCAGCACCCTCTACAGACCTGGCACCCCTTTGCTGCAGCACCCTCTACAGACCTGGCACCCCTTTGGACAATCCTTCGGACATCTCTTCCAACCTGGTATCTCCTCCAGGTAACGATCCGTTACCCTCCTCTGGTACCACAGTTCCAATCTACCCTTAGAGACTTCCGACCTCTTCGTGGCTTTGAGTACGATACCGGTTTCTCCGCATACAGTACATCAATTTTCGGATCGTACAGACGACTCTGGATGGCCCTCCTCTAACCTTCCATCCAGACCACCTCGACCTGTCACTGATGATCCAACTTCAGTTTCCTTTCACTCTTCTAAGAAACATCCAACTAAGCAGTTCCTCCCCTTACTCTCTACGTTTCAAAATCCTTCTTGGACAAAATTCTTGACACTTCACCCAACTTCTCCTACCGACTATCTTTCCGACCACAGCATCAACAAGGTACTCCTTCGCCATCTTTGGTAGGACATTTCCTTCCACGTTCTTAAGAATGGCACAAACGTTGTGAGTTCAAAATGCAGAGCCATCACACAATCTATCACTTCTTGATGTTGTTAACAACACACCAGCTACACATACGTGTGTACAATGCGACATTCTCATGTGTAATGATGATATTCTGAAACAACTCGTGCTTCAGAATCTACCAATCATTAAAGTTGACACTTACATACTCCCTGCCCTCGGGCGAAGGTGCTTTCCATGCAATATAGTGAGGCTAATTTTTGACAGATGTGAATTGCCACTATCTGTTTATGTAGCGGGACAACGCCTACAAGTGCGGGAAGTGATCCCTAACCCACAATATTTCACCGTGTAGCCGAAGTGCCACAATGCTGGCAAATCGGCCACACGGCGAAATATTGAATGTTAGAGGCAAAATACCCTGTCTGTGGTACTGCTGATCATAGCAGTCCATCCTGCAGCCACCCTCCCTCTTGCCTTAAGTACAAAGAGGCGCACTCAACCTATTCTTGCCGGTGCCCAATTTTAATAAAGAGAAATGGAGATCCGTTGTGTTTAAAAGAAAGTGGGCTTCTCTTACTCCATGACAGTTTCCAATCTCCGCCTCCAAAGGAGAATTCCACCACTTTCTTATTCCAGGGTCGCTAGACGGCCCTAGACGTCGGTGGTGTCTGCTTCCACAATTGCCTCTGTGCCCCATACTGCTGAGTTATTACAATTGTTTTTGTTCTCGGTTTTAACCGCAGCCTTGAATACATTCCCTCAAACCTCAGGTTGGTACCCTCAGAAATATATGCCTTGGTGGTCTCCTATTGTGCTCGCGCAATGCCTTTGAAACATACTGCATAGGACCGATATTGTTACAATAGGACCACAGAGCACCTCCTTGATTTTAAACGGGCGAGGGCGGTTGCCCGACGTGCCATCCGAGAAGCTAAACGCACTTGTTGGCAGGATTACACTTCTACCGTCACTTCAACTTTCTCTGTGAGTGCAGTTTGGAAAGAAGTACGGAACCTGAGTGGCAAATGCTCTCCAGACCCGGGTCCGGTTCCTGGGGTTGCTGGTGTAAGCATAACAAGGTCTTTGTAAGTTGCCACAGAAATTGGAAATTATATTGTCAGTATCTCTCTAGGGCTCCATCTATTCCCCACGTTTCTGTCCTCCAAGTCTGCTAGAGAGTTACTACCTTTAGACTTTTCTTCTAGCCTGTTACGTTTCTAGAACTAGAGTCAACACTCTCTGTTTGCCGATCGTCGGCAGCTGGGCCTGATGGCATTCATGTTCGTATGCTTCAGCATTTACTTTTGTCATCCCTCGCAGTCCTCTTACGTCTTCATAATCTTGTTTGGTCGCAAGGGGTTCTTCCCCAGCTGTGGAAAACTGCCGTTGTTCTGCCTTCTCGTAAACCAAGTACTTCGGGCCATGATGCCTCACACTATTGTCCCATTACTTTTACCAGTGCAGTTTGCAAGTTGATGGAACGTCTAGTAAAAAGACGTTTAATGTGGTACTTAGCTACATACAATAGCCTCTCCAGTAATCAATTTGGCTTTCGTAAGGGCCGCTCCACTATTGACCAATTACTCCGCATAGATACCTATGTTAGTAATGCCTTTGCTAGTAACTACTCCATTATTGCAGTCTTTTTTGATCTTGAAAAGGCATAAGACCCTATTTGGAGATATAACATCTTGGCCCAAGCTCATTCCTAGGCCTCCGAGGCAGTCTACCACTTTCTCTTAAAATCTTATCTCAGAGACATTTCCGTGTTCAATTTAATAATTTGCTTTCCCCTAACTTTGTCCAAACTGATGGTGTCTTACAGGAATGTGTTCTTAGCACCACTCTTTTTCTACCTGCTATAAATGATCTGGTCTGTTTTCTTATCTAATATTTGGTCATCACTTTATGTCGATGACTAGGCTATAGCTTGTGCAGGGGCTGAGTGTCGCCTAGCAGCAGCCTCTTTTCGGAATGCTGTCAACTGTGTTTTCCATTGGGCCTCTACACATGGGAATAATTTTCTGGTGATAAAACGCACAAAATTACTTTCACCAGACGTTCTGTTGTCTCTGATACTATATTGTACCTGTATGGCTCGCGTATCCTTGAACATGATACGGTCAGATTTTTCTGCCTTCTGTTTGATCGTCGGCTGTCATGGAATCCTCAGATTACCTCCTTGAAAACAACTTGCCATAGCTGGTTGAGCCTATTTAAAACCCTCGCTCATTTTTCGTGGGGAGCGGATCGTCGAACTCTCAGCCCTAATTTTATCCAAACAAGACTATGGCGACCAAATATATTCTGCAGCCTCCGCAACTCTTTCTAAACTTGATCCCGTCCATCTTCAGGGATTACTTTTATGTCTAAGTGTTCTTCACTTCTCCCCTGTCAAGAGCCTATATGCAGAGGCGAGTGTTTCATCCTTGAACGATCGCCGTAATGCCCATTACCTCCGTTATTTTGTCCGCACTTGTGACCTTCACGTTCCTTCTACGTACAGGATAGTAAAGGACGTTTGTAGAGGTCCATTATTTGTTCGCTGCCCCTGTTTACTCCTTCCCCTATCTCTTCGTCTTCACTCTCTCTTGGCTTCTCTTCAGTTGCTCCCTTTATATGTACATTTAGCATCTAACTTTCCTCTTCCCCCTTGGGATTATTATTATAATCAAGGGGGAAGCGCTAAACCCGGAGGATTATACAGCGCCTGGGGGGGATGTGGAAGGCATTTGGGCTTAATTCGGGGAACTGTAGCACAGATCCAATTCCCTAAATCAAGAGCCCCTCACCAACATCAAGGAACTTTCCTTGAGGGGCCCCCTTGGGAGGCTCCAACAGTTGATGTCTGTTCTTCCCCACTACCGTGTACAAAAGCTCAAATACCCACAATAATTATAATAATAATTAATAATATCTTTATTTCTACAAGTAAATGTACAAGGTATACAGTCCTAGCTGACGTCAGTGACATACTACAACACAGAGAGTTCCCTGGTATGCAGAGCATTTCGGGCAAATTAGATCAATTTTGTCCCAGGATGCGACCTACACAAGTTGACTAACACCCAGTTACCCATGTTCACTGAACATAGACAACCGATGTAAGGAAACACGCCCAATGGTTCTACCCTTGCAGGGAATCGAACCCTGACTTCTCTCTCCCTCTTTTCTTAACCACTTATGGTCTCATTCTTGGGCCGTTGAAGGTTACTCTGGTGGTTCTAAATCCTCTGACAGTGTCGGCTCTGCAGCAGTATTCCCAGACAGTGTTGTAAGAGATCATTTATTACCAAAAACAGTGCAAGCATACAAAAAATCGGAGTTCGAAATGTATTTCCTATGAGTGGACAGAGTATCTATGTGAGGGAAAAGTTCAACAGATAGGAGCAGCGAGCGAGTAACTATAGTTTGATTGCCGGCTGCTTGTTAATGTAGGGTAAGTCTAGCTCCCGCTATCCCCCCCCCTTTCTCCCCACCCCGAAAGGTGACGTGTGGGGCTCCGGCCAAACAGTAATCACTGACTCACAGCTCCCAGCACAACTGTAAGTAAAAGCCTCTGCTCCTATTCTAGTGGACTTATTGGTTGAAAGCTTCACTTTTGACCAATAATAAACTTAGTCCTTTCAGCCTTGATCTCCATGTTAGATGTTTTGATAATCACCACGTCTTTTAGGTATTGTACTTATCATGGAGAGTGATTTCTGAAGCAGTGGGTAACCTGTCTCTCTTTCCAGCTTGGAATGACAGATCGGGTCACCTGCCAACCAACGAGAAGTGTTGAAGGAGAAGGACTTTTGCAATAGTCTGGAGGCGTCACATGTTGGATCTACCTACCTGATTAACTGTAGGCGACAGCAGACCATAACCCCTCATCTTTGTAGTGGTAAAGAATCTGCTTTCCTGTCATCTGGACTGACTATTCAAGGCTATAGACTCTGTGAAGAACTAGCCGTTGGGTTGTCACCAACACCTGTGACCCCCCCACGTCATCAGCAACGGCTACGATTTCTACAAGACGGTGTCAACCTCCACCAGACACCCCAGTATAACTGTACATATTAGCGTTGAATTCAAACGTCATTTTTTCATTTCATTTTTCATTTTTCTTTCAAATAGGATACACCTTCATGTTTCACTGTTTTATATTTGCATTAATAAATAATAAAGTGTTTATCTTTGTGAATTATTGTTTCTTTTTCTATTCATTAATTTTCCTGAGGAGGAGCCAGCCTTGGTAATACTGTCTGAAGTTGTTACAGGGCTGAGTAAGCCTTCACAAGTGGTGACCCTGCCAGGATCAACTCTACTGAATCAAGATTCAACTCCATCTCGAATCTACCATTGGAACTTCAACGCCGAATACCACAGACGGTTACCACCAGCAATGAGTAATCATTCTCTATGGTAGGACTACGGTACAGGTATTTAAACGATTTGGTGATTGATGAATTAGACACATGTGCAACTCTTGGGTATCTTTATTGAGGAAACGTTTCGCCATGCAGTGGCTTCATCAGTCCATACGTAGGAGAAACTTGAAGGACAGGAGGAGAATGAGGTAATCAGTCCCTCAACCTTGAGTCGATGTGTTCAGTCCATCAATCTTGAATACAGTCGTGCCCAAGAATTAGGCAAGCGAAGAATTCCTAAGCATGGCGAAACGTTTCCTCAATAAAGATACCCAAGAGTTGCACATGTGTCTAATTTATCAACTTGTCGGTTCTCTGAACCATTCATCTACAGATTTGGTGATTGTTATAGTCTCAATTTATTGTAAGTCAAGTCAGGCAGGATATACTAGTTAATTCTGTCACCTTTATTCTTGAGCTTGAAACGATTTGGAGGAATAGACTCTAGGGACCCGAGATTTTCCAGTGACAAGTTGTTTCATTGAGCTCTTTATTATATCAAGGGAACTTGATTTGTTGGTGAGAAGATTGGATGGTCAAGGAACCCCATTCTACTTACTGTTTGCTCGGAGCCGGCACAGAACCCTCCGTTTTCTTTCACACATACTGTTTAATCGAAGCAGGGATCTAACCCTCCGATTTATTTACAGTTTGAGCAGAGCAGGAATTGAACCTTCCATTTTCTTTGATATATCCGTTTCATTTTCCCCTGGTAGTTTAAGTTATTCTTGCAAGTATGGAGGAATACCAGTTTTGGATGAATGCTGGGAGTAAGTTAGGAACAACGGGGAAAAATTTAGAAGCTTTCATTAGTGCTAAGATCCAGGAAAGAATGGAGAACTAAAGAATTGAGAGAGAAGAAAGACAGAAAGAGAAAGAGAGGAGAAAAAGGAGAGAGATCGAATTGAAAGAGAAAACCAAGATAGACAGTTAGAAAGAGAGAGAGAAGACAAAAAGGAGCGTGATAGACTTGATCGTGAGGAGAGAGCTAAAGTACGTGAGGAACAAGCTAAATTAAGAGAACTTGAGGGAAGAGCAAAGGATAGAGAAGTTGAGGAAAGAGTTAGAAAATATGAGTTAAGAGAGAGAGAAAAGGATCGTGAGCTCGATAAAGCTCGCCTTGAATTAGAGAATAAAAAGTTAACTTTTACACAACAACAATTAGAGGAAGGAGTAATTGAACATCATGCAGCAAGTGCACATATTCCAACACCTAATTTACCTCCCTTCATACATTATCAGGTTTGAAAATACCGCTACCCTCTGTGAATGGCCTGCTGACACCTGGGCTACCAGGTTAGGAATGCTATTTTCTTGTACAGCTTTGAAAATTTATGCAACTTTGTTGCAGATGCAGTTCAGTGGCAGATGCAGTTCAATGTAGATAAATGCAAGGTTCTGAAGCTTGGGAGTGCCCATAACCCTAGTACTTATAAGTTAAATGATGTAGAACTTAGCCATACAGATTGCGAAAAGGACTTGGGGGTTATGGTGAGCAGCAACCTTAAACCAAGACAGCAATGCCTAGTTGTTAGGAAAGACACATATGCAAACAGTTAGACAACTTTATTCCGAAACGTTTCGCCTACACAGTAGGCTTCTTCAGTCGAATACAGAAAGTAGGCAGGAACAGTAGAGATGTGAAGACGATGTAATCAGTCCATCACCCTTAAAGTCGTAGAATTTGAGGTTGTCAGTCCCTCGGCCTGGAGAAGTTCAGTTCCATAGTCAGGAACTATCTGAAGATCAAGCGACAGTGCGGAGACTTAAATACTGTCGGAAGGAGAGGTGCAGGGTAGTAGTAGTAGTAGTAGTAGTAGTAGTAGTAGTAGTGAGAGGCCACTGAGAGGTCATGTCCCTCTCAGATCCAACACTTCTCACTTGAAAAGCTTTTGTATACCATTTTGATGTTCATCTTGTCAGACACTGCAACACGTGGCATCTTGGTACAGAAAACACCTTGGACAAGCTTTTCAAGTGAGAAGTGTTGGATCTGAGAGGGACATGACCTCTCAGTGGCCTCTCACTACTACTACTACTACTACTACTACTACTACTACTACTCCCTGCACCTCTCCTTCCGACAGTATTTAAGTCTCCGCACTGTCGCTTGATCTTCAGATAGTTCCTGACTATGGAACTGAACTTCTCCAGGCCGAGGGACTGACAACCTCAAATTCTACGACTTTAAGGGTGATGGACTGATTACATCGTCTTCACATCTCTACTGTTCCTGCCTACTTTCTGTATTCGACTGAAGAAGCCTACTGTGTAGGCGAAACGTTTCGGAATAAAGTTGTCTAACTGTTGCATATGTGTCTTTCCTAACAACCTGTCGGTATTGTATACCATTTTGATGTTCACAGCAATGCCTAAGCGTACGTAATAAGGCAAATAGATTACTGGGATTTATATCAAGAAGTGTAAGCAACAGAAGTCCAGAGGTCATACTGCAGCTTTATACATCATTAGTAAGGCCTCACCTTGATTATGCAGCTCAGTTCTGGTCTCCATATTACAGAATGGACATAAATTCGTTAGAAAACATTCAGCGTAGGATGACTAAATTAATACATAGCATTAGAAATCTTCCTTATGAAGAAAGATTGAAGACTCTTAAGTTACATTCACTTGTTAGACGAAGAATGAGGGGAGACCTGATCGAAGTGTATAAGTGGAAGATAAAGGGGATATTAATAAGGTTTTGAGGGTGTCTCTCCAAGAGAGAACCCGCAGTAATGGATTTAAATTAGATAAGTTTAGATTTAGAAAGGACATAGGAAAGTATTGGTTTGGAAATAGGGTAGTTGATGAGTGGAACAGTCTACCTAGTTGGGTTATTGAGGCTGGGACTTTGGGTAGTTTCAAATTTAGGTTGGATAATACATGAGTGGGAGGGGTTGGATTTGAGTGGGACTTTCACATCAGAGCTTATTTCTTGGGTAGCATTGAAAATTGGGTTGGGCAAATGTTTTGTTAGTGGGATGAATTGTAAAGGACCTGCCTAGTATGGGCCAACAGGCCTGCTGCAGTGTTCCTCCTTTCTTATGTTCTTATGTTCTTATATGTAATTATAACCTACTGAAGAAGGCAATCCTTAAAGCATATCAAAAAACCACAAATTCTTATAGGAAAGATTTCAGGTATGCCACCTTACAGCATGGCCAAGACTTTCAGCAGTTACAGGTAACACTCTTTCGTTTGTTCGACTTTTGGATAGAGATTTCAGGAATTGATCACAGTTATGAATCTCTTAGAGACTTCATAGTTGCTGACCAGTTCCTGGCAGCTCTTCCTCACCAGATACGAACATTCATTAGAGAACGTAACCTGATTAAAGCTGAGGAAGTTGCTGAGGCCGCTGACTTGTATGCTGAGGCTCACAATTCCTATAAAGACCTAAAGGGATCGAACCCAAAGGGCAATGGTTCACCTGAACCAAAGATTAAGAAGCCTACAGTAGAAAAAAAAACACCAGCTATTATACCAACATGTCATCGGTGTGGTGGTATTGGATATAAACGTCCAGATTGTCCTTCCAAGAAAATAGAGAAAGTTGGTAGCTGTTTTGTTGACGGTAATGACCAAGCACCTTTCTGTTCAGGAGCAGTTAATGGTATAAAAGTCTCAGACATACTACGTGACACTGGATGTACGTGCATCGTAATTTCGGACAATCTGTTCCCTTACTTTAAAACCTCTCGTGTGTCCTCTATTCTTTCAGATTACTTGGGTCGTGAAAATACTTTCCCTACAGTACGTTGTTACTTGAAAACTAAATGGTTCACCGATATTGTCTGCATCGCTCTTGGGCTGTGTAGACCCCCTTGCCTGACGCTCCTCAGTAACCTGACAGCAGTGGTACGAGGAGGTGTTGTTGTGTCTATGTTGACACCGCTGGGAAATTACTGGTGTTAAGATGGCGGTTTGTTATCGCAGACGCGTTAATACTATTGGTATTGAACTGCTTCGAGGTGCGATTACACCTAGTTCAGCTCAAATACTCTTACCCAAGATAATCAGGGAGACATACGGCATACAAGATGGTGAATTGGAGTGCACAGAGTATTTGTGAAACTGCTTGCTGCGACAGTTTATGAATCGGTGGTTAAGCGCTTTCAAGATGTGTGTTTTGACGTTACTCCTGCTGTGCGTGTGAGACTGGTGGACGTGTCTCGATATTATACCTGGATAAAGTTGAGGAATGTCCCCTTCGAGGCAAACGAAGCTGACATCAGAAATGTATTTGAGAAATATGGAACTGTGCATTCTGCCCAGCAGGGTAAGTGGATAATGGGTGCCTACACAGGTATGCCGGAAGGTACATTCAGCCTTAAGATGAGGTTGCGTCAACCCATACCGTCATATGTGTATCTTCAAGATTTTAGGACACAGGTAATGGTTTTATATCCTGGACAGCGGCGTACGTGTCGCATTTGTGGAGAGTATGACCACATAGCGGCGGCATGCGAAAACAACAGACGCGTGACCAAACCTGTGCAAGAAGAAGTAGCCCCAGTCACAATTGATGAAGGTGAGCATCGTTCGTCAGAGGAAGGGCGTGGTCGTTTGTGGAGTGAGATGGTGGAACAGGCTTTTCGAAATGAGAGTGAGTCCTTCCCTCAGCTGCCTGCAGCTGAGTCGTTGCCGATACCATCTACTGGATTGGTACCCTGGCATGACGTGTTGAGTATTGGTGAGGATTTAGATGAAGTTTTAAGGACCTTGTCACCGCAAGTGGTGGAAGCTCCGTCTCCGGAAGACGTAGCTGGAGACTTTCTGAGTCCGGATTGTCAACAATATGAGACTCCGCAGAAGGACGACGAGACTGGGACATCGGGAGACTTCATACCTCATTGTGAGGTGGAAGTTGAGGTACACCGTGAGGCTTCCTCGGATCTTGACATGGAGGATAAGAACGTTACGAGGAAACGGGCAGCTATGTCAGATTCGGATGACGTACTGACGCCGGCACAGAGGACTGGGAAAAAAACTGAGAGGATGGGTGAGGAGAGGGGTGGGGAGGGGGGGTCGGGAGGGGGGGTCATGAGGGACGCCATCGCAAGAACGGAGGCGAATGGGAAGGTACTGTATAGAAGACACATAGACGTAACAAATCAAGTGGTGAATCACGGGAGGAGAAGAGGAAAGGGTGGAAAATATAACAGGCCTTAGGTGTATGACTGCTAATGTTAACGGTTTATGTACTAGACTAAAGAGAGATTGGTTGAGCAGTTTTCTTAGCAAACATAGAATTGATGTTCTCTTCCTTCAAGAACACAATTTCAAAGAAGGAGAAGTGTTGCAGGTTGCAGGTTATACAGTACTGACCCTGCCAACTATCCGTTTGAAAGGTGGTGTGGGTCTTTTAATAAAAGAGACGAGCCCGTTTGTGTTGCAGAGATGTGAGGGGGGTGGGGGGAGGGTGTTGCAAAGATGTGAGGGGGGTGGGGGGAGGGTGTTGCAGAGATGTGAGGGGGGTGGGGGGAGGGTGTTGCAGAGATGTGAGGGGGGTGGGGGGAGGGTGTTACGAGTGGATGGGACTTGGATGGGAAAGCGTGTATCCTTGGTAAGTGTCTATGCCCCTGCGGAGAATGACACGAAGGTTCGAACGGATTTTGTGTGTGAGGACCTTGTTTATTTTTTGCGTGGTCTTCCGGAAGTAGCGATAGTGGGGGGTGACTGGAACTGTGTCATAAGGGCGGCTGACGTCGAACCCAAAGGGGCTGGGCATGTGTCTGCACCTCTCAGAGATTTGTTGAGGGATGTTAAGTTAAGAGATGTGTTTGGGGGAGGGGTGTGGGAAACAGAACATACTTTTATCAGAAGGGGATATGCTGCAAGGTTAGACAGTGTATATTTCTCAGGGAGTAGTTGTAAAGTCTTTTAATACGGTGGAGACGGTCTTGTCAGATCATAGGGCAGTTGTAGTGGAGGTAGGGTGGGAGGGAATGGCAGAAATTTATAAGAATTATTGGAAATTAAATATTAGTGTGTTAAGTGATGAGGAAGGGTTGGAGGGTTTTTCAATGCTGTGGAATGAGCTTTCAAGGGAAGCTCAGGAGGTGGAAGACATTGTAACGTGGTGGGACTCGGTGGCAAAGGAAAGGATAAAGTCCTTTTATGTGAGGGAGGGTAGGCGTATAAGCACTTTAAAATATGGGCTAGCGAATTATTTAGAGGATCGATTAAGAAGCTGTTATGGGCAGGGATCGGTGGGTGGTGTTTACCCCATGGACGAGATTGTAGACATAAAAGAGAGCTTGCGAACGTTGCATAATGAGCGGTTTCAAGCGGTGAGGGTGCAAGCAGGATTAGAAGAAGTTTTGTGGGAAGACAGGCCATCCGCGTGTGTGTTGAGACAACAAAAGCAAAAGCAGGCGCTGACGGCAATCCCGAGCTTGGAGGTAAATGAGACGATGGGAATCCATAGAGCAGGTCAAGTGATACGAAACACAAAAGCTATGAGTGCATATGCGGATACATGGTATAAAAAACACTGGACTAGTAGTGGCGTGGATGAAGTGGAATTAAGTAAGGTGTGCACGTATGCTAAGTGCATTTTGGGTCACAGTGATAGGAAGGCTTTGGGTGGGGTTATTACTTAGGAGGAAATTGAAATTGCTTTACACGGAATGAGGAAGGGCAAGTCCCCGGGTATTGATGGTTTACCGGTGGAATTTTATTTGCAGCATTGGGAGATGACTGGGAAGTTCATGGTAAGATTATTAAATTGTATGAAGGAGAAGGGTACATTAGGGGATAAGCAGAATACGGCAGTTGTGGTATTGGTCCCGAAAGGCAAAGGGCAGCCAAACCTTGGGAAGTATAGGGCGATATCGTTGCTCTGTGCAGACTATAAGGTTTTCGCAAAAATTTTGGGTAATAGGGTAAAATGCGTGGTGGGGAGGGTCGTTTCGCTATCGCAGTATGGGTTGCCGGGCAGGTCGATGTTAGAAGGTCACGGGCTTATAAGAAGTTTTGTGGAGTCAAAGGGAGGAGGGGAGGGGGCGGCTTTACTGGCCTTGGACTGGCGAGCCGCCTATGATAGAGTGGAAAGGGGTGCACTGCAGAGTATTCTTCGGAGACAGGGTTATGGAGAAGAAATAGTTGGGTGGGTAAACACGCTGTATAAGGGGGCAAGGATGAGGGTACAAATAAATGGGTGTATGGGGACGGATTTTGAGATGGGTTGAGGTTTAAGACAAGGGTGCCCTATGTCACAGATCTTATTTGCTTGTTTTCAGGATCCCTTTTACAGGATGGTTGAGAGCACAGTTAGTTCCCGGGGTGGGGGTGGGGTAGAGGAAGGGGATTGTTGGCCGGCATTAATAGGTTATGTGGATGATACGACTGTTTTGGTGTGTGAACGAATGTCTCTGAAAGTGTTGGAAGATGTTGTGCGTGTGTTTGAACGTGCCACGGGTATGAAGGTAAATAGTGAAAAGTCGATGATCATGGGGTTGGGTACCTGGAAAGGGGGAGGAATGGTGAGCTGTAACGTGGTTAACACAACTGCGATGTCATTAAAGATTTTAGGTATTATTTATAGAGACGATTTGGATGTGGCGCGGGAGGAAAATTCAGTAAGGACGTTGGAAAAGGTCATTGGTCGTCTGGGTGTTTTGAGGCCCCAACATCTCACTCTGGCCCAACGTGTGACTGTTGTTAACGTTTTATTGTATAGTAAGGTGTGGCACGTTGTGGCTGTATTCCCGATTACAGGAACAGCGATCAATGGAATATTGAGAAGAGTATTTACCTTTCTGTGGGGATCGAGGTGTGATTGGTTAAAACGTGAGGTTGTTATGTTACCTGTACGTCGAGGAGGTTTAGGATTGTTGGACTTAAAGCATAGGGTGAAATGTGTTTTTCTAAAGTGGGAGGTTTGGCGTGTGGGTGTGATGGCGGGAAATATGGACCAAGTATATACGAGGGTGAAAAAGTGGTATAGGGGAATGGAGTTAAGGGAATGTGAGATTGTACTACGAGCTTTGTTGGTGGTAAAGGAACGGAGGAACATTCGCATAAGGGTTTTAAGTAGGTTACTAGGGGGTACGTGCGCAGCTCCAGTAGAAGGTTTGTTCCCCATGTACTCGTGGGAAAATATATGGCTCCGATTTAGCAAGTTGAAATTACGGCCTAGGGTGCGTGAAGTCATGTTTCGTTTTTTACATGGTATATTGCCGTCAGGGGCAATACTACGACCAAGAAGAGTCGTGGAGGGAGGCGGGTGTGGGTTTTGTGGTGGGGAAGACACGGCTTTTCACGTTGTCTATTTTTGCGAAGGTTTAGAAGATGTCAGGAGTTGGTTGGGTAGGGTGGTACAGAGGGTGGGAGGCAGAGGAGTGCAGGTCCTGCGTGCGTTAAGTCTCGACATCGGTGGATTAGACCAGGACGTTGAACGGGCTTTAGATTATATTATCGTGGATTACATTTATATTTCGTGGGTAATGCGGGGGAAAGGGGTCAGTGAGGTGAGAAGGCGTGTCCTTGCAATAACGTTTTATCGTACAATGTGTAGGAATAGGGAATTGTATGGGAGGAGGTGGGATAAGGGTTTTTCGGACGGTTATAAAAGGCTCACTCTTGAAACCCTTGTGAATCTGTGATAAATATACGGGCATGCCGAATAAGTTGTCGTGTAGGTCAGTGGGCAATAGCTGGCTCGTCTCTTGGGGGGGGGGTGAGTTGCGTGAATATGAGTTTGGGCATGAATGTTTTTTAGTTGTTATGGATGTGTGGTTGTAGATTCAGGGGTTAGGGTTACTTATTGTACCTTTTGTGTACAAAATGACTGGGGTGCCTTTACATATTTGTTATGTTTTTGATGCTTCCTTTGTGTAAAGACTCGTTGTATTCTTGAGTCACTAGTTTTCTTAGTTTTGTTTTTGATTGTGTTTTGGAGGTCCAGATATTTGGGTATATAAACATGCATATATATATATATATATATATATATATATATATATATATATATATATATATATATATATATATATATATATATATATTATATATATATATATATATATATATATATATATATATATATATATATATATATATATATATATATATATATATATATATGTATGTATGTTTTGTCCCTTCCCTGTTACTGTTCAATCTAGTCTGTGAGTCACCAAAGTATTAAAGGGATGACTCAAGAAATCGTAATGACACGATTGCAAATAAACCATACCCCCGGCCGGGATTGAACCCGCGGTCATAGAGTCTCAAAACTCCAGCCCGTCGCGTTAGCCACTAGACCAGCTAGCCACGATAAGATTCATCCAACTAGGTATATTTCTACACCATAGGAAAGTTAGCACAGGCACCTCTGTGACCACAAATGTTGACGGCAGTGAAGGGACTTGAGCTAGAGTTCGTCACGGCCACGCTAGCTGGAGATTCGTCTGTAAAAACTTGCATTTGTGGTCACAGAGGTGCCTGTGCTAACTTTCCTATGGTGTAGAAATATACCTAGTTGGATGAATCTTATTGTGGCTAGCTGGTCTAGTGGCTAACGTGACGGGCTGGAGTTTTGAGACTATGACCGCGGGTTCAATCCCGGCCGGGGGTATGGTTTATTAAAGGGATATAACACGTGTACATTACCCTGAGTCGTCCAATTGTATCCTATAAATATGTAGCAACATTATGATTTTTGTTTGTGATTCAAACGTAGTTCATAGGTATCAAGATTGAACATTTATGGAATGGATGGAAATTGCTGACGATTAATATGATCGTCAATTTATATAATATTTATTATGTTAATGAATTTGTGTTAGAGTAAATCATTGAATTTGTGTCTAAGTTGGAATTTCTATAATCAATTGTATATTTTGTATGCAAATTACATAAACTCTTGTTTAAACATCAATGTAACATGTTTGTATGATGTGCATGTAGGTTATAATGGGTTAAGTGGGGTTTCCACCAGTGTTATATTTGTTACGCAAACAGTTATATCTTTTGGTATTGTGTGTGTTAAAAAAAAAAAAAATTACTTGTTCTATATAGTGGGTAACATTAAAGGTGCCGTTCTTCCTTCAGAGGCGGATTTTTCGTCACCACCTGTGGATCTAAGTTTTCCAGCTCTTCCTCCTTGCAAGTTAAATAATCCCCTTAACAATTCCGCACCGGAAGCTGCTTTGTCTTGTACTGTTCATTTGGGGGTAGAAACAGATGATACTGCTCTCGATAGCGAGGTAGCAGGATCACCTGTCCACTCGTCAGGTGAAAGTAAGGGTATTGCCTCCAGCACTCTCAATGTCTTGACTAGGGCTCAGACCAAAGCCCAGGCTTCTCCCACCGTAAGTCCTTTTATGTTCCCAGATTTTATGTCCAAGGATGACTTTGTCAATATACAGCCCTTCACTTCGGGATTGTCATAATCAAGCTTTTAACAACAAAGTTATCCACGGGAGATACGTATCTCGTAAGTCTGAATATATTAATGGTATCTTACACAAATCTGTATTTAAACCTCATTCTTCAGTGATAGATTATTCCCTCCTTGTTGTTCCTAAACCATGTCGAGAGACTGTTCTTCAAATGGCCCATGATTTGCCAGTGACCAAACACTTGGCCCATCGTAAGACGTGGCATAAACTCAAGCACACTTATTTTTGGCCAAGCATGTACTCTCAGGTTACAAAGAAGTATAGTTCTTGCAATAGGTGTCAGGTGCTTACTGCACAAAATACACACACTCCTAGTTCCTGTATATTTATTAAATCTAAAACTTCCCTCCTGCAGAAACGAGATACTCCACCATAGAAAAGGAATGTTTGGCCCTTGTGTGGGGTATCTCCAAGCTTAAATTTTATTTACTTGGAAAAGAATTTATTTTAGAAACGGATCACAAACCTTTGATACACATAGAAACTTTTAAGGGAACTAACAGTCGCCTCTTGAGGTGGACATTGGCACTCCAGGCTTTTAAGTTTCATATTGTGTATATCAATGGTTCATCCAATTATTTCTCTGACTGGTTAAGTCGTGACAGAAGATTTGTTGCCTTACGCGGCTTCCACAGTTTAGAACTTTTTCCTCGCCTATTCTTCTTATACTCCTTGACTATAAGTCTTGGTATGGGGGAGTGTGAGGGAAAAGTTCAACAGATAGGAGTAGCGAGCGAGTAACAATAGTTTGATTGCCGGCTGCTTGCTATGGTAGGGTGAGTCTAGCTCCCGCTATCCCCCCCCCCCTTTCTCCCCACCCCGAAAGGTGACATGTGGGGCTCCGGCCAAACAGTAATCACTGACTCACAGCTCCCAGCACAACTGTAAGTAAAAGCCTCTGCTCCTATTCTAGTGGACTTATTGGTTGAAAGCTTCACTTTTGACCAATAATAAACTTAGTCCTTTCAGCCTTAATCTCCATGTTAGATGTTTTGATAATCACCACGTCTTATAGGTATTGTACTTATCATGGAGAGTGATTTCTGAAGCAGTGGGTAACCTGTCTCTCTTTCCAGCTTGGAATGACAGATCGGGTCACCTGCCAACCAACGAGAAGTGTTGAAGGAGAAGGACTTTTGTAAAAGTCTGGAGGCGTCACATGTTGGATCTACTTACCTGATTAACTGTAGGCAGCAGCAGACCATAACCCCTCATCTTGGTAGTGGTAAAGAATCTGCTTTCCTGTCATCTGGACTGACTATTCAAGGCTATAGACTCTGTGAAGAACTAGCCGTTGGGTTGTCACCAACACCTGTGACCCCCCCACGTCATCAGCAACAGCTACAATTTCTACAAGACGGTGTCAACCTCCACCAGACACCCCATTATAACTGTACATATTAGCGTTGAATTCAAACGTCATTTTTTCATTTCATTTTTCATTTTTCTTTCAAATAGGATACACCTTCATGTTTCACTGTTTTATATTTGCATTAATAAATAATAAAGTGTTTATCTTTGTGAATTGTTGTTTCTTTTTCTATTCATTAATTTTCCTGAGGAGGAGCCAGCCTTGGTAATACTGTCTGAAGTTGTTACAGGGCTGAGTAAGCCTTCACAATCTCAATGTAATGGAAATGAGGCCATATAAATGGATTTTTGAGAGTTTTCGATCACTTGCAAATATTCGAGGACCGCTCAAACCAGGTCCCGGCCCTTGAAGGGTATATAATTTTAAATTTTACAAACCTGCAATTGTTAATAAAACACCAAAAACTATTTTTCTAATTTATTATACAAATAGACAATATCAGAAACATAAATGGAACCTGTTTCCAAACACTTGGTAAGTATTAAAAAAATATAGAAATGAACCAAATAGCAACACAGACTTTGCACATGCCACAGGAAAATGCAGATGTGACATGATGTTTCTGTGCTGCAAAACTTGCAACTAACTTGCAAGTGGCTAATTTGGGCTTTTTTGATGGCCTGTCTTCCTCCACCTTATCACTTGACATATCTGCATCTGGTGGTAAGTATTCATTACCACTGTCAAGCAATTCTGGATCATCTGGCTCTGGATCTAAGTCACTTTCCTCCAAAATGCAGACATATTTGGACTTCTGGTTGGACGGCTCACCATAAAACAATTTATCATTGATCTGGAAGATCAATAAGAACGTTCTGTACACATCCAGACAACTACAGAATTCATATACGTATTAGAATTTTTTTTTATAAATATTTATTTACCGAAATTTGAAATTGGGCCTAAAGTGGCAGTACTAGGTTTGCCTGCTCGTTTTTTGTTGCACTTTTTTCAGTTGCATGGTGCACTTATATTATGCTTCACGCAGACTTTATTCATATATCAAAATATGGCTGAACTATTCATTTACGAACTAGACACAAAAATCAGTACTTACCGACAATATAGAGGGTAAAATCCAAGGGTATATGAGTGTCACTAGGTAAAAAAGACCGCTCTCGGCGACGCCAAGCGAGAAGTTTTACATTTTGGTTTCTCAACCATTTGTGGTAGTCTCAGACTCCCTTAATGCTTTGAAAGTTATCACAAAAATTTAATTCGCTTCATCTCCTAGTTCTTTGTATAAAACTTTGGTTGTGCCGCATTTCTATCAAAACAAAGATATCGTCTGCTGGGTAACTGGTCATGTTCATGTACAGGGTAACAAGCAGGCAGACTCTGCTGCATGATCAGCGGTACACGACTTTCCAGTTTCCTATAGAGGTATTCCATTCTCAGATTATTTTGCTGTCTTCTCTAGCCACCTTCGCAACCGTTGGCAACAACATTGGTCTGAACTGAGTCATAACAAATTATACTCTATCAAGCCGAGTTGAGGATCCTGGTCTTCTTATCATCGATGTCATGGTTGGGAGACTACACTCTCTAGTCTTCGCATCGGGCACACAAGTCTCACTCATGGGTATCTCATCGAGAGGCGCCCAGCCCCACTCTGTGCGAATTGTCAGGTTCAAATTGCAGATTGCCATATTCTGTTGGACTGTCCAGTCTACCAGCGAGCACGCAAAATTTACCTTCGACGTCGTCACCGCTCTAACACTCTTCCTTGATCTTCCCTCCTCGCTGACGGCCTCACTTTTGACACAGACTCCCTCTTTGACTTTTTGACAGCAAGAAATTTATTACCCAACCTTTGATTACTTCCTTTAGCACTCCTCACTGCCTTTACTAACCCTTCCTGCAGCACTGTATGACCCTGATGGTTTAGCGCTTAATTTTGATAATAATAAGTGTTTTTTCTTCTAAAAGACACCTCTCTTGTTAGCGTGATTCATGTAGTTCTGCCTTGTGCAATATATGATTAGGTGAAGCTGTTATGAAGTCTCGGATTCTTGTGGATCAGTGTTATGATTTTTTCATTACCAAGTTCAGTGTAATAAGCAACAGTTAGCACAGGTTTTAGTGTAAACTCCTCAGAGAAACTGACCATATTAACTGTGCAGAAGTAGCAGTTATGAAGGTGATGCTTTGATTTTCGTAACACCACAGGGGCTGTAAATGGCATTAACATACATATCTCATTCAGTCACTGTGTCAGTCCAGAGGTACAATCGGTACAGCATATGTGTGGAGCTCATGTTTTATCTTGATCACTTGTCTGCACCCGAAGTAGTGCAGGTTTGCAATGTTGAAGCAATTTGTTTGTTCGTCGATTGCATGATGTATACTTGCTACATACACAGCAAAAGCTGTCTGCCTTCCTCAGGCAACCTCCTCTGTTTATGTTAATCTGAAACACAGATTTCTTATACGAGAGTAAAAGAAATCGAATGTAATTTATGGAAAATATGCATAAATAATGTTTGAACACAATAATGATTGAATACAATAATGTCTGAACATAAGTATGTTTGAACACTGGGACGGCAGAGCACAACTGATGCTCACTGACTCTTCCTGACAAGCAGACATGATGTGTACGACTCTTGTTTATGATTGTAAGCAAATAGCCGCAAGGTTTACCCTAGCAGTGTATTTATAATAATAATGATATAATAATTTACTACAAGTACTTGTACAAGGTATACAGACCATAGCTGACATCAGTGACATACTACTATAAACCATACCCCCGGCCGGGGTTGAACCCGCGGTCATAGAGTCTCAAAACTCCAGCCCGTCGCGTTAGCCACTAGACCAGCTAGCCACAATAAGATTCATCCAACTAGGTATATTTCTACACCATAGGAAGGTTAGCACAGGCACCACTGTGACCACAAATGCAAGTTTTTACAGACGAATCTCCAGCTAGCATGGCCGTGACGAACTCTAGCTCAAGTCCCTTCACTGCCGTCAACATGACATGTTCAATCCCGGCCGGGGGTATGGTTTGTTTGCAATCGTGTCATTACGATTTCTTGAGACATACTACTATATATAAACCGCTTGTTATGCGAAGCATTTCCCCCAAATTAGGTCAGTTTTGTCCCAGGATGCGACCCACAACAGTCCACTAATTCCCAGGTCCCCATTTTATACTGATGGGTGAACATGGGCAACAGGTGTCTTATGGAAACACGTCCCTAATGTTTTTCAGCCATACCGGAGGAGATTCGAACCCCGGACCTCAGTGAGTGAGGTGAGTGCGCTAGCGATCGAGCTACGGAACACCTAAGTTTACACGTTTCGCCAGTATCTTTAATTCTGACTTCAGATTCAGTTTTTGCAAATTTATTGCTGTCCAGTGTAAAAATTTTATATCACTGCTGTCACTGGCATCAAGTGTCATCTTAGAATATCAATAAAAATTGTAGAGAAATGTAGTCTTACCAGGGATAGTTATAATGATTTTGGGGATGAAAGTCACTATGAAGATAATGATGGGAAGGACAGTGACGTAGTTGATGACTGGCCAAGGTGGCAGTGGCAGCTGTCATCACCTCAGTGTTGGTGCTGACAGTGTTGGTGCTGACAGTGTTGGTGCTGACAGTGTTGGTGCTGACAGTGTTGGTGCTGACAGTGTAACTGGTGACGATGATGCGAATGCATGTGAATGTAATGATAAAGGCGATATCCAGGAAAATGACAATGCTCGTAATTTGGCAATCTTGTTGAGGTTCATGAAAATGACAAAGATAGGGGTGTCCATGAAAAATGACAAAGATAGGGGTGTCCATGAAAAATGACAAAGATAGGGGTGTCCATGAAAAATGACAAAGATAGGGGTGTCCATGAAAAATGACAAAGATAGGGGTGTTGTGGAAAATACTGTATATTTTCCGAAAATACAGTGTATTTTGTATGTAAATTGATGGAATATATTGCAGTTAATAAAAATTAATTTGTAAATAAATAAAGAACCAGCGAGAGTGGTGAGTGTCACTGTGGGGGAGTCGCCATTGTTTTTGAACTGGGAAAGATGAACGTTAGTGAAAATTGGAAGAATTTTCATCGCTCTAGAGGTTAAATAGTGTTTAAAACCTCTCAAATAGGAGCCGAAATTGTTGGATTTGCAGTCCTGCAGAACGTGAGAATTAGGCAACTGAACAGGACTCTGTAATTAGATGGGAATAGGATAAATTAACCCAGGTGATGTCTATTTATGTTGAAATTATGGCCAGTATTTTCTTCATATTTTAGGCAGGGGTTTGTGTATGACACGCCAAGTAATCTCCAGACAAATTGGTGAGTGTTATTATTATAAATTCTCCTTCAATGTATATGTAGTCATTTATTAAATATAGCATACAGTCCACATATTTATATTAATGTTGTACCAGAATTCCTGGTGATGTATATTTCATTTGAAATTAATATAGGTCCAGAGTGACTTGTGGAGATATGAGTGGAGTAGGTATCGAAGGAAGACATTTTTTGTAACCTAGGATGTCCTAAAATTCCTACATGTCTCTGTAACCTTGATAAAGAGTAATTATCTTTGTTACCTTTATAAAATTACTAGTATGTATCTAATGAGATTCATCCAGGTAATTTTAATTTTCCATAGGTGTCCATGAAAATGACAAACATAGGGGTGTCCATGAAAATGACAAACATAGGGGTGTCCATGAAAATGACAAAGATAGGGGTGTCCATGAAAATGTCATAAAAAGGGTGTCCATGAAAATGACAAAGATAGGGGTGTCCATGAAAATAACAAAAATAGGGATGTCTATGAAAATGACAAACATAGGGGTGTCCATGAAAATGACAAACATAGGGGTGTCCTTGAAAATGACAAACATAGGGGTGTCTATGAAAATGACAAAGATAAGGGTGTCCATGAAAATGAATAGTAGTGATGTCTATGACAATTATAACAATGTCTATTAAAATAATAATGATGGTTATGCCTTTGAAAGTGAGAGTTAAAGTGATGTCTATGGAAATGTCAGAATGATGTCTGAAAATGATAATGATACTTTTTGTTTCAACAAGTCGGCCGTCTCCCACCGAGGCAGGGTGGCCCAAAAAGAAAGAAAATCCTCAAAAAGAAAATACTCTCAACATCATTCAACACTTTCACCTCACTCACACATTATCACTGTTTTTCCAGAGGTGCTCAGAACACAACAGTTTAGAAGCATATACGTATAAAGATACACAACATATCCCTCCAAACTGCCAATATCCCAAACCCCTCCTTTAGAGTGCAGTCATTGTACTTCCCATTTCCAGGACTCAAGTCCGGTTATATAAAAATAACCGGTTTCCCTGAATCCCTTCACTAATTATTACCCTGCTCACACTCCAACAAATCGTCAGGTCCCAAATACCATTCGTCTCCATTCACTCCTATCGAACACGCTTATGCATGCCTGCTGGAAGTCCAAGCCCCTCGCCCACAAAACCTCCCTTACCCCTTCCTTCCAACCTTATCGAGGACAACCCTTACCCCACCTTCCTTCCCCTACAGATTTAATTGCTCTCCATGTCATTCTACTTCGATTCATTCTCTCTAAATAACCAAACCACCTCAACAACACCTCTTCAGCCCTCTGACTAATACTTTTATTAATTCCACACCTTCTCCTAATTTCCACACTCCGAATTTTATGCATAACATTTACACCACATATTGCCCTTAGACAGGACATCTCCACTGCCTCCAACCGCCTCCTCGCTGCAGCATTTACCACCCAAGCTTCACACCCATATAAGAGTGTTGGTACTACTATACTTTCATACATTTCCTTCTTTCCCTCCATAGATAACTTTTTTGGTCTCCACATATACCTCAATGCACCACTCACCTTTTTCCCTCATTAAATCTATGATTAACCTCATCCTTCATAAATCCATCCGCCGACACGTCAACTCCCAAGTATCTGAAAGCATTCACTTCTTCCATATTCTTCCTCCCCAACTTGATATCCAATTTTCCTTTATCTAAATCATTTGATACTCTCATCACCTTACTCTTTTCTATGTTCACTTTCAACTTTCTACTTTTACACACTCCCAAACTCATCCACTAACCTTTGCAATTTTTCTTTAGAGTCTCCCATAAGCAATTCCCATTTTGTATTTGATTCCCCATAATTTAATCCCACCCCTCTCCCGAACACCCTAGCATTTACTTATTTTACAACCCCATCTATAAATATATTAAACAACCATGGTGACATTACACATCCCTGTCTAAGACCTACTTTTACCGGGAAGTAGTCTCCATCTCTTCTACACACTCTAACCTGAGCCTCACTATCCTCATAAAAACTCTTTACAGCATTTAGTAACTTACCACCTATTCCATATACTTGCAACATCTGCCACATTGCTCCCCTATCCACTCTATCATATGCCTTTTCTAAATCCATAAATGTAATAAAAACTTCCCTACTTTTATCTAAATACTGTTCACATATATGCTTCAATGTAAACACTTGATCTACACATCCCCTACCCACTCTGAAACCTCCTTGCTCATCCGCAATTCTACATTCTGTCGTACCTCTAATTCTTTCAATTATAACCCTACCGTACACTTTTCCTGGTATACTCAGTAAACTTATTCCTCTATAATTTTTACAATCTCTTTTGTCCCCCTTCCCTTTATATAAAGGGACTATACATGCTCTCTGCCAATCCCTAGGTACCTTCCCCTCTTTCATACATTTATTAAACAAAAATACCAACCACTTCAACACTATATCCCCCCTGCTTTTAACATTTCTGTCATGATCTCGTCAGTTCCAGCTGCTTTACCCCCCTTTCATTCTACGTAATGCCTCACGCACCTCCCCCACACTCACATCCTGCTCTTCTTCACTCCTAAAAGATATACCTCCCTGGTTAGTGCATGAAATTACCGCTTCCCTTTCTTCGTCGACATTTAAAAGTTCCTCAAAATATTCTCGCCATCTACCCAAAACCTCCATCTCACCATCTACTAATTCCCCTACTCTGTTTTTGACTGACAAATCCATTTGTTTCCTAGGCTTTCTTAACTTGTTTAACTCACTCCAAAATTTTTTCTTATTTTCATTAAAATTTCTTGACAGTGCCTCTCCCATTCTATCATCTGCTCTCCTTTTGCACTCTCTCACCACTCTCTTCACCTTTCTTTTACTCTCCATATACTCTACTCTTCTTATAACACTTCTGCTTTGTAAAAACTTCTCATAAGCTACCTTTTTCTCTTTTATCACACCCTTTACTTCATCATTCCACCAATCACTCCTCTTTCCTCCTGCACCCACCCTCCTATAACCACAAACTTCTGCCCCACATTCTAATACTGCATTTTTAAAACTATTCCAACCCTCTTCAACCCCCCCACTTCTCATACCTGTACCAGCCCACCTTTCTGCCAATAGTTGCTTATATTTCACCCGAACTTCCTCCTCCCTTAGTTTATACACTTTCAGCTCCCTCTTGCTTGTTGTTGCCATTTTCCTCTTTCCCCATCTACCTCTTACTCTAACTGTAGCTACAACTAAATAATGATCCGATATATCAGTTGCCCCTCTATAAACATGTACATCCTGGAGCCTACCCATCAACCTTTTATCCACCAATACATAATCTAGCAAATTACTTTCATTACGTGCTGCATCATACCTTGTATATTTATTTATCCTGTTCTTCATAAAATACTATGTATTACTTATTACCAAACCTCTTTCTACACATAGCTCAATTAAAGGCTCCCCATTTTCATTTACCTCTGGCACCCCAAATTTACCTACTACTCCCTCCACAACATTTTTGCCCACCTTAGCATTAAAATGAAAATGACAGCGATGGTGATGTGTATGAAAATCACAATGATAATGATGTCTTTGAAAATGACAATGATAATAATGATGATGTCTATGAAAATAACAGTGACAATGTTCATATAAATGGCTGTTAAGGATTTACCAATACTACCTGTTATTAAAAATATGATAATGGAAAAATTAGAAAAAAGGCCAATAAACAAAAAGGTTATTTAATAGGTAAATCTAAAACACAACTTTAATAATGCAAATAAAACAAGAATGATATATATGATCAGGATAGTACTTACTCAGGTCGGATCACTGACAGTGATAGGGAAATGTGTGAAATTTTCAATTCTTACTTCCTCTCAGTTTTTACCCAGGAAAATACTAGCGAAATTCCAGAAATAATAAAGTAGGTAGAACAGGACGATCATAAACTATGCACGATTGCTGTAACTAGTGACATGGTTCTCAGACAAATAGAGAAATTAAAACCTAACAAATCCCCAGGTCCTGATGAACTGTTTGCAAGGGTGTTAAAGGAATATAAAGAGGAACTTAGCATACCTTTGGCTAATCTTCTCAACATATCACTACAAACTGGCATAGTGCCTGATAAGTGGAAAATGGCAAATGTAATACCTATTTACAAGGCAGGTGACAAGCCCTTAACTTCGAACTATAGACCAATAAGCCTTACCTCCGTAGTGCGAAAATTTATGGAATCAATAATTGCCGAAGCAATTCGTAGCCATCTTGACAGGCATAAATTGATAAATGAATCTCAACACGGTTTTACAAAGGGGGGTTCCTGTCTTAAGAATTTACTAACTTTTCTCACTAAGGTGTTTGAGGAGGTAGATCATGGTATTGAATATGATATTGTGTATATCGACTTCAGTAAGGCTATCGATGGAGTTCCACATCAGAGGCTATTGAGGAAACTTAAGGCACACGGAACAGGAAGAGAAATTTTTTCCTGGATAGAGGCATGGCTGACAAATAGACAGCAGAGAGTTTGCATAAATGGGAGGGAATCAGAATGGGGGCACGTCACAAGTGGTGTTCCTCAGGGGTCAGTGTTGGCCCCTTGTTCACAATTTACATAAACGACATAGATGAGGGAATAAATAGCGATAAGCAAATTTGCTGATGACACCATAATAGGCCGTCCAATTCATTCTAATGAGGACACTAGAGCACTCAAGGATGATTTGAATAGACTGATGCAGTGGTCGGAGAAGTGGCAGATGCAGTTTAGTAGACAAATGAAAAGTTCTAAATGTTGGACAGGAAAATAACCATGCCACATATGAACTAAATAATGTAGATCTTAATATTACTGATTGCGAAAAGGATTTAGGAGTTCTGGTTAGCAGTAACCTGAAACCAAGACAACAGTTCATAAGCGTTCACAATAAAGCTAACAGAACCCTTGGCTTCTTATCAAGAAGTATAAATAATAGAAATCCTCAGGTTGTTCTTCAACTCTATATATCCTTGGTTAGGCCTCATTTAGATTATGCTGCACAGATCTGGTCACCGTATTACAGAATGGATATAAATGCACTGGAAAACGTACAAAGGAGAATGACAAAGTTGATCCCATGTATCAGAAATCTTCCATATGTGGATAGACTGAGGCCCTGAATCTGTGCTCTCTAGAAGGACGTAGAATTAGGGGGATAAGATTGAGGTGTATAAATGGAAAACAGGAATAAATAAAGGGGATGTAAATAGCGACCTATAAATATCTAGCCTAGACAGGACTCGCAGCAGTGGTTTTAAGCTGAAAAAATTCAGATTCAGGAAGGATATACGGAAGCACTGGTTTGGTAAAAGAGTTGTTGATGAGTGGAACAAACTCCAAGTACCGTTATAGA
Source organism: Cherax quadricarinatus (assembly GCF_038502225.1). Taxonomy (NCBI): domain Eukaryota; kingdom Metazoa; phylum Arthropoda; class Malacostraca; order Decapoda; family Parastacidae; genus Cherax; species Cherax quadricarinatus. Next base: position 22,683,388 of record NC_091355.1, on the reverse strand, counting down.
AGTTAAGACGTTGTACAGTTTTAAAAATAGGTTAGAAAATACATGAGTGGGTGTGGGTGCGTGTGAGTTGGACCTGACTAGCTGGTGCTACTGGGTCAGATGCCGTGCTTCTTCTACCGTTGGCTTCCGCAATGGACAGACGCTCTTGCTTCTGGTTAGCTGCCTTGCTCCTGATTGGCTGCCTTGCGATCCCCGTGCTGGGAGAGGCTTTTTTCATTTTCCTTCGGTGATTGCTGTATTGATACTGCTCTGAGTTTCTTGCTTCAAGAAAACCTCGCCATACTGTAGTTCCTGGACACTGTAGAGAAGTACTGTAGAGTGCCACTGTAGAGTGCCACTGTAGAGTGGTACTGTAGAGTGGCACTGTAGAGTGGCACTGTAGATTGGTACTGTAGAGTAGCGGTGGTAAGCCATGTGGAGTTGATACAGGTGGTACTCTCCTGGAAGGCTGGCTGGTGCCAGTTGACAGTGACAGATGGTAGGATCACTGGTAGATTTGACTGCACCTGAGCCGCAGTAACTGCTGCACCTGAGCCGCAGTAGCTGCTGCACCTGAGCCACAGTAACTGCTGCAATTGAGCCGCAGTAACTGCTGCACCTGAGCCGCAGTAACTGCTGCACCTGAGCCGCAGTAGCTGCTGCGCCTGAGCCGCAGTAACTGCTGCACCTAAGCCGCAGTAACTGCTGCACCTGAGCCGCAGTAACTGCTGCACCTGAGCCGCAGTAGTTGCTGCACCTGAGCCGCAGTAACTGCTGCAACTGAGCCGCAGTAACTGCTGCACTTCAGCCGCAGTAACTACTGCACCTCAGCCGCAGTAACTACTGCACCTCAGCCAAAGTAACTGCTGCACCTCAGCCGCAGTAACTACTGCACCTCAGCCAAAGTAACTGCTGCACCTCAGCCGCAGTAACTACTGCACCTGAGCCGCAGTAACTACTGCACCTCAGCCGCAGTAACTGCTGCACCTCAGCCGCAGTAACTACTGCACCTCAGCCGCAGTAACTACTGCACTTCAGCCGCAGTAACTACTGCACCTCAGCCGCAGTAACTACTGCACCTCAGCCGCAGTAACTACTGCACCTCAGCCGCAGTAACTACTGCACTTCAGCCGCAGTAACTACTGCACCTCAGCCGCAGTAACTACTGCACCTGAGCCGCAGTAACTACTGCACCTCAGCCGCAGTAACTGCTGCACCTCAGCCGCAGTAACTGCTGCACCTGAGCCGCAGTAACTGCTGCAACTGAGCCGCAGTAACTGCTGCACCTCAGCCGCAGTAACTACTGCACCTCAGCCGCAGTAACTACTGCACCTCAGCCGCAGTAACTGCTGCACCTCAGCCGCAGTAACTACTGCACCTCAGCCGCAGTAACTACTGCACCTCAGCGGCAGTAACTACTGCACCTCAGCCGCAGTAACTGCTGCACCTCAGCCGCAGTAACTACTGCACCTCAGCCGCAGTAACTACTGCACCTCAGCCGCAGTAACTGCTGCACCTCAGCCGCAGTAAGTGCTGCACCTCAGCCGCAGTAACTACTGCACCTGAGCCGAAGTAACTACTGCACCTCAGCCGCAGTAACTACTGCACCTCAGCCGCAGTAACTACTGCACTTCAGCCGCAGTAACTACTGCACCTCAGCCGCAGTAACTACTGCACCTCAGCCGCAGTAACTACTGCACCTGAGTCGCAGTAACTACTGCACCTCAGCCGCAGTAACTACTGCACCTCAGCCACAGTAACTGCTGCACCTCAGCCGCAGTAAGTGCTGCACCTCAGCCGCAGTAACTGCTGCACCTCAGCCGCAGTAAGTGCTGCACCTCAGCCGCAGTAAGTGCTGCACCTCAGCCGCAGTAACTACTGCACCTCAGCCGCAGTAACTGCTGCACCTCAGCCGCAGTAAGTGCTGCACCTCAGCCGCAGTAACTACTGCACTTCAGCCGCAGTAACTCCTGCACCTCAGCCGCAGTAGCTACTGCACCTCAGCCGCAGTAACTGCTGCACCTCAGCCGCAGTAACTACTGCACCTGAGTCGCAGTAACTACTGCACCTCAGCCGCAGTAACTGCTGCACCTCAGCCGCAGTAACTACTACACCTGAGCTGGAGTAACTACTGCACCTGAGCCGCAGTAACTACTGCACCTCAGCCGCAGTAACTACTGCACCTCAGCCGCAGTAACTACTGCACCTGAGCCGCAGTAACTACTGCACCTCAGCCGCAGTAAGTACTGCACTTCAGCCGCAGTAACTACTGCACCTCAGCCGTAGTAACTACTGCACCTCAGCCGTAGTAACTACTGCACCTCAGCCGCAGTAACTACTGCACTTCAGCCGCAGTAACTACTGCACCTCAGCCGTAGTAACTACTGCACCTCAGCCGCAGTAACTACTGCACCTGAGCCGCAGTAACTACTGCACCTGAGCCGCAGTAACTACTGCACCTCAGCCGCAGTAACTACTGCACCTGAGCCGCAGTAACTACTGCACCTCAGCCGCAGTAAGTGCTGCACCTCAGCCGCAGTAACTACTGCACCTCAGCCGCAGTAACTACTGCACCTCAGCCGCAGTAACTACTGCACCTGAGCCGCAGTAACTACTGCACCTCAGCCGCAGTAACTACTGCACCTCAGCCGCAGAAACTACTGCACCTCAGCCGCAGTAACTACTGCACCTCAGCCGCAGTAACTACTGCACCTGAGCCGCAGTAACTACTGCACCTCAGCCGCAGTAACTACTGCACCTCAGCCGCAGTAACTACTGCACCTCAGCCGCAGTAACTACTGCACCTCAGCCGCAGTAACTACTGCACCTCAGCCGCAGTAACTGCTGCACCTCAGCAGCAGTAACTACTGCACCTCAGCCGCAGTAACTACTGCACCTCAGCCGCAGTAACTACTGCACCTCAGCCGCAGTAACTACTGCACCTCAGCCGCAGTAACTACTGCACCTCAGCCGCAGTAACTACTGCACCTCAGCCGCAGTAACTGCTGCACCTCAGCCGCAGTAACTACTGCACCTCAGCCGCAGTAACTACTGCACTTCAGCCGCAGTAACTACTGCACCTCAGCCGCAGTAACTACTGCACCTCAGCCGCAGTAACTACTGCACCTCAGCCGCAGTAACTACTGCACCTCAGCCGCAGTAACTACTGCACCTCAGCCGCAGTAACTACTGCACCTCAGCCGTAGTAACTACTGCACCTCAGCCGCAGTAACTACTGCACCTCAGCCGCAGTAACTACTGCACCTCAGCCGCAGTAACTACTGCACCTCAGCCGCAGTAACTACTGCACCTCAGCCGCAGTAACTACTGCACGTCAGCCGCAGTAACTACTGCACTTCAGCCGCAGTAACTACTGCACCTCAGCCGCAGTAACTACTGCACCTTAGCCGCAGTAACTACTGCACCTCAGCTGCAGTAACTACTGCACCTCAGCCGCAGTAACTACTGCACCTCAGCCGCAGTAACTACTGCACCTCAGCCGCAGTAACTACTGCACCTGAGCCGCAGTAACTACTGCACCTCAGCTGCAGTAACTACTGCACCTCAGCCGCAGTAACTACTGCACCTCAGCTGCAGTAACTACTGCACCTCAGCCGCAGTAACTGCTGCACCTCAGCCGCAGTAACTACTGCACCTGAGCCGCAGTAACTACTGCACCTCAGCCGTAGTAACTACTGCACCTCAGCCGCAGTAACTACTGCACCTCAGCCGCAGTAACTACTGCACCTCAGCTGCAGTAACTACTGCACCTCAGCTGCAGTAACTACTGCACCTCAGCCGCAGTAACTACTGCACCTCAGCCGCAGTAACTACTGCACCTCAGCCGCAGTAACTACTGCACTTCAGCCGCAGTAACTACTGCACCTCAGCCGCAGTAACTACTGCACCTCAGCCGTAGTAACTACTGCACCTCAGCCGCAGTAACTACTGCACCTGAACCGCAGTAACTACTGCACCTCAGCCGTAGTAACTACTGCACCTCAGCCGCAGTAACTACTGCACCTCAGCCGCAGTAACTACTGCACCTCAGCCGCAGTAACTACTGCACCTCAGCCGCAGTAACTACTGCACCTCAGCCGCAGTAACTACTGCACCTCAGCCGTAGTAACTACTGCACCTCAGCCGCAGTAACTACTGCACCTCAGCCGCAGTAACTACTGCACCTCAGCCGTAGTAACTACTGCACCTCAGCCGCAGTAACTACTGCACCTCAGCTGCAGTAACTACTGCACCTCAGCCGCAGTAACTACTGCACCTCAGCCGCAGTAACTACTGCACCTCAGCCGCAGTAACTACTGCACCTCAGCCGCAGTAACTACTGCACCTCAGCAGCAGTAACTACTGCACCTCAGCCGCAGTAACTACTGCACCTCAGCCCCAGTAACTACTGCACCTCAGCCGCAGTAACTACTGCACCTCAGCCGCAGTAACTACTGCACCTCAGCTGCAGTAACTACTGCACCTCAGCCGCAGTAACTACTGCACCTCAGCCGCAGTAACTACTGCACCTCAGCCGCAGTAACTACTGCACCTCAGCTGCAGTAACTACTGCACCTCAGCCGCAGTAACTACTGCACCTCAGCCGCAGTAACTACTGCACCTCAGCTGCAGTAACTACTGCACCTCAGCCGCAGTAACTACTGCACCTCAGCCGCAGTAACTACTGCACCTCAGCCGCAGTAACTACTGCACCTCAGCCGCAGTAACTACTGCACCTCAGCTGCAGTAACTACTGCACCTCAGCCGCAGTAACTACTGCACCTCAGCCGCAGTAACTACTGCACCTCAGCTGCAGTAACTGCTGCACCTCAGCCGCAGTAACTACTGCACCTCAGCCGCAGTAACTACTGCACCTCAGCCGCAGTAACTACTGCACCTCAGCCGCAGTAACTACTGCACCTCAGCCGCAGTAACTACTGCACCTCAGCCGCAGTAACTACTGCACCTCAGCCGCAGTAACTACTGCACCTCAGCCGCAGTAACTACTGCACCTCAGCCGCAGTAACTACTGCACCTCAGCCGCAGTAACTACTGCACCTCAGCTGCAGTAACTACTGCACCTCAGCCGCAGTAACTACTGCACTTCAGCCACAGTAACTACTGCACCTCAGCCGCAGTAACTACTGTACCTCAGCCGCAGTAACTACTGCACCTCAGCCGCAGTAACTACTGCACTTCAGCCGCAGTAACTACTGCACCTCAGCCGCAGTAACTACTGCACCTCAGCTGCAGTAACTACTGCACCTCAGCCGCAGTAACTACTGCACTTCAGCCGCAGTAACTACTGCACCTCAGCCGCAGTAACTACTGTACCTCAGCCGCAGTAACTACTGCACCTCAGCCGCAGTAACTACTGCACTTCAGCCGCAGTAACTACTGCACCTCAGCCGCAGTAACTACTGCACCTCAGCCGCAGTAACTACTGCACCTCAGCCGCAGTAACTACTGCACCTCAGCTGCAGTAACTACTGCACCTCAGCCGCAGTAACTACTGCACCTCAGCCGCAGTAACTACTGCACCTCAGCTGCAGTAACTACTGCACCTCAGCCGCAGTAACTACTGCACCTCAGCTGCAGTAACTACTGCACCTCAGCTGCAGTAACTACTGCACCTCAGCCGCAGTAACTGCTGCACCTCAGCCGCAGTAACTACTGCACCTCAGCTGCAGTAACTACTGCACCTCAGCCGCAGTAACTACTGCACCTCAGCCGCAGTAACTACTGCACCTCAGCCGCAGTAACTACTGCACCTCAGCCGCAGTAACTACTGCACCTCAGCTGCAGTAACTACTGCACTTCAGCCGCAGTAACTACTGCACCTCAGCTGCAGTAACTACTGCACTTCAGCCGCAGTAACTACTGCACCTCAGCCGCAGTAACTACTGCACCTCAGCCGCAGTAACTACTGCACCTCAGCCGCAGTAACTACTGCACCTCAGCCGCAGTAACTACTGCACCTCAGCTGCAGTAACTACTGCACCTCAGCCGCAGTAACTACTGCACCTCAGCTGCAGTAACTACTGCACCTCAGCCGCAGTAACTACTGCACCTGATCAGAAATCCAGAAGATAAGATTGATATACGTACAGGAGAGGTGACAACAGTAGAAGGTCACAACAAGAGTAGAATGTTAGTTATGTCATCCGTATATACGGTCCTTACAATTACCAGTTAACCCAGTTTACCAGAGCAGGTGGTAATCTATACTGGAGTGCCACCTGACGCCCAGCTTACCAGATGGTGTGGCAGGTGGCGAACTACGCAAACTCTGGTAAACTACCATACCAGACTACACTACCATAATTACCTTCCCATGGTAATGACAATGTTGGTGAGTGTGGAAATGACGAGAATGATGATGTGTATGTTGATGACAATGATTATAATGTTTATAGAAAATGATGGTGATTGTGGAAATGATGGTGATTGTGGAAATGATGGTGATTGTGGAAATGATGGTGATTGTGGAAATGATGGTGATTGTGGAAATGATGGTGATTGTGGAAATGATGGTGATTGTGGAAATGATGGTGATTGTGGAAATGATGGTGATTGTGGAAATGATGGTGATTGTGGAAATGATGGTGATTTAAATAAAAATGGCAGTAAAGATAATGACTATGAAAACGACAATGAAGGTGAGACCTTTGAAAATGACAGTGAAGATGATGTCTGAAAATGATAATGAAGGTGATGTCTGAAAATGACAATGAAGATGATGTCTGAAAATGACAATGAAGGTGATGTCTGAAAATGACAATGAAGGTGATGTCTGAAAATGATAATGAAGGTGATGTCTGAAAATGACAATGAAGGTGATGTCTGAAAATAACAATGAAGGTGATGTCTGAAAATGACAATGAAGGTGATGTCTGAAAATGACAATGAAGGTGATGTCTGAAAATGATAATGAAGGTGATGTCTGAAAATGACAATGAAGGTGATGTCTGAAAATAACAATGAAGGTGATGTCTGAAAATGACAATGAAGGTGATGTCTGAAAATGACAATGAAGGTGATGTCTGAAAATGACAATGAAGGTGATGTCTGAAAATGACAGTGAAGATGATGTCTGAAAATGACAATGATGAAGATGTCTGAAAATGACAATGAAGGTGATGTCTGAAAATGACAATGAAGGTGATATCTGAAAATGATAATGAAGGTGATGTCTGAAAATGATAATGAAGGTGATGTCTGAAAATGACAATGAAGATGATGTCTGAAAATGATAATGAAGGTGATGTCTGAAAATGACAATGAAGGTGATGTCTGAAAATGATAATGAAGGTGATGTCTGAAAATGACAATGAAGGTGATGTCTGAAAATAACAATGAAGGTGATGTCTGAAAATGACAATGAAGGTGATGTCTGAAAATGACAATGAAGGTGATGTCTGAAAATGATAATGAAGGTGATGTCTGAAAATGACAATGAAGGTGATGTCTGAAAATGACAATGAAGGTGATGTCTGAAAATGACAATGAAGGTGATGTCTGAAAATGACAATGAAGGTGATGTCTGAAAATGACAATGAAGGTGATGTCTGAAAATGACAATGAAGGTGATGTCTGAAAATGACAATGAAGGTGATGTCTGAAAATGATAATGAAGGTGATGTCTGAAAATGACAATGAAGGTGATGTCTGAAAATGACAATGAAGGTGATGTCTGAAAATGACAATGAAGGTGATGTCTGAAAATGACAATGAAGGTGATGTCTGAAAATGACAATGAAGGTGATGTCTGAAAATGACAGTGAAGGTGATGTCTGAAAATGACAATGAAGGTGATATCTGAAAATGATAATGAAGGTGATGTCTGAAAATGATAATGAAGGTGAAGTCTGAAAAAGACAATGAAGATGATGTCTGAAAAAGATAATGAAGGTGATGTCTGAAAATGACAATGAAGGTGATGTCTGAAAATGACAGTGAAGATGTCTGAAAATGACAATGAAGGTGATCTCTGAAAATGACAATGAAGGTGATGTCTGAAAATGACAATGAAGGTGATGTCTGAAAATGACAATGGTGATGTCTGAAAATGACAATGAAGGTGATGTCTGAAAATGACAATGAAGGTGATGTCTGAAAATGATAATGAAGGTGATGTCTGAAAATGATAATGAAGGTGATGTCTGAACATGACAATGAAGATGATGTCTGAAAATGATAATGAAGGTGATGTCTGAAAATGACAATGAAGGTGATGTCTGAAAATGACAATGAAGGTGATGTCTGAAAATGACAATGAAGGTGATGTCTGAAAATGACAATGATGATGATGTCTGAAAATGACAATGAAGGTGATGTCTGAAAATGACAATGAAGGTGATGTCTGAAAATGACAATGAAGGTGATGTCTGAAAATGATAATTAAGGTGATGTCTGAAAATGATAATGAAGGTGATGTCTGAAAATGACAATGAAGATGATGTCTGAAAATGACAATGAAGGTGATGTCTGAAAATGACAATGAAGGTGATGTCTGAAAATGACATTGAAGGTGATGTCTGAAAATGATAATGAAGGTGATGTTTGAAAATGACAATGAAGATGATGTCTGAAAATGACAATGAAGGTGATGTTTGAAAATGACAATGAAGGTGATGTCTGAAAAAGACAATGAAGGTGATGTCTGAAAATGACAATGAAGGTGATGTCTGAAAATGACAATGAAGGTGATGACTGAAAATGACAATGAACGTGATGTCTGAAAATAACAATGAAGGTGATGTTCGAAAATGACAATGAAGGTGATGTCTGAAAATGACAATGAAGGTGATGTCTGAAAATGACATTGAAGGTGATGTCTGAAAATGACAATGAAGGTGATGTCTGAAAATGACAATGAAGGTGGTGTCTGAAAATGACAATGAAGGTGATGTCTGAAAATGACAATGAAGGTGATGTCTGAAAATGACTATGAAGGTGATGTCTGAAAATGACAATGAAGGTGATGTCTGAAAATGACAATGAAGGTGATGTCTGAAAATGACAATGAAGGTGATGACTGAAAATGACAATGAAGGTGATGTCTGAAAATAACAATGAAGGTGATGTCCGAAAATGACAATGAAGGTGATGTCTGAAAATGACAATGAAGGTGATGTCTGAAAATGACATTGAAGGTGATGTCTGAAAATGACAATGAAGGTGATGTCTGAAAATGACAATGAAGGTGGTGTCTGAAAATGACAATGAAGGTGATGTCTGAAAATGACAATGAAGGTGATGTCTGAAAATGTCAATGAAGGTGATGTCTGAAAATGACAATGAAGGTGATGTCTGAAAATGACAATGAAGGTAATGTCTGAAAATGACAATGAAGGTGATGTCTGAAAATGATAATGAAGGTGATGTCTGAAAATGATACTGAAGGTGATGTCTGAAAATGACAATGAAGATGATGTCTGAAAATGACAAGGAAGGTGATGTCTGAAAATGACAATGAAGGTGATGTCTGAAAATGACATTGAAGGTGATGTCTGAAAATGATAATGAAGGTGATGTTTGAAAATGACAATAAAGATTATGTCTGAAAATGACAATGAAGGAGATGTCTGAAAATGACAATGAAGGTGATGTCTGAAAATGACAATGAAGGTGATGTCTGAAAATGACAATGAAGGTAATGTCTGAAAATGACAATGAAGGTGATGTCTGAAAATGATAATGAAGGTGATGTCTGAAAATGATAATGAAGGTGATGTCTGAAAATGACAATGAAGATGATGTCTGAAAATGACAAGGAAGGTGATGTCTGAAAATGACAATGAAAGTGATGTCTGAAAATGATAATGAAGGTGATGTTTGAAAATGACAATGAAGATGATGTCTGAAAATGACAATGAAGGTGATGTCTGAAAATGACAATGAAGGTGATGTCTGAAAATGACAATGAAGGTGATGTCTGAAAATGACAATGAAGGTGATGACTGAAAATGACAATGAAGGTGATGTCTGAAAATAACAATGAAGGTGATGTCCGAAAATGACAATGAAGGTGATGTCTGAAAATGACAATGAAGGTGATGTCTGAAAATGACATTGAAGGTGATGTCTGAAAATGACAATGAAGGTGATGTCTGAAAATGACAATGAAGGTGGTGTCTGAAAATGACAATGAAGGTGATGTCTGAAAATGACAATGAAGGTGATGTCTGAAAATGACAATGAAGGTGATGTCTGAAAATGACAATGAAGGTGATGTCTGAAAATGACAATGAAGGTGATGTCTGAAAATGACAATGAAGGTGATGTCTGAAAATGACAATGAAGGTGATGTCTGAAAATGACAATGAAGGTGATGTCTGAAAATGACAATGAAGGTGATGTCTGAAAATGACAATGAAGGTGATGTCTGAAAATGACTATGAAGGTGATGTTTGAAAATGACAATGAAGGTGATTTCTGAAAATGACAATGAAGGTGATGTCTGAAAATGACAATGAAGGTGATGTCTGAAAATGACAATGAAGGTGATGTCTGAAAATGACAATGAAGGTGTTGTCTGAAAATGACAATGAAGGTGATGTCTGAAAATGACAATGAAGGTGTTGTCTGAAAATGACAATGAAGGTGATGTCTGAAAATGACAATGAAGGTGTTGTCTGAAAATGACAATGAAGGTGATGTCTGAAAATGACAATGAAGGTGTTGTCTGAAAATGACAATGAAGGTGATGTCTGAAAATGACAATGAAGGTGTTGTCTGAAAATGACACAGAATTTTTTAACTCAGTATTTATACATTCAATATATTTTTGCTGAATATATAAAAACGAATCCACAACTAAATAATTTATATTTTTTATATAAAAAAATGAAATTGAAAACGCCCATCATTTTATTATCCTGCTAAACATTGAAAAAAAATTAGTTTTTTCATTATATACAATTAATAAATGTTCATGTTATTCTTTCCCTAATATAAAAATATTTGGTGACCTTTACGTGGCAACATTAATAAGAAAATATTAAATTTGAGCTTCTCATTCGTAGTTTTTAATATCGTTACAGAGAGAATTTTTAAAGTGAATTAATTGGTTCGTGAAATTCGCAAAAATGTTTTTTTTCTCGATGATGTTTATGGATGTAGAGTGAATATGTTTTATTGTTTGTTTGTTTGTCATCACTATAGTGCTCTCTCTCTCTCTCTCTCTCTCTCTCTCTCTCTCTCTCTCTCTCTCTCTCTCTCTCTCTCTCTCTCTCTCTCTCTCTCTCTCTCTCTCTCTTCCTCTCTCTCTCTCTTCCTCTCTCTCTCTCTCTCTCTCTCTCTCTCTCTTCCTCTCTCTTTCTCTCTCTTTCTCTTTCTCTCTCTCTCTCTCTCTCTCTCTCTCTCTCTCTCTCTCTCTCTCTCTCTCTCTCTCTCTCTCTCTCTCTTTCTCTCTCTCTCTCTCTATCTCTCTCTATCTCTCTCTCTCTCTCTCTTTGTCTCTCACTCTCTCTCCTTTTTTTTCTTTTTTTTTTTTTTTTTTTTTTTTTTTTTTTCTTTTTTTTTTTTTACACAGGGTTTAACAAGGTTACGGATCCCTAGCTTTATTGACAAGCTATTTACAGGTTAAGGATTCTAACTTTGTTGTAAGCTAAAGCTGTTACCTACATCAGCTCATTTGAAAGCACTTTTATTGTTATGAGACATACAAGTAGGGAACAGGATGAAGTTGGAGCCATCTGTGGGCCAGCATTTTCATTTGATCAACTGACTTCATCTCGTTGACATCATTATGCTGTACGAATGTGTTCCATACTCGAGTCATCCTGGGTATGTATGATCTCAGATGGAGTGTTGCTCTGGAGAAGGGTACAGCCAGAGTGAAGTTGCTGCTTTCTGCCCGTCTTGTGGCATAAACGCTTGTTTCACGCTGTCCTCGAAGTGGATCCTAGTGTGGTATTTTGACAA